>NC_138919.1:15191087-15646761 GCF_965231255.1 Vanellus vanellus
GGCCCGCTGCACGACGGCATCCCCTGGGGATCTGGGGACACGTCGATGGCATCGGTGGCGATGGGCACTGCAGGGCTGGTGCTGGAGGAGCCTGCAGGGATGTAATGGGGAAAATGGTGCTTTTTAGGGTCCTGGGGGGATGAGGGCGCTGGGGGGACCCAAGGGTGGAGGGGGAGTGTGTTGGTGATGGGTGGCCGAGGCGGGCGCTGACGGTGGAGGCAGGAAAGGTGATCTCGGGGGGGGGGGGGGTTGTGGGTGCTGAGGGGCTCCTGTCCCATCCCGTTCCCTGCGGTCTGTCCCCCGAAGGGGGTGCCGGGGGAGAAGCCGGGATGTTTCAACAAATGATGCTCTTCCAATTAGTTCCTGTCTCCTTCTCCCAGCGGGAGGGTGGATGTGGCCACAACCTGGCCGTGGCCTCCCCCCGGCCCCGCTGCCTGGCCACCGACGGTCCTGGGGTGTGATTTCGGTGTTCCCCACTCTCCCTTTCCCCTCCCCGCCGGGGCTCTGTGCCCCATCCAGGGCTTCCCTTCCCCTCGTGTGCCTCCGAGTTTGCCATCGACCCCAAATGCAGCCACCCCATGTCACATCCCTGTGTCACGGAGCGGTAGCACCGGTGGCACCGCGCTGCAGGGACAGAGGCTGGCGGTGGTGGGGCTGTTACCCGTCCCCTACCTGAGCAACTGGAAAGGGAACCGAGGAAAAATGGAAATTAAAGAGAGGAAAGAATTAATAAGGATCCTGCCTCAACCACAACGGCTTTGTTTCAGGAGAGCTGATACCGCACGTTCGCTAATGCCGTTCCTCGGAGGCCTTTGGGAAGCAGTGGGGGTTTGGTGCATTTTTGGTGCGCTGCGGATACGGGTGTGTGTCAGAGCTGTGCTCGGTTCCTGCCCAGCGGGTGATGTCCCCCGCGTCCGGCCGCTGTCCCCAGCCCGGCTCCGCAGCAGGAGGCAGCCGTCGTCGTAAAGCAACGACCTGGCGGAGCGGGGATTTGGGGTGAAAAACGTGTTTTTACAAAGCGATCCCTCTCACGCCGGGCGCTGCGGCGGGGCCGTGCCCTGAACCGCCGCGCAGCCTGGCGGGAGGGCTGCTTGCTCCCTCCGGTGCGGAGATCATCCTATAGGGGATATATAGCGCACCCTGAATACACTGAGCACGAGACAACCTTATAACAATCCTCTTCCGCTGCACACCAAGCGCCGTGCCGGCGGCTTCCCTGTCCCTCCCCGGCACCTGGTGTTATTTGCTTTTTCGCATTTATCAGATTCCCCAGTTACCACCCCGTAAGCCTCGTTCGGAGAAACCCTGTGTTTCCTCCGTCCTGGGGTACGTGCCCAGGACATTTCTTTAAGGGGAATTCGAAGCAGAGACGGGAGAGGAGCGGGGTTTTGCACAAGCTGTGCTCAGAGCTGCGGCCGATGTCGCACAAAACTCTCCCATTATTCCTCTGCCCGATGTCCGTGGGGAGCTCGGCCTCTTTTCTTCCCTCTCCGCTGCAGGAACCGGCTCTGGTTGCTGCCAGGGTTATCTCCATCCTCCAGCTGGCTGCAGGCTCTGCTAGTTCGCCGTCTCCCCGAGGGCTGGGGCTCGACCCCGGCCGTGCAGCACGTGCCCCCGCAAAGGAGGACGATATCTTTATTTTCCCACCGCCGATAATGGGTTTGGAGATAAAACCTGGAGAAATACTGGGGGACTGATGGAGGTACCGCCACTGCCTGGGCACTCGTGCCCGCTCCGGACCCCATCCTGAGCCCAAGCCTGGGCTGGTAGCCGCACAGGGAGGGCTGGAGCCAGATGCTTGTTTCTAATAAAGCCCGGCTCCCGCCGTGAGCCGCGCTCATCCGTGCCCGCTCCAGATGATAACGGCGGGGATGCCACCGCTGGACGGACCTCATGGTAAACACGAAAAGCGGCTGAAGGTGAAAGGATCGCGCTCCGGCTCTGCATCCGCGCTCCAGCCTCGCTTTGCCAAAATAAGGATGCTCTAAGGAGCCAAAAAAATCTCCTGCCCCTGGTGCCTGGGGGTGGGGGGGTGGGGGTGCAGGGGCTGCGGGGGGCCGGAGGCGGCAGGCGGAGGGCCGGGGCGCTGCGTGGAGCGCGGCAGGAAGGAAGCGCTGGGCGAGGACACAGCCAGCACTGCGTGCACGTCCTTACATATGTGCTATTTTCAGCTTGACGGGGAGCAGGCCAAGTTCTCCAACAGATTGAGTTTGGAGCTGAAATCCTCCTCTCCTCCCCTCCCCCCCTCCCCCCCCCCCCCCCCTCTTTGCCCAGCACCCGCTGCCGGCGGGCGCGGGGGAGCCCTGTGCGCCCGGGGCACCTCGCTCTGCCCGGTCCGGGCTGGATTTCCACCGGGGAGATGCCCGCACGCTGCGGGCACACTCCCAGCGCTGCCGCCGCCGACCCCCGGCCTCGCAGCCCAGCCACGGGATCTGGCCCTGCTCAGGGGGGCAGCGGCTCCAGCTAATCCCCTTCCCGCTTCGAGCTGGTCCGGGCACCGACACCAGCATCCTCCCCAATCCGTCCCCACTCCATCCCGGACCCGCAACATCTCCCGCCTTTGGCTTCGCACACTCGTGCGTGCTCCCTTCCGCTCTCTCCTTGGTTTTTTTTTTTTTCCAAGCAGAAGATATCCCTCCTTCCTTCTCTCCCTAAATCCCCCCTCCTGCCACCTCCCCCCTCCCCAAGCCACTGCGACCCCTCCAGCAGTGCAGCTGCTTTTGCAGCCGTGTCCTCGCCCTGCTTGAAATGCGGGAAAGAAATCCATGTGCAACTTGCTGTCTCGGCACCCTGTAATCATTTCGTCAGCCGAAAAGCACTTTTGTCAAACCCCCTCAAGCAAACCAGGAGGGGATGGTTTGGGGAGAGGCACCTGACACCTCTCTGTGCTTTTTTTCCCCCCCTTTTTTCACCCTGGGTTTTGCTTTATGGATGGGACGAGCGTTGGGGTTTTCTCTCTTTTCCCTCTCCGGGGGCTTCGGCGACTGTCCGCAGAGAGTGAAAGGAATAAGGAAAATGTTGCGGGAGAGCAGTGAGGCTGGAGAAAATGCATCGCCAGCGGCTGGCTTTGCTCGACAAAGTGCAATTACGCAACGGGAGGAGAAAGCCGTTCGGCTGGAGAGGGGTTTCCAGCGGGGACTAATGGAGCCCCGGGCTCGGTCACCTGGGATGGCCCCAAGAGCGGCCCCGGCCCCGTTCGGGTGCTGGGAGGCATTGAACGGCTCCTCTCCATCCCACGCAGGAGTTGCTCCGGGGGGTCTGTCCAGCGGGAGGTTAATGCCATGGGTTTGCTCCGTGCCAGAAGCAAACACACCGGGTGGCGGTGGCCGCCCTGCCCAAACCTGGGACCAGGTCCTTTCTCCAGGGCTGACGGGCCCCGAATGGGATGTGGTTTCCCTCGATGCCAGCTATCGTGCTTCCCCTCCGTGTGTGTGTGTCCGTCCCTTTTTCAGCCCCTTCAGCATCCACGATGTCTGGGGTCACAGCAGGGGGTGACACCAGCCCATGTCCTCTGGGAAAGAGCTTGGGGTCACCTCTTAGAGTAGGGAGCTCGTATGGCCTTGAGGACGGGCTTTGCTTTATCCCAGTGTGCAATTCCCAGGGACGGACGGACGTGGCGGGGGGGGGACAGGCTCTTACTCCAAGTACGGGGACCTCGGATTTGGGTGCCCCGGCACCGCAAGCCGTGAGCGTGGCTCTCCCCTCCCTGCTTTTTTTTTCCGGCCGGCGTTTGCCGGAGCATCGGGGCGAGCTGCCTCCGCCAGCCTGCGTCACGCCAGCACCGCGGGGAGTTTGCACAGAGCCGATCCGTTCTCCCTAACCTTTCCGCTAATGAGGAAGCAAATGCCTGGGATGGCTGCGGCGCCGGAAGGTCAGAGCCGTCGCAGCCCGACAGCCCCGTGGCTCTGCCCGCCGTCCCGTCCTCCTCACGTCTTTCCCATCACCTTAGTGATGTTTTGGGGTGCAAAAAGGGGCTGGGAACAAGGTGTTCCCTGGGAATCTCGTGCCTGGGCTAATACCATCGGCTGGCGAAACGATGAGCCATAAAGCAAAGAGCTCGTCGAGCCTTGCCTAATGAACAGGCGGTCGTTAACTCTGCACAAAGTGTTTGCAGGTCTCAATCACAGAAAACCACCCCAAAATCCACTTGCAAATGCCGCTCGTCTAATTAGGCTACCGGGAAAGACTCATCCATCCTTACGAGTCCGGTGCGTCCTCATCTGCGCACGTGAAATTCGGGCCATCAAACACTCGCAGGCGCCGTCGCAGCAAGGCGCTCCCGTCCGGAGACAGGTCTTTAAATCATCCCCGAGCGCTGGGAAAATTACAGACAGCTCGAGAGCGGAAAATGAAAAGGTGAAATGTTGTTCCCGGAGCTTTTGCCCTGAATTATTTGCTCGGCTTTAATAATAAGTTACACACAAGGAAAAACGAAGCAGCTCGGATGATTTTCTGGGGAAAACGAGTCCTGTGGATGCTGCGGAGCGGTGCCGGGTCCCCAGCTCCTCCGGCAGCCCCTGGGGACAGGGACCGATGTGGTCCGGGAAGATGGGCAGGGACTAGAGGGAAAAAAACCACTCCTTTTTAATGCATTTCGGTGCAGCACCCAGATGCGGGAGCTGGGATTGAAGCTTTTCATTCATTTTTCTGGAGGCGGTGGGGAAAGCAGCGGTGGGGATGATCCCGCTCTGTCTCCTCTCCGCCGGCCCCATCGCTGCCGTGGGCTCATACCTGGCAGGCATCAGCGGGACAAAGCCCGGGCTGGTTTCCCTGCCTTATTCTAGGCTAGTTTGACTAAATCGAGCTTGTTTAGGATGAATCACTCCAGCGCTGCTGGTCGGGACCTGCTGGCCGCTGTGCTCGCTGAGCTTCTGCAATTCCCCTTTTATTGGTAAAAACGAGAAGTCGCTTTTTCCTGCCTTTTTCTCTGGGATCACAGATTGCAGATAGTGATTGCCTTAAACACAGGCTATTTCGCAGCTTGCCGGTGCTTTCGGGGATGGGATCGCTGGATGTTCAGTGCCGGTGACGCCACGAGCCAGACCAGCCCTGTGTTGGCACGGTCCAACGGGCGCCTTAATTTAACTCTCCTTAATTTAACACTCCCCTTTCTCATCTTTATCTTTTTTAATGAAGCAGTGTGGATGAGGTCTTGTCACAAACTGTGTGTTTTGCACTGCACACGCTGCCCCGGGCTCCGGGTCGGTTCGAGGTGCTGCTCACAGCGAGGCGATGGCCGGGCTGGATCCTGGTCCCTTGAGCTGTGATGGATCCCATTTTCTCTTGGGTCCGATTCGACGGGGTCACACAGAGCGTGAGGAGCTGTTTGCACTCAGCACCCATCGCCGAACCCATATTCCTGGGTTTATTGGCTTCTGTTTGCTGCTTTTTCTCCCGTTTCCTTTCCATGGGGTTATTTATAGCCGGGCCAGCTCTGCTCCCCATCCTGCTCTCCCTCCTTGAGGGAGGTGCCTTGAGGAGGCAGGTACCTTCTTCCCAGTGAAGGATGCCGTCAGGGCTTTGCCCAAGGGCGCAGGTATAAAACTTCCTGCAGGAACAATTTGCTGCAGAAATTTTGCCGAACTGGCCAAACTGGGCGGTTTCAGGGGAGCAACGAAACGATCTCCCTCGTTTGCTTCCAGCTCGATCCCATTGCTTGTGCAGCATCGAAATGTTTTGTGAGGAAAACCTAAACTGCCGATCCTTCACCCTCTGGACTGGGATCTGATTTTGGCATTTCTGGCGTCAGCAAAGGATAGTTTTTTCACCCAGCTTTTTCCGTATGTTACTCCCATAAAATCCCCGAGGAGTTCGCCGGCACCAAGCCGTGTCCCCCGAGACAGCCGGAGGGTCTGGGCGCGCGGTGCAGGAAGGCAGGGAGCTCTCCGGGAGCCCGGGGCGCTGCTCCGCATTTCTGCCTGCCTGCTGGCAGGACCCAGCGACCTTTCCCCCAAATTGAAAACGTGCTTTTAGGGTAAAAAAAAAAAAAAAACCAAAAAAACAAAACCCAAACCAAAAAAACCAACCAACCACAGCAAAAAAAGTCAGTAGCTACGGTGCCATCTATGTCTGCAGCATTGCACAAACCGCCCGAGCGCGCTGCCGTGCCCGGAGCCCCCCGAGCACCTATGCCGGGCAGCTGAAAGAGGTGGTACGAGCCTTCCTCCTCCCTTCCTCCCCCTCAGGGAGGAATGTCCCGTTTCTCTTAGGAACAACATATCTCCTTGGCATCTCTCTCTTTAGAAGCTTTGATTTCTTTTCCAACTGTGGCTCTCCAGCCTCAGCAGCATGTCTCGGATATTTTTTTCTCCCCGCGGTCCCCCTCCCGTCGGTCCCAGGAGGAAGGCTGGTTGGAAATCTCTCCGGCAGCCCCGGCCGGAGGGGATGGAAGGCTGGGGGGCAGCGGGTTGCCAGTTCATTTGTTTTCTTCGATGGGGCTTCAAAAAGTGATGGGCTGATGGGTTTGGAGTCTCAGGGGGGCAATTTCCCTGGCAGCATCCAAGTTGTGTCACCTCTCTGCTTGGCTCTGTGACGACAGTGTTGATTTGAATTCTTCCAACTTAAGACTGATTTAAATGATGGTGAAGTTGGGGGGTGGCGTGTGGGAGTAGAGCACTGAGCGCTATTCTTTTTCGGTTGTCATATGCCTCCATAAAGACTTCTGCCTTGGGGATTTGCATAGATCTGTGGTCCAGATTGCGCTACAAAACCCACCGGTGGTCTGCAAAGCTATGGCAACGGCTTCTGCGCCGGCTCCCGAATCAGACGAAGCTGGAAAGTTTAGGTGTGTTTGCAAGTCTTCGTGTCGTGGCTGTTCCTCTTTGGTTTGGGGGCTGCAACCGGGGCTTGGAGAGCAGCTGGGAGCCCCCTCCCCACTCCTGACCCACAGCATTCCCCCTCCTCTGCAGCCCCATCCCCTGGGAGATGCCCAGCCGCATTCTATTCTATTCTATTCTATTCTATTCTATTCTATTCTATTCTATTCTATTCTATTCTATTCTATTCTATTCTATTCTATTTCTATTCTATTCTATCTTATTTTATCCTATATCCTACCCTATCCTATATCCTATCCTCTGCCAGTGCGTGCCACTTTGCCAGGTGCTCCCAGCCTTGCACTCGAGACGGCTCTAATGTGATGGAGAGGTGGTGAGGTCAGGAAAAAAAACAACCCTTCTCGATGCTTTTGTGAAAAATAGGTGTTTGGGTAATGACCTCATGGGGAGGGAGGCTGCAGAGCGAGCCGGTCTCCTACCAGCGAAACCGCAGGAGGCGAAGGAGGGGGATCGTGCTAATGTCCCAGCCACAGGGAAAGCTTAATTCGGCAGTTGTAATCGCTGAGGACACGCGCATCTGTAGGAAAGCAGGCTCCCTTCCTCGCGCTGCTCCCAGAAGGGCTTGTTTGTTTAATTTTATCTCGCAGAGAAAATTATAAAAAGAAAAAAAAAAAAAACCAAAAAAACAACAAACCCAAACCACCACCCAGTGGTTTTGCTCAGCTGCAGCACAAAACCACCCCAGCGGAGGCCAGAAAACACCGGGGACCGAAGCCCTCGCCTGAGCCCAGGTATTTCCATGGGGAAGAGGGGCAGCGAAGGGGCCGTGCGGCAGCACCGGTGCTCTGCCGGGACCCCGCTGCCCGCCCGCGCGGGGCCGGGCAGGATGGAGCCGGCTGTAGGAATCACCAGATCTGGGGAAATCCGGACATCGCACTCGCCGCGCTGCTCTCCCTCCTCCTTCCACCCCGTGCTGATCAGACCCCATTGCCCAGAGCAGCCGCATCCATAAAAGAGAGAGAGAGATTTGCCCTTTGGGAGGCTGGAGGAGGACGGGGGTCTCGGCACGGCAGTCCGGCTTTCTCGGGTGCCAGCAATGCACTTTCTGACTGAGCAGAGTGAGCGAGGTTGTATTTTGGGGCAAAAAGTTGAGATCTTTGTGATGGTGGGTGCTTTGCAAGCTGCCACGTAAACCCTGCCATGGTCACGGCTGGTCAGCCTGGTGCGGCCGGATAACGTGGGAGCGCTTGTGCTCTGGCTTCAGCTCATTTTCTTCGCTGTCATTAGTTTAAATTTCCGAGGGAGCCTGGGCTTGGCATCAGACACTGACATCCTTTAATTTAGCAAATGTAAAAATGGGACTTTTTCCAACGGGAGAGATTAGAAACGTCCCGCTCCGTTCCCCCTCCGCGGTGTCAGGCACCGGCCGGGCTGTCGCCTCGTGCTGTCAGCCGCCCCGCTCTCCCACCGGCGTGACTGCGGCTGAGACCTCCCACACTCGTCACACGGGTGTGACAGCCCGTCATCGCCATCCCTGCCCGCTGCTTCGGCGCTGCCGATGCTCCCGGCTGGCAAAGAGCAACAGAGGGGGGGGGAGCTGGATGCAGGAGGGGAAGTTGCCAGGGGGAGGGATGGAGCCGTGCCCCCTGTGCCACCCCCTGCAGCACCCGCTGAAATCCCGTCCCCGGCAGTTAACGCCCCTTTGCCCTGACAAGGGCCTTCTCCACCTCCGGGTTTGCGTATAATGGCGCGTGTCCCCCCTAAGCTGCTTAATGAGGGTTAAGAGGCTAACGGGCTTATTACCAGCAATTATTTCCACAGCCCTGCAGGTGTCCCTGAAAACAGCAGGGCCCTGGGAGCATCCTGCTGGTATCCATGCCAGCCTGAGGTGTCACAAGATTGTCAGTTCTCAGCCGGCTGCCTGAGTCAAAGCAGTGACAGGTTTTGGGGTGGTTTTACACCCTGTTACAATGGTCCAGGCTACGGGTTTGGTCGGGGAGTGGAGAGGGGGGGGTAGCATCCCTATGGATACCTCCCTCCCCCCTCCGCCCTTGGTCCCTCCAGCTCTGCCTCCAGAGCGGCTCTGCAGCATCCCTGGGCGGTCGCCTGGAGACGGCCGCGGCGGGTTGCCACAGCGACGGAGCCTTCGCTCAGCATCCCTCCAACTCCGCTGCCTTGGCCGAAGTTGGGCGAGAGAAAAATATCCCGGGGAGGGGACACCTTCCCCCCGCCCGGGTGGCAAGCACAGGGTCGGGGAAACTGAGGCACAGCTGGTGGTGTCAGAGGCAGCTGCGAGGTGATGGAGGAGGTTTTGGAAGCTGCCCGTGGGTGTAATGGGGCAAAAAGTGATGGAAATGGAGCCGGGGGAGGGCAGGGGGTACCCTCACTCACTGGGGGGTGCGGGGGTCAGCGCTTTGTGGGGGCAGGTGCTGGTGCAGCATCTCCGCACCAGTCGTCCCAGTGGCAGCGGTTGATAGTCGCCATGGCAATGTCAGCCGCGCTCGGGCTGTCATCTGCTTTGACATCCAGCGCGTGCTGGGCTGGGCTGGAGGGGCGGACGCACCCCGGGGGGGGGGGGATCAGCCACCCAAAGCCCAGCCAAAAACCTGGGCTCCCCCATACAGGGTGAGGGGACCGGCTGCGATGCCACTGGGGTCCCTCAGGGATGGGGTCCACAGGGGTGGCGCGGGCTGGTGCCTGTCCCCGGGGACCCGCCGCAGTGAGGGAGAGGAGGGTGAAGCCCTTTGGGGTGACACCGGCTGCCGTGCCCCCCACCAGCCCCCGCCACAGAGAGCTTCCTCCCCCCCCCCCCAAACCTATAATTACAGATGATGTCCGCGGAGGGCGAGGAGAGGTTACGTAACTTCGGCGTTTGGAAAATTCTTTCTGCTCCCTTATCGGATTTATAAATACCTCGAACTCGGGTCAGGCCAGGCTGGGGGGAAGGCGATGACGTGGGCTGCAGCTGGTCCCCACGCTGGGGCCCATCCAGCCGCCCTGCCTCAGTTTCCCCCTCTCTATGGACAAAAGCATCCCCACCTCATCCTGCTGCTGTGCGAAGGGGAGGGCTCCTTGCCGCCGGTGTCAGCACTGGTGGGACCAGCAAGTGCTTTTCACCTCCGATGGAAAAGGAGGGCAATTTTTCTTCCTCCCCTGGAAAAGGCTTGAAGGTCCTTTTTGGGTCATGTCTGTCAATAAATGGCAAGTTCAAAGAACCGAGGTCCTGCCTGCCGGCACTGACCGCCTTGCCCTAATCTGGTGTCGCGTCCCCCAGGTTTGAATTCATTGCATCCTTCTGGCTGGTCCTTCACGTCCTAAAATTGCCCGGGTCGAGGCCGCGCGGTGCCTTAGCCGCTGCGTTTTCTCAACAGGGTGCTGGTGGTGGGTGCTTGCCCTCTTCCCCCCAGCCCCCACAGCATCATCGCAGCCCTCCCAACCCCCCCACCCTCGGCACAGCCGAGCCAGGGGACGGCGGGATGCTGGCGAGTCCCGAGCATCGCCGGTGACCACTGCAGGAGGTCCGAGGCGGGAAGGGGGGGGGGGGGGGGGGGCCGGAGCAGGGCCCCCCCGCTCACGTGCGCTTGCATTTACGCCACTTGCAAAGTTATCTCCCCGCCCGCGGGGATGGCGGAGGGCGGCCGGGGCCGTGTCGATAGGAGCGTGTACCGTGCACGCAGCCAAGGGCGGCCGGGGCGGCGTTGTGTAACTCTCCGTGCGGCTTTTCACCGGGGACATGTCACCCTGTTCCCACCTGCCCCAGTGCCACCAGACCTGGCCGCTGCCCCAGCCGCAGGTCACCTTTACTCCGTGCCCACCCATTGCCACCACGGCCACCCGGCCGTGCCAGGATGCTGCGTGACATCTGGCTTTACATCCCCGAGGGATGCTGGCGGGCAGGACCGGGACCCCGGGGGTTAGGCAGGCTGTTGCGGCTGGCAGCAGCGTACCACCGCCTTTCCCCCCTGAAATCTTCCTTCACTGGGGTTTTGGTTTTGCTTGCTGGAGAAATGGTGCCCTGCTCCTCATCGACCCCTGTGGGCATACACAGCGGTGCCCGGGCTCCTCGACACCGGGCTTTGCGTTCGCCTTGTTTATTGTAGGGTTGCCCGGGAACACATGGGGAAGTTGAGGGGTTTTTTTTGCCAAAAAAAAAAAAAAAAAAAAAAAAAAAAAAAGGGATTTCTGGCTACTACTTTCCTGCTCGCCTGATCCTGCAGTGTGTGCCTGAGCGAGTCACCCGTCGGTGGGTGCGCCTGGGCTGGGCAAAGGAGCACAGGAGGGAAGGCCACCGGCTGTGCGCCGAACCTCACCGCTTTAAAAATGACCTTTTAAACGCCGAGGTGTCTGCCCGCAGGGTCTGCAGCTGCCGGGCCCCTTAATGAAGCGCTGCACGACAGCGCCCGGGGCTGGGGCACAGAAATAATGAGAAGAGAGTTATTCTAGGGACTTCCAAGTCTGCCCGGGGGGTACCTTCGTGCCACCCCCGTTTGGGCAGGGCTTCCCACACGAGGTGGGTGCCCTGGGTGATGGTGGTGGGGCGGCGGACACCGACATCGGGCAGAGATTTGACTTTTTGCTGTCAGGGCTGGGCTGAGGGGGTGCCGGGGGCTGGTACCCGTGGGCAGGGAATGAGGGAGGATTAATTGAGCCGCTGATCCCTGACGGCGAGAGGGGCCGGGAGCAGTGACCCCCTCCCGGCATTACGCAATGCCTGTGCTAAATCTTCACCGCAGCAGATAAAGACGATCCCCAAAATACCCTGCCCTGCCTTTTCCGCCCCTGCCGCTGCTTGGGTTTGGGGTCGTGTCAGCGATGTGGGGGGGTGTCCAGCTCCCTGGGGACATCGGGGCAGGGTGGAAAGGGCAGAAACCTGCCTCTGCCCGTCCCAGCATCATGCCATGTATCCTCCGGGAAGGAGGTCTCCTCCAACCAGGCTCAGCCTGAGGAACGAGAGCATTAAAGGGAGCCCTCGTGGGATTTAAAAGACACTGAAACTCTTGAACTGGTGTGGGCAGAGCCGTGAGCTGGAGGAAAACCAGTCACAGCAAAACAGTGCAAAGGCCTCTCTCGTCTTGACGATGTTGGGCAGCATCATGTGTGTGCCGGGGGGAGGTTGTCACCCCCAGCAGAAAAAGAGAGTGATTTTGATTCCTGCCTGGGGAAATGGTTGAAGATGGGTTTTGGGTCACGGCCATCACTAAATGGCAAGAGCAAAGAACCACGGTCTTGCCTCGGACCACCAACTGCCTTGCCCCGGTCTAGTGTCTGATCCTCCGGGTTTGAATTTTTTGCATCCTTCTGGCTACATCCTTCGCATCCCCAAAATCTCTGAAATCCCCTTCCAGCTGCTTCTCTTCCAGTCCCCTGAGACCACTAAGGTATCGTGGGCTTCCTACACCGCCATGACTACAATTTCACTCCCTACCCCTTAGAAATACCACTGGAGGTTGATGTCCCCCTCGCTGGCAGTGGCTCCCCACGGCCGCAGCCGAGGTGCCAGCTCCTGTACATGTAGGGAAGAAGAGAAGCTGTAATCTGAGCTCGGGAGCAATTAGCCAGGACGGCCGCGGCGTGCTGCCCAGCAAAGTCTCGGCCGCCCGCTCGCTCGCTCGGCCGCCGGCATCGGGTTCAGCATCTGCGGCTCTCGCTCCGACTGTGGGGTAAGTAGGGCCAGGAGGGCGGCTCTGCCCAAGCGTGGCATGTCCTTCCTCCCCATCTCCTTCCTCCCGGGATTAAAAGTCAAGTTTAGGGCTCTGCTGACACCTTAACCCACGGCGATACCGAACGGCACTGAAAATGCAGCTGCGTTTGGGGTGGAAATGGCCTCTTTGCCCTGGCACCGCCAAGGAAAATTGCCCAGGATAGCAGGGCGCGGGTTGTATTTCTCACCGAGAGCTGCGCGATTGCTAACGCTTGGATGGAGCAGGAATAACCATGGGTTTAAACCCCCCCCCCCCAAAAAAAAGAGTGGAGGATGCTGATGAGCGGTTGATGGCTCAGCCTTGCTTACATTCCATCTCCTCTTGCTGGAGGGACCTGTGCATCCCGAGCTGGCTCTCGTGCTCATCCTTCTCCTCTCTGTCCCCATTCCCAGCCGAAACACCGCCGCGGGGAGAAGCGACGCCGAGCGCCTCGGCACCGGCTGCAGCCGAAACGGCTGCAGCCGGTGCCGAGGCGCTCGGCGTCGCTTCTCCCCGCGGCTCACGGCTCCATCGGCTCCGGCTGGCAGCCCCATCGCTCCCAACCTGCCGCACGTCGCGCCTTCAGGATAAACATTTCCCGGGCGCGGGCTCTGCCCACACACGCGGTTTCCCTCGAGCAGGAGACACGGCTCCTGGAGGGGGTTTGCATTGGGCGAGAGCCGAGCTCCGTGGGAAAAACCCGCCTTGGGAGTAATGGGATTTGGGAAAGGGACGTTGATGGGAGCTGGGCAAGCGGGAGGTGCAGGATTAGAGCTGATGCGGGCAAGCTGGGACTGAACGAGGTCCAGATCCATCACCTTCTGCCTCTAACCCTAAGGCGTAGGCAGCAATCGCTCTGTGAGAGGGCTCTTAAAATAATTCACGCCCGCGATACCCCAGCGATGCTGCCAAGCACTGCCCCGGTGCTACCTGTGGCACGAGAGCCCCTCGGCACTGCGGCCCTCGGTTCATCTCCGTCTGGTCGGTGATAAAATTCGCTTGAAGACATTTGCCCTTTCCATCCCCTTTTCCCTTCCTTCCCACGTTGCTTTTTAGCAGCTGGGCGATCCCTCTGGGCTGGGACAGGGTTGTTGCCTTCCCCACGAGCTTCTTGGCACGTGCGGGATGGGAACCCACCATCCCCGATGGGAACCCAAATCCCTACAGAGGCCCCAGCACTGGTGCAACCAGGGCGCAGGACAGGCAGGAATTTGGCCGGCTGATTTTGTCTCTGCCATCATCTTCCCACAGCTCCATCCCTGGCATTTGTCCCTGGGGTGATTTGGGGCTGGAGGCCGGCACGTGTCCAGATTTGGGAGCACGCAAGGGAGACCAGGGCCACGTGATGGAGGAGAGCAAAGGGGGAAGGCGCAGAGACGCCCCAAGGTCACCCATCCGAAAACACCCTCTGGCCCATGTGGTCCAGGGATGGGGTTTTTCGGGTGGGAGGTGCCCACCGCAGCCCGGGTGGGGAAGGGGACTTGCACATCCCGCTGTCACCCTGGGCACATTTCAATTCAAAGCCCCAGACAACTCCCAGCCGCGAGTCCCACCCGGGGGGGGCTCATCTTCACCCTCCAAACACTCCATGGACCCCAGAGCCAGCTCCCTTCCTCCACCCAGCACCCGGCATCTCCATCACCAGTGCCCCAACCCCACTGCCGCCGGGAGGCTCCTGGGACACCCCGGGTCACCGTGGCAGGACATGGGGAGAGGGGACAGGGCATGGCTGCCGCAGAGCCTCAATTCCCGGGGCTGCCGGGAGCAGATCTCTGATGTTCTGTGGGACAAATCCTGCGGGGCGCGGGGTCCGGGGCATCAGCAGGCTGGGAAACCTCCCCTCCCCCTCACTAAATCCCTTCCCCGGCGCAGGACAGTAGGTTACGGGACTCGACCAGAGGTTGGATTTAAGGAGATTACAACTTCTCCCCCAGGATAATCTAGAAATTCAATTAAAACTCTCTGTCTCTCGCCCGGGCTGCAGCAGGGCCACGGGGCACCCTGCGCCCCGCAGCCATGGCCGGGGAGCGCTGGGGAGACCCCCCCGGGGGTGCACCAGGTAAGGGCTGACCCCTTCGTCCCCGGGTCTGGCCGGAGCTCCCCCCTGCCTGGGGGGGTGGCCGGGGCTCTGCCCTTTCCCAGGGCGATTTGCCGGGGTATTAACACCCGTCCTCTGAGCTGGGGCAGTCGGGACTGGCTGCGGGGGGGCTGCGGGGGGGCTGTGGGGAAGGGGGTGCGGGTACCCCGGAGGTTTGAGTAAGGGGGTCGCAGGGACAGGGCATCCTTCGGCATCCCTTGGGGTTTTGGGGCATCCTTTAGCAGCCCCCGGTGCGGATTGAGCCTGCCAAGGCCTTCGGCCCCCCCTTGCCCTTATCCCCCCCATGCTGTCTGGCTGTCTGGGTGTGATCGGACAGACAAACAGCTGGCATTTCCCAGGGGAGCAAGATGGGATTGGAGGACCTGGCGGGGTGGCAGGGCTGGCTGCGGGCTGGGGGGGCTGTGGGTACTGCAGCGTTTCCCGACACCCCCCCGTGCTGCAGCCAGGCGGGGGGGGGACATCACCCGGCAGCGGGGGAGTGGGGTGGTGGGGACAGACGTATAGGTCCCGGGTGCCGCCACCGCGATGTGCGGGTGCTGGAGTGGGGCTGGGTACCGGGGCTGGAACAGACACGGAGGCAGCCGGACCGGGATGTTCAGTGTCCCCATCATGTCACGGGGTTGGGGACCAACCGTGTGCTCAGTGCAGCCTCGGAATGGATCTTCCCCAGGATCTCCTCTGATCCAGGACACATTTAGCAGGACTTTTAGGGTGCTTAAGCACAAGCCACATGGCCCCGGAGGTGCCGAGCGCTGCACGTGGCCCCTTTTCTCCTCCCGTGCCCGCGGTGGCATCCGCACGTGGCTCAGGGGGATGGGGATGAGCCAGCATCTCTCTGGGCACCCTGTGGCCTCCGGTCTCCCCGCCGAGGGCCTTCCTTATCCCCGTGCCTCAGTTTCCCTCCTGCGTGCGCCATCAAGGCTTGCAGACAGCAATGTTTCGGCTGCTCACCGGCTCTAGAGGGGTGGGGTGGGGGGTCCAGCGGAGGGGTCTGTGCCCGCGGCTGTTTTCTGCCCGTGTCTCTGCCAAAACCGAGAAATTTTTTCTCACTACAAACACACCGTGGTGGGACCTTCTCGCCTGTCCTCCGCGGCAGCAGAGAGGAAACAGGGGGTCATTTACCCTCTGGATTCATCAGGGCCTGACCCACCCCATGTCGACCCTTAATTTATTGGAAGTACCCAAAGACAGGGAATTGGAGGAGGAAATTATTTAGGCAGCAGCGCTGCCCCGGCGCGGTGGGGACACTCGTGAGTGCTCAGTGTTGGGTCAATCCGTTGGGACGGGGTGAGCAGGAGCGGTTTGGGCACCTTCGGCTGTGCTGGCACGGCCACAGCCTCCCACCGGGAGCAGAACTCCCTCCTCTCCGCTGACATTGCCGTCCCGCTGCCGGGGCATGAAGGGCATCGCTGCGGGAGATAGCAGCGTTATCTCCCGGCGCAGGGCAGACAGCAGCACCGAGCGTGACCTCCTCGCGTCGTCCCCTCCCGGACAGTCGCCACTCCTGCCCCTGTGGCCAGGGGACCCGTGTCCCTCAGCTTGAGTCCCCATCTGGGTGAATTCCACCCAAATGCAGCCAATTTCCCCGCACGCCTCTGTGAGCTGGGAGAAAATCCATGCTGGGAGGATGCAGGAGGGGGACGGCAGCCCTGATGGCCCCGAAACGCGTCCCCTCCAGAGGTACAGGGAAAGGTGTGATGATAAATCACATCGACATATTCAGCCGACTCTAACTAATGACCTCCCTGGCACTCGACACATTTTCCCGGCACGCTGGCTGTTCAGAATATTGTTGTAACATTTAACTCCCTTTTAAAAGAGAAGAAAAAAGAAAATAAATAAATAAAATTAGCCGTGCAGTTGGCAGATTGCTGGAGACACTTGGATTCTCCGCGGGAAGCCGCTCCGTGGTGGGAGTTCGGTTGCTGCAGTTTAGTGGCGGGAGTCGTTGTCTCTAATGTCAGCTCATTAGCTGGGGCAGTCCACGGCGTCGCTGCGTTCAGAGCCCACGGGGAGCTGTGGGCCGTTCCTTCCCGCTATTAATATTACGGACCTGTTTTGTTTCCTACGCGTTAACGCTATTAGCGCTGCACAAGACGCGTGGCACGAGCGGCAGGGGACGGCCCCGGTCCTGCCCGACACCCGGCACGGGTTCGTCTGCACCGAAGTTGGGGCTGGCAATGGGATGAAGGGGTAGCGGTTACTGGGGGAAGTTTTGGGTTTGCTCCCAGAGGGGTTAAGATTGTGATGGTCAGGGGTGCGAAACTCCTGGGCAGTGGGCAGGGAGGGGGATGCAGCCTCCTGCAACGCCTCCGCCAGCCCCCCAGGGCAGCTCTGGTGTGGGGAGGTGCTGGGGCGATGCTGGAGGGTGGCACTGCTCACCCCGGGGAACTCAGGGCACCCATGGGGCTGCGGTCCCCGGCCGGTGCCCACGGCAGAGCCCAGCCGGCCCCGGGTTTCCACACGTTCTCACAAGCCCTTTCCCAGCCTGAGCCTCCCACAGCGGCAGCGTGGGGCTCCAGCCTTCAAATTAAAACCAAACCAGAAATTCAGCTTTCAGCGAACTCGAGAAAGCGTATTTCCAAACAAAACTGTGCTAAATAAAGTACGAGCCGCAGGCGGCCGCCTGCTCCGACAGATCCACTTTGCTCGCCTTTATTTAGCTGCCATCTCCCCGCGCTGCCGCTGCCGGCCCAGGGCTGGGGGGGGGGGGGGGGAAGAGGGGAGGTTTTCCCCAAAAAAGCTTTGGTGCTTTGTGGAGGGCTCAGTCCTGTGGCCTCGGTGAATGTGGGAGTCACAAGAGCTGCCCTGTCCCCAAAGCGGCGTCACCCCCTCAGGTCTGCCCTGGCATCCCCCCCCCCCGCAGCAGAGGGATCCCTGGGTGCGGGGTGCTCGGATGGGGTGAAACCCCGCGTGACATGGGAGGACCGGGAGGGGGAAAGGAAAGGAGGGAGGGAGGGAAGAAGCAAGCAAGGAAGGAAGGAAGGAAGGAGAAAAAAAATAAGGGAGAGAGGAAGAGAAAAGAGGAAAGGAAGAAAGGAAGGAAGGAAAGAAGTAAGGAAGGAAGGAAGGAGGGAGAAAGAAAAAATAAGAAAGATAAAGGAAGAAAGGAAGAAAGGAAGAAAGGAAGAAAGGAAGAAAGGAGAGAGGGAGGGAGGGAGGGAGAAAGAAAAAATAAGGGAGAGAGGAAGAGAAACGAGGAAAGGAAGAAAGGAAGAAAAAGAAAGAGGGAAGGAATGAAAGAAGGAAAGAAGGAAGGAGGGAGGGAGAAAGAAAAAATAAGGGAGAGAGGAAGATAGAAAGAAAGAAAGAAGGAAGGAAAGAAAATAAATTAAGAAAGAGAGGAAGAAAGGAAGAGAAGAAAGAAAGAAAAAGAAAATTAAAATGAAGAAAGGAAGAAACGAAGAAAGAAAAATAAAAGACGGAAAGAGAAAGAAAGAGAAAGAGAGAAAGAAAAAGAGAGAAAGAGAGAGAGAAAGAAAGGAAGAAAGGAAGGAAGGAAGGAAAGGAAGAAGGAAGAAAGAAAGAAAAGAAAGAGAGAAAAAGAAAAACGGAGAGCAGGAAGACAGGAAGAAAGAAAGGAAGCCCAAAGAAAGGAAGAAAGGAGGGAAGGAGGGAAGGGGAGAGGGGGGAAGGCGGAAGGGAGAGGAGGTGGCACTGGGGAGCCCGAGTGTCCCCAGGAGCGTCACCCCCGGGTGAGGGCAGTGCCACTGCCTCCGCTGTCACCCGGGCACGTCTCCCCTCCCAGCACAGTTAATCCAGACCCCAGCTAATCCGCTCGCAGGTCACCGGCAGCTCATTGCATTTTGTTCACTTCTCAAATGCATCTAGAATTAATTAAAAAAGCCCAACAGTAAATTCATCCTGTGGCAAAAGCGTTCGGCGTATTCCCCTGGGGCGAGCCGAAGGGGTGGTGGAAACACGGCCTTTTCTGGCTCCAAATGCTCAGCTCTCGTTAAAAAAGGAGGAGAGAGCTTAATGAACGTAACCGGTGTGGTGAGGAGGAAGACTCGGGACGCGTGACCCGGCTGGAGTTTGGCAGCGTGAACCCCCAGCCAGCCTGACACATCAGCTCTGCGAGGCCACTTTGGTGCCATTTAACTTCCAGGGGCTACGAGGATGTGAATATTAACCATTAATATTAACTGTTTGTGCCTATTTTTACTCTTCCCCGTGGCTGTAAGGAGGGAGAGGATGTCGTGCCGACTGCTCCAGCCGGGCGCGTGCAATCGCTTGGTCTGCCGTCACACCTACAAATAACCGCGGTGCTTGAAAAATCAGCTTTGGGGAGAAAAAAATGGTTGTACCTTTACTTCAGGAGGTGGAAATATATTGTTTGCCGTATAAGATGGTGGCATGTGTGGGTCTGTGTCCAGCACCTGGGAGGTTTGGGCAGGTTGTTAGTGCTCCTGCTTGCCATGCTGGGCTTCTGCAGGGCTTCCCAAGTCCCAGGCTGGATTTGGGGAAGAATTTCAGTAAAAGGCAATCCAGGGTATCGTTGTTCGCGGGGCTGATGCAGCCCCAGGCGGGCTGTGCCTGGCATCGCTCCCCGGAGCTGGCGCTGGCACTGGGCTGGCTCTGGTCACCGTGTAATGGAAAGGGTGTGCTTGTCCCAGCGTGGCCCCGGGCACTCGAGCTGATTGCAGGAATCGACTGCATCGATGGGGCCGGCGGATCCGATGCAGCACGTAGAGCCCGGTGGGTTCGCCTGCGCCTCTAGGCGTGAGCCCGGCACCTCTGTTCTGCGGGGACAGGGTGTGGTGGAGGGGCTCTGCACCCGTTGTCCCACCACCTCACTGTCCCATGCAGGTCTCACTGCCAGCAAGGTGGTTTCATCCCCAGTGACACATCCCATGTCACTAAACAATGGGACGAGCCGTGGCAGAGGGTGGTTTGGGGGATATTCCTGCAGTGACATCTCTTTAGGGTGCTTGGGACGTGCCACGTGGCTTCTCCACAATCCTGTCCGCTGCCTGATGCAGCCCCACGTGCTGCTGGGGAGGGGGCAGCAGCCTGGCGGGGTGCCACTGGGTTCCCCCACCATGGGCTCACCTGCACCGGGGAGCCCACCCAGCTCGGGCCACCTCTCCCACGTCCATGCCACCTCTCTCCCAGGCAAAGCTGAGTGTAGGTCCCTGACCCTGCAACTGAGCCCTCCAGAAGTGATCAAAAAAGTTCCCCGTTCCCCAGCGGCAGTTGTCCCTTCATAAGGTTCGGCCAGCAAAACCCATCTGTGACCGTAGATAGCTCCATGTCCCAATGGATGCGTTGGGAAAGTTGCTCCTCGGAACTTCTGCCCCGAGTGAGTGCCTTCCTGGGGCCTTCTCCAACCAGCTGCACATTGGCCGTGTCCTCTCCCATCCCTGGGCTGGGGGACGGAGGTTAAATCCACATCTCCCTGTGGTTTCCCTCGACCCCAGAAGAGCTGGTGCTCAGGAGGTCGGGCAAGCGCTGCTGCGATGTGCTGGGCAGCGGTCCATCTGGCACGGGCAATGTGAACTGATGTAGCCGCTTTCAGGCGTACCTTTATTAATATCTCTGGGCTAAGGAGAGCAGCTTGGCCTCTCCGCGTTCCTCTCCAGCAGCCTGACCCCGCTCCAGCAGCAGAGCTCACGAGAAAAGCGAAGGGGAGAGGCTCCAGTGCTACCCAAGGTTTTTCATCTGCTGGTGTCATTGAGGGTCCCACAAACGCCACGTCTCCCCAGCAAGGTTTACTCACTTGTTCTGTAGTATGAAAAAAATGAACTCTAAGACCTTCTTCCTTCCTCATGTGTGGTTTTTGGGAACAGCCTAGCCACAGGAGCGACAGTAAGGGCAGTTGGGGGCATCCTTGCTCAACATGCAGCCACCCACTCCGTCAGACCCGTGGCCAAACACCTCCTTGGGTCCCTTTGCCATGAGAGGTAACAGCCGTGTCTTTGTTTTCTCATTGCAGAGCCTCTCACGGGATCCGCGTGGTGACGTGGCAGCCAAGACGTGGAAGCTTGGGACTTCTCTTCCACCGCAACAGAATTTGGGGGGTGGGCAGGGGTGGGCCAGGGGGACACTGGGAGTCGCAAGACCCTTCACCTTCACTGTGGGCTTGGCTCAGGGATGACCGCAGGCAGAGTCAACCCTTACAGCATCGTGTCCTCCGAGGAAGACGGGCTGAGGTTGACCACCATGCCAGGTATCAACGGCTTTGGCAATGGGAAAATCCACACCAGGAGGAAATGCAGGAACAGATTTGTAAAGAAGAACGGCCAGTGCAATGTGGAGTTCACCAACATGGACGACAAGCCGCAGAGGTACATTGCAGACATGTTTACCACGTGCGTTGACATCCGCTGGAGGTATATGCTCTTGCTCTTTTCCCTGGCATTTCTGGTGTCCTGGTTATTGTTTGGGCTGATTTTCTGGCTAATTGCACTCATTCACGGAGATCTAGAAAACCCAGGTGGAGACGATACCTTCAAGCCTTGCGTTCTGCAGGTCAATGGCTTTGTGGCTGCTTTTCTGTTCTCCATTGAGACCCAAACGACTATTGGTTATGGCTTCCGCTGCGTGACGGAGGAGTGCCCGCTCGCAGTCTTCATGGTGGTAGTTCAGTCCATTGTGGGGTGTATAATTGACTCTTTCATGATTGGTGCAATAATGGCAAAGATGGCCAGGCCCAAAAAACGGGCCCAGACATTACTTTTCAGCCATAACGCAGTAGTGGCAATGAGAGATGGAAAACTCTGCCTGATGTGGAGAGTTGGGAACCTCCGGAAAAGCCACATAGTAGAAGCCCACGTACGAGCTCAGCTAATTAAGCCGAGGATCACAGAAGAAGGGGAGTACATACCGCTCGACCAAATAGACATCGACGTGGGGTTCGATAAAGGCTTGGACCGTATCTTTTTGGTGTCTCCCATCACCATTCTCCACGAGATCAACGAAGACAGCCCCTTGTTTGGGATCAGCCGCCAGGACTTGGAGACAGATGACTTTGAGATCGTGGTCATCCTGGAAGGCATGGTAGAAGCCACCGCTATGACGACGCAAGCTCGGAGCTCCTACCTGGCCAGCGAGATCCTCTGGGGCCACCGCTTCGAGCCCGTCTTGTTTGAGGAGAAAAACCAGTACAAAGTAGACTATTCCCACTTCCACAAAACCTACGAGGTCCCGTCCACCCCCCGCTGCAGCGCCAAGGACTTGGTGGAGAACAAATTCCTGCTGCCCAGCACCAACTCCTTCTGCTACGAGAACGAGCTGGCCTTCATGAGCCGCGACGAGGAAGAGGAAGACGACGACAGCCGGGGTTTGGAGGACCTAAGCCCAGACAACAGGCACGAGTTCGATAGGCTTCAAGCCACAATAGCGTTGGATCAGCGGTCGTACAGGAGGGAGTCAGAAATATGACTCTTGGTCCTTCCACTGACTTTTCCGAGGGTATTTTTTTTCCTCCTCTAATCTCTTCCCCTACAACCCGCTCAAATTATGCAGAACAATGCAAGTGCCATAGGAATGCTTGAGAAATTAGTATCGTTCATAGTTTTCCGTTTCATCGCAATAACCACTGAGCGGTCTGCAGGAGGGGACGGCGGCAGGCCACGGCGCGTCTCCCGCGCCCGGCGCCCGCGGCGGGGCCGACAGCTCTGGGGGGGACGGACGGACGGACGGGCGGACGGGCGGACGGACGGACAGAGAGAGGAGGGTCCGTGGGGGCGCGGGCAGGCGCTCGCCCCGTGCGGCCCCGTGGGGCTTTGCTCTCCCCGCGGGGAAATCGCCAGCGTTTTCTTGGAGCCGAGCACTGCGAGATCCAAAAAGAGGAAATATCAGGAAACCAATCTTTCTCTCTCTCTTTCTTTTTGGTTTTTGTTTTTTTTTTTTTTTTTCCTTTTATTTTTTAACTGAGCAGCAACAGCAACAAAAAATTGCTCCTTCCAGCAGGTGGTCTGATTCAGTTGCACAAGAACAACACTTGAAATAACATGCAACATTAACGTACTTCTTTTTAATTTGGGGAAAAAGTGGGGGGGAGGGAGGCGAGAGGGTTTTTAATTTTTTCACCGTACCGTTTGGGAGACTGTTTACCAAAATAATAATAATAATAATAATAATAATAATAATAACAATAATAATAATAATAATAATAATAAATCTGAAAGAAGTGATTCAGTATTTTTTAAAAATGAACAAGGGAATGAATAAGCCACCGGGGTCCTTTGAGGAGGTGACCGGCTGGGCAGATGCAAGAGCTAGAAGTCGAGACTGCATCCAGTTTTGGGGTGGGTGGTGGTTTTTTTTTCCCCGCTGGCATGGCTTCGTAGGCAGAACACAGACGTTAAGTGGCTGAAGGTCCGTGGCAGCGAAAGCGAGTAGCGTAATTACTGGCAAAGTAGCTGGTAAGGAAAAGGCAGACTGTGGTAGAAAGAAGCATTGTAAACACGGTAATTAGCCAATTTCTGGAAATATTGATCTTCAGGGTGGAAATTGGGTCTGGGGCATCAGCTGCTGAAGTGTTGGGTCTACCCCAATATCTCTGACGGGGAATTCATAAGTTTCACTGTAACCAGGATTAAATAGCGAAAAGCACAAAAAAGGAGGGTGGAAAGCTCTCAAATTGGGGTATTTTCCCACTTTTCCAAGCAATTTGGTATTTTTCTCCCTTGAAAAATCATTCCAAACGTGGAAATCAACGTGAAAGTCATCTTGTTGAGCTACACTTCTTCTAGCACAGGAGCCGTCTCCACGCCAGGCTGGGATTTATGAATTCCCCGTTCCCTGGAGAGCCCCGCTTCGGAGGCAGACGCTTTTCCGAAAACAACAGATGCCAGTTGAGAAAAACCACCCCATCTTGCGCTTCAACCCCTCCCCGCGTCCCAGCCTCAAGGTGGATTGTGCCTTAGAGATGCAAACTCATCCCGCTCCCCGGCCCTCCTCCCCGGCACCCCGCTTCCATCCTCCCCTCGGGGCCGCGGCCCCTGTGCTCTGCCCCCCGCGGCAGCGCCTGCATCCCACCGTCCGCTGGGTTTTAGGCTGCCCTCGGTGGCCCGCTGGTTTAACTTGTGGTCCGGCCCAAGGCAAACCACGCCGCGCATGGGAAGCCTTTGCTCCTGCCCCGCTCCCCGCCTTGGACAGAGGGAAGGAGGCGGGAAGATGCGGATTGCAGATCCCTTCAGCCCCTGCCGTGCCGCTTATCGGTGCTCTGGGAGCCGAAATCTGGCTCCCCGCTCCCCGTGGCCATGGGAAAGGCTTCGGTAGCCATGGGCATCCCGCAGCCGTCCCTGGGCGCGGAGCCCCGGCAGCACCCAGCCTCAGGGAGAAGGTGCCGAGCGGGGGGGTCCTCGGCAGCGTTTCGGTTGTGATGGGCTCCCGGTGCTTTTCTCCCCTCCCCTGCCCACGTCAGGGAAGCCGTGTCCCAGGGTCACAACTCGCTGTGGCACGTCCAAACTTCGGTGGCAGAGGCAGGATTTGTCCCGCGTCCCCCATCCCCATCGCCCTGTGCCCCCGAGCATCGCGTCTCGCCGGCCGGCCGCAGGATGGGGACCAGGGCTTTGTCCCCACAGAGTTTCTTCCCACCCTGTTCCCACCAGCATCCATCGCCGCCATCCCGTGCTGCTCACCACGGGGCTGCTCTATTTTTGGCTCCCCTAAAAAACAGCCACAGAGAGAGGGGAGAAAACATCCCCGGGGGCAGCGCTGAGAGGGAGCCGGCCGTTTCGGCACCGAGTGCCCCAAACGGGCTGACCCCAAAAGTGGGGACACGTAGGGACATGCCATCAGGCCATCGGGCTCCGGCCACAATGTTTGTGTTTCTAAGGCAGGGAACACAGACGCCATCCCATCGCCGGTCCCTTTGCTCCCAGGGAAGACGGTTTTGCCACCCGCTTTTTGCCCTATCGCATCTTTGGGGGGGGAGGGGGGGAAGGATGGAGGGGAGCGGGGGAGGGGAGAGAGATTTTGTGCGCGCACTACTTATTTATTTTTTTAACAAAAATGCTTTTAAGTGGTTTTAGGTTCTTTTGAATAAATAATAATTACAAAAAAAAAAAAAAAAAAGGTGCACATCTTGCTGCTGTAGGATTCTCAGAGGGTTAATTTCTTTATATATATATATCTCACAGTAAATATTTGTATAAAACCGAAAGAGAAATAGAGATGTCTTTAAGTAAATTATTGCTTTTAAAGAAACTTCTATGATTGTACAGTGTTACCTGGGAGAATAGAATAATATATACAGATGTATTTTTAAACTGCTGCATAGGAGGATGTGAACCGGGCTGGGGAGCGCCCGCGGCCGGCACGGCGAGGAGGGGGGGGGGGGTGTCGGACCCTCCCCGGCCCCCGTTCACGCACCCCCTTCCCCAAACCCCGCTAGTGAGGATGTAGCTCTGGCGAGTCGTCGTATATATACTGTATAGTCCTCGTCCTGGCCATGGACCACGCCGGTGCATAGTGTATAAATATTATTTTTGCCTACCTGTGAGTGCTCTGAGCTACTGGTTTTTTTCCCCGCCCTCAGGGAGCGGCGGGAGGGCTGCCCAGCAGTAGTTTCAATCACATGAATTGTCAAAGAAAAGGGGGGAAAAAAAAAGAAAAAAAAAAAAAAAGGTTAAAAAAGCCAAAAAGTGGTGTTTGTTCCGCGCTCGGCTTCCCCGGAGGGGCTGGAAAGGCACAGGGATGCTCTCGGGGTGCGGGTTTTGGTGTTGGTCACGGCAGGGATGCGGTGGGATCCCGGCGGGAAGGGGTTCGGAGCCGAGCGAGGGGACACGTCCTCCCCAAAACCAGCCGCCGGCCATTTCCTCCGAGCCGAGGCTGCTCCATCCATGGAGTTAACTCCGGCGTTACTCTTGATCCTTGGAGGATGGCAGAAGTCCGAGAAAGGAAAGAGCCGCTAATCTTCTTGGCCAGCATCCCGTAGGGATTGCCCTCGGCCGGGCTCAGGGCAGCCTCCGGCCGCAGCAGCCGCCCCGGCCGGGCACCGGGGGCCGGACCCGCTGCTGCTCCCGCTTGGCTTCGCCCCAAAAAGACGCACCGGTGAGAGCAGAAAGCGGCCACATCCCTGCGCCCCAAAGCCGTTGGCTGGAAAGAGCATCCTCTGCCCCCGCCAGACGCGCAGTGTCCCCCTCGGCCGGGCGGTGGGTCCCCGGGGCCGGGAGCCGTCGGGACGAGCCTTAGCTTCTCATAACCGAATTTAGTGCACTTAGTCTTTTAGGGCTGGGACAATCACTTAGCGCTTAACCTTTCGCGATTCGGTGCCTGCTTGACCTTCAAACCTTTTGTAGGAGATGAATTCAGAGCCACCTTTTCTATCTTTAATAAGGCAGAACAAATACGTTTATTTTTAAACCCTCCTGCTCTTTCCTTTCCTCTCGTGCTGACAACCAAAACAGTCCCCTGTGTGTCCCTCCTCCCCCCACCACCCCCACCCCACCCCCCGCCTTCATTTCTTGCGCGCCGAAACGAGTGTGTGGCAGCCGGGTCTGGTGCTCTGGCCGGATCCTGCTCTCCCACCCCCCCCAATTCAGGGATGCTGCCACGGGGGGGCTGGCGCAGGGCAGGATCCGGCCACGTTACAAGCCGGGAGGGGACGCGGGACGGTGCCCGACCCGATGCCACGTGTCACCTCGCTGAGCCCCAGCGCTTGCCAGCTGTGCACATCTGTCCTGCTGCCCCCTCCCGGGGGCACCATCTTTCCTCCATTCCCCCCCCTAAAATGCACCCCGGTGCTCCCCCAGGCTTGGCCCCAAGCGGTTTGGGGACTGAGACCCGGCACCAGTTTGTACGGGCAGGTTGGCAACTGGGAGCACTGGTTTCCCAGGGGTAAAACGCAGAGCTCAGCCGCTGGGGTGATGGTGACGTGCAGCGATAGAGAAGCTGATGGATGCAATGAAAGTATCTGTACCTTTTCCACCTCCGGTGTTTCTCTGTCTCATTGCACATATATTTGAGATATATGTGACAATGTATATATATATTTGTAAAATGTATTTCAGATGACAAAACTGGCCAATTTTATGTTATTTTAAATATATTATATATATTATATATAAGAGTCTCCAAAAGATATAAATAGACTAGAGAAAATAATATAAATATGTAATAAATGTATTTTGATCTATTTAAAATATCTCGCGTCATGCTGTATATTTTAAAGATCATAGGGAAGTGTCTGCCTGTAGCAAACCTTAAACGTCGTTTCAAGTCTGTCAGTTGTGACACATATAATATATATAAGTGCAGCAAATTTTAAGCAAGACTGGGGGGGGGGGGGTAGGGGCAGCGGGACAAATACAGATGGTTTTTAGGAGCCTTTTAGCAAATGTCCATCCTGCTGCCTGTAGGCAGGAGCAGAAACCTTATCGGATTTTCCTTGTTTTCCTGCAGGAGAGGATAATTTTTCCTCTCTGCCAGGGAAGAGGCTGCAGGGATGCTCGGCGGGACGGGGGGCTCTACAGGGTCCCCCCTCCCCGCACCGCCCCGTGCCTGGGTACCATTTGCTCTGCTGCACTGCCCTGATGGGCTTTCGCCAGGGGACCGGATCGCGGCAGCTCAGCCATGCGGGGAGCCCGGAGATGGGAAAATGCGTCTGGAGCTCAGGCAGAAAGCACCCGGTCATCCGAGACGGACCCAACAAATCTTCCCAGAGCGACCTTGGTCGCCCTTGGGCTCCACAAGGATCTGTTTCCTGTGGGCATCGCCTCCTCCTCCGGGGACCTCAGGGGACACCGTGCCACGGCCAAGTGACAGTTTAAATGTCTTTAATGGTACGTCACGGCCGAAGGAAAGCAAGAGCGAGTGTGTGGGACGCTATTTATGGAGAGGGTAATGGCCTGGTGGACACAGAGCCCCTGGATTCGCCATCCTGGATTTTCCTCCTGGCTTTTGCACTGGCTGCTGCAGGGAACGGGGCTCGTGTACCAAGATAACCTGGAGAAATTATTCATCGTCATTTCTCTGGATGGTCTGAATCCGGGTTGGGTGACTGGTGATGGATTGCTTCCACCCACCGATGATGGTCAGTTGGGTCCCATCGGCTCCATCCCTTCCCCCGTAAGGGAGTTTTGTACTCATTAAAAAAAAATCACTGCCAGCCACTCACTCTAATCACCAAAGATGGGGCCGGGGCTAAGCATGATTTAAGAGCGCAGCCCGTTTAATTTATCAAAGGGGGAGACTGAGAGGTGACTTGATTACAGCATTTGTCACGGGGAGAATACACTGGTACAAAGAGGTAACTTAATCTACCAGGGAAAGGCATAATAACCACCTCTTCCTGGAAGCTGAAGTCAGACAAATCTATCTTGGAAATAAGGAGCGATCTTTTAATAATGATTAGCTATTAGAACAAGCTACCAATCTCTGTCTCTTAATGCCTTTAAATCTGGACCAGATGCTTTTCTGGAAGCTTTGCTCTTGCTGAGGAGAGGAACGGGGAGGCTATTGGGGAAGGTAATGACCTGTTACAGGGAGACAGGAGGAGAGATGGGAAAAACCTCCTTGCTCTCCTCCAAAACATGGGCTGGATCTCGGAAAGGAAAATACCAGGGAGGGTGCGGGGGATGCTCGTGCAGGGCCCTTCCAGCATCTCTCCCGGGGACGAGCACCGGCCCGTGCAGCAGCTTCCTAAAGCTCTCGTGCCTCCGCTCGCAGGGTTTGCTTTGCCGTGCGTGCGGCGGTGACTCCTCGCGCAGCAGTTTGCACTACAAAACCCATCGCTTCATTTGTGGAAGCATTTAATGATTCAGGAGCCGGCAGCTCCCTGGGGATGTTTTCCACTGCCTCCAGAATTCCTCCCTCGGTGGCTGCTTGTAGCAGAAATCCCCCGGGGAGCCGAGCTGACGCTGGCACCGCGGGAAATGTGCTACCAGGACGTTCGGTCCTTGCTTTACTTCCACTTCGACCATCCTCGTCTTCGGGGGTTAGAGCTAAATTAAAGGGTGGCGGCGGCAGCCGGGAGCAGCGGGGATGGGAAGGCAGCGGCTGCCTCTGCGGGGAAGGACCTTGCTTACGCCTCGCAGGCACGGCCAGGGTGTTTTTGGCAGGGGTGCTCACCGATGGGCTGAGTTTAGGGCTGTTTCTTAGCTGGCAACCTCCGCTTTTAATACTTAAGATGTCTTTAAATGCTAAAAAACCATCTCTAAACCCAGCATTGGCCCTCCCTGACTGCCCTCCTGCCTCTTTCCCTTTGGCTTCACGGGACCGGCGCATCTCTCCGTGCCCCGCAGAGGTTTCTGGCCTCCCCAAAAGCAGGGTGTCTTTTCATCGGCTTGGATGGATTTGGCTCAAACACCACACCACCACCAAAATCTGGGTGTGACAATCCCTCTTGATCGAGCAGAGAGCGGGCAGAGGGGCCGTCAGCTCTGGATTCCCAGCGGGATGGAGCTGGCATGGGTGTGCGCACTGCGCTGCCCGTCCCGGGGCACGGCTTGCTGTGTCCCGCCAGCCAAAACCACAGTGCCATGCAGGGAGGGCACCACGTTGGTCTGGCTCCTAAGAAACCCTCCCCGGCAGTGATAAAGTGATGCGCCGCATTTCGGAGGGTTGGAGGCAGGAACTTTGCCCCGGCCCCGCTGGCGATGCTGCTCCTCCACCCAGCCTGGATGCATCCTCTCTCCCGGCTGCTTTGAGAAGCTCAGACCCTACAAACCCCTCCAAATTTCTTCCCTTGCACACCCGAATTGCCCCAGCACCATTCCGGGTGGCCGGGAGCAGCTCGGGTACAGCAGGACGATACCCAGGGATGCTCAGTTGTCTCTGGGGGTAACCATAGTAACGGAGCAGCATCTCTGCTCTCCTGCCGGCAATTTGCTTTTCCATCCGGCATTAAGGTGGACCCTCTCCGAATCCTTTCTCCCCCTCCGCCTGCCCTGAATGGCAATGCCGAGAGCTCTCCCACGGAGGGGCTGGCTCTCTGGCTCCTCATGCCACATCCCACCCCATCCCACGCCGGGTTTCATCCCACTGTGTACCGGGATACTGCCAGGGAACCGTCCCCCGGCACCCTGCAGGGAGACAGGGAAGGCAGCGGCTGGAGTTTCTCCTTAACACAAATTTATAAGTGTGAGTGGGACAAAATTAGGGGTTTCCTTACACTTGTTGTTAAAAGGTCACTGTCAAGGTTAAAAACCTTAAATACTTTTTTTTTTTTAATTGTAAAAGACCTCTATTAGTAATAACACGCCAGCTTATTAATATGGATTGAATTTTTCAGCGCTGAATGTAATTATCGCCCGTTAAGTACTTTGTTCACCTTTCACATTTCTCCCCGCTCGGAGAAGGCAAACACATGAGTCAGCGTCCCTTTTTCTGTCGGTTTTGAGCAGTTTCGGTGACAAGCCGTCGTGAATCAGCACAATGCTGCAAAGTTCGGGTCACAAACGCTCACCACCACGCTGCGCCTGGAGAAAACCAGTGATTTAAAGGAGGTGAAGGAGCCCCCCAGCCTGAGCCCAGGTCTTGGGGGGCGGGAGGGAAACCCCAAATGAACAAATTTGGAGTCAAACCGGGTACGGTGGTGCTGTTGTAAGGGAAGATGCGCCAAAGGGTTTCTGACGGGATATGAGGGCTGTGGATGCAGAAGGAGCTGGCAGACCAACACCCCTTCCCCAGCCAGTCGATGCTTCCCCTCCTCTCCCCCTGCAGCTGGCACATTTATTTTGGCAATACCTCATTAGCGTGTAATTAAGCCTTCCCCCTCTTTGCCAGCGCCGCCTGATGACCCCAAGCATCACGCCTGTCCCCTCCCAGGGTCTCTGCTCGCTGGGTTGCAGCACCCGTGTGGGGTCTGGGGTGGGGGTGCCCGGCACTCGGGGACCCTGTTAGAGGGGGGGGTGACCCCAAAAAGCCTGTTACCCGGGGGCTGGCATCCCCGCCTCGTGGGCTCGCTGTCCGTTTGGGTTGGCGGCTGACTCAGCCCCAGATGGTTGCTGCGAGGGTTTATGTAACGGCGTGTTTTGGTGGGGGCCGGGGACGCGGTACGGCGAGGAGGTGGGCGCGGGGGCGAGGGAGGGAACAGAGCTAAAGATAAGCCTGGCAGCTCCGGCAACGCTTCGCCAGGCCCCCCGGGAGCCGGCAGGGAAAAGGCTGATGGGGATCGGGCACCGAGATCGCAGCCACCGTAGCCGCAATGGCACGGCCCTCCTCGCCATCCCCGCTGCCCGGGGACAAACAGCTTTGCATCCCGGGGAGAAACAGTTTTGCATCCCACTGCCAGCGGCCGCGTTCTCCTCCCCGGAACCCACCAGGTGCTCGGCCACCGCTCATCTCTTTCCAGGTTCTCTTTCCCGCAGCCTCTGCGCTGCCACTCGCCAACAGACCCCAAACCACCCCTGTTCCTTAAAACACATTTCCTCCCACCCTGGTATTTCACGGGTGCAGCAGGGAAATGATTTTGCCTGGTTGCAGGACCGAACCGAACTGCCCAGAGACCCCCCCCTGTCCCCCCCCGGCATCTTTCACCCCCATCGCTCCCTCCCATACCCTCTGCTTCGCTGGTGACAGCCGACCAGCGCCGAAGCTCATGATCAGATCAGAAAACTGATGTTTATTTCTCTTAAAGGGATGTTTTGGGTGACCTTTGACCTCTGTAGAAGTCTTCCTCTTTTTGTCCAGTTTACAAATTCAGTGTAAACACAAAGATGACCCTTGTTTTATGGGAGTTTTATTTTAATGCTCCGGGGATTTGCTAAATAAAACCGATTCAAATACAAAGGACGTGCCGGGCGTGATGGCTTTTCTCAGGTGGGGCAGCCGGGGAGTTTGGCCAGGTAATTAATAACTTGAGACCCTGCTCCGCGCCTGGGTGGGTGCTGCACGTCCCACAGCACAGGGGTTAACCACGTCTCCCCTGGGGTGGCTTTCATTGGGCAGGAGTTACCCTCTGGAGGAGCGTTCCCCAACCCCAGCGGAGCTGAACCTGGATTTCAGCCCCAACCTCCTCCTTTGCTTCACGTCGGGCCAAACGCGGGGGTTCGGGGGCAGCCCCTGGGAGCCGCAGAGGCTGCTTGCAAGCCCTGGAGCAAGGCAGCTCCTCGTGCTCACGGGGTGGTCCTCCATGGCCGCATGGTCCTCCCCACTGCAGGAGGGATGGAGAAGGTCCCCGGCCGTGCCCCGGCAAGCGAGGCAACGTCCGCTGAGCGCTCCATACGGCAGCACCATAATGACGCCGGGTGTGGGGGCGACGGCAAGAACAGGCACTCGGTGTCGGCAGGAGGAGCGCTGCGGGCTGGTAACAGCGCTCAGATGGTAGGGGGGAAGTCCGCAGCTCCTGATAATTAGGAGAAAGACTAAATGAATCCTTTTGAGAAAGACAATGGGGGGGGAAGGGGGGAGAAGCTCGGGCCTGGGCTCCTGCCAGTGATGGATTTGCAGAGCGCTGCCGCCCACGCTGGATGGGAGCAGCGAGGGGCATCGTCCCCACAAGGTCAGAGTAGCAAGGCTGCGGTGGCAGCGGTGACACCCGGCACGGGGAGGGCTAGTGGTGGTCGTGGCGGTGGCAGCGGGGTCGGGTGGTTGCCAGCTCAGGGGGGGTGGGTGTTTGGGTGTCCCCTCCCATGCAGGTCTCTGCATGATCCCCCCCAGGGTAGGTCTCCATCCTGCAGCCCCTGCTGCACAGAGGACTGGATTTATAGGGAGTGGGAACGTGGGGATTACGCCGCCGGAGTCTGACCAGCCAAAAATTGTTAAAAATCAGAATATCCGTAGCTCAAATCCAGCTTAAAAGTCAAACCAATCATCCAAACCATCTGCCTCGCCATTGAAGATAATACTATTTTTATTGTTTCCGTAAGCTGCTAAGCAGCTTTTCAGCAAGAAAAACCCCCTCTGCTGGGACATTTGCTGCAGTGGGACGGCACGGCGGCCTGCCCGGTCCTGCTGGGATGGGGAAGCAGGGCACAATGCGGTGACGGGGACGGAGGGTGCAGTGTGGGGACAGGAGAGCAGGGACTGGTGCTGGGGTTTATTGCATTACTCCATGCCACGGTGGGGACAACCGCTCGTGGCCGGCTGCCATCACCCCCCCTGGAAACCTGCTGATGGAGGAGGGGTTGCGGCACCAGCTCCCCTCCAAGACATCCCGAAACTTTTCTGGAGGCTCTGGCAGCTGAGGGTGATGTGTGACAGCCCGTAACAGGAGCTGCCCTTGCTGCTGCCCACCTGACCTTCTCCCAGAGGTATTATTAGCCTGCGGAGAGCAGCCAGCCCCAGCCACGAGCTTTCCACCTGCAAGCCCTCCCCGGCTGCGGGCCAGGGAGAGGAGCTGGGCATGATCCTCTCCATTTCCCCAGGGAGATGCACCACGCTGAAGGCCTCGAGCCGCTCTCCAAAGTCTGCTCACCGATACCTGGAAGATACCCGTGCCCAGCAGGGAGCCCAGCCGGTCCAGCCTTTTCCACGCCCTCCCCGTACCACGCCATTGAAGGAGCTGCCGTGCAGTTCACCCTCTCCTAAAGCATCATCCCTCTCCCAAGACCTCCCTCTAGCAGCCTCTAAGGCGATACAAGCTGATGTCTCTATTCTCATCTCCGGCTTCTCCAGGTGACAAAAGCATCATCTATCAAGCTCTTGACTGGCATCCTTCCTGCCATATAATTAACACCCCCTCGGCCCATGGATTTCCAAGCAGGATGTGTTCGGGTATGAAAAGGTCTAAGTCGCGTTATTTGCTCCAGCCTGAGAGAGCAGGACACGTGCTCAGGTTGAAGAGGTGTCTGGGGTGAAAACTCACTGTTGTCTGTGCGTTCGTATTGATGCAGTAAGAGCACTTCTTAATAAAATCACCCCACAGTCACTTACATTACACATCCGTGCTGGCATCTGGCTGCTCCTCCTGGCTTCGCTCAGGATGCGTTTGCTTGGAGAGGTTATTATCCCATGGGAAGACTTACCTGCACCAAAACCGAGTTGTCGTCATGCGGAAATAAAGAAGGAAAAAGAGCTGTTGGATCAGCAATCAGCAAGCCAACAGGAAAAGACGCTTCTAAAGATCATCCAGCTTTTACTTTGTCTTATTTTAAGTGCCTGGCAGCGAGCTGGCCCTTCTTTTCCCCCGGGAGAGGCAGAGTGTTGCCAGCTCACACGAGTCTGCCGTGGGATTTGCTACCTCCGCTGCAGAGCCCCAGTTCCCAGAGCCCTGTGGTTGGCAGAGTCACCATTGCCACCTGGAAAGATGCTTTGCAGCTGGCACGGAGCATTTCACTCCAGCTCAGGACAACAACTCGGGGGCCGGAGCACCCCCCGGCTGCCCCGTGTCTCTGGCGAGGTTGGCTGTGATTTTGTTCCCCCTGTTGAGGACTCACCTGGATGCTTGGATCTTCTATGGCACCCGACCGTGGCTCGGCAGGGAGCACAGCGGACTCCGGGGACAACCCCATCCTTCCCCACCGCCCAACCTCTGCCCGGGGCTCGCCTGGGGGACCTGGCTTGCAGCTGTCAAAGCCACGTCACTGATTTTTAATTAGGGAGAGCTGCGATTAGTGGAACATCATCAGAGTGAGGGGACAAGCCCTGGCCTGTCACTTTTGGCTGCTTTACAGTGTTAGGCTGCAAGGTCCCTCACACTTTCCCTAATAAACCCAGAAAGACACGTTGCCTTCACTGTGACAGTCCAGCGACTGGGGTGCGCGTCAGACATCAGTACAAATCCTACCTGGACGCACCTTGCATGTGACACAGCCAGCTCCCCTGGGTTGGTTCTGCATTAAATGTCTGCAGGATTTCATCCAGCAGAGCAGTCCGGTAACCTTCCCCACGGGAGGACTGAGGGGTGATACTCACAATTTTACTTTTCTGTGTGTGTTTGTGTCCTTCCTCCACACAGCAATGTAAGGGTTATGCTGAGAGTGCAGAAGAGGACGGTACTTTTGTGCCTGCATCCCTTCCACTGGGTGTTTCCAGTCCCGTGGGTGAACACAGGCTCTTTGATCTCAACATCAGAGATATCCAAACACGGTGATCCAGGGAAACACAGCTGGGAGGCACCGGCAGGGTCAGTCCCTTGGAGCTGTGTTAGACTCAACGCAACTCTTGCCAGAGGGGTCCACAGATTTCCATATGCCACAAGCCACAACGCATCACCTGGAAGCCCAGTGTCAACGCAAATCATCTGTTGTACACATGACAACAAGCCACAGAAACCACAGGGAGCAGCAGGCGAGGCCGGGATTGTCACCGTGTTCCTGCTGCACATGAGAACTCAGTCATGAGTTCCCAACATGGGAGCGGGTACCGCTGCCTCCTGCTCGGTGAGGACGGCGCCGGGCTGGCAGAGGGAGCTGCTCCCACGCCACCCATCCTCATCTTCCTGCTGCAAGAGGGATTTGCTGCTCCGAGCTGCAGAGAGCAGGTCCTCGACTGACAGTGCCGTGCCCGGGCTGCTGATCACCCTGGTGTCATTTCCGAGATGCTGGCAAGCATCCCCTCAAGAGGAAAGAAGCTCAGCCAAGCCTGAAATGACCTGCTGGGGCAGGGGACGCTCCTTCCATTCCCGCATCATGTGCTGGGATTTATAAAAAGGGGATTCTTTGCAGGATGGCCTGACCCATGGAGGGTGGCGTTCGCAGTGTTGTGCTCACGGATCGCAGCTTGAATAGCCCTGGGATCAGGGTGAGCCCCAGCCTCTGCCACAGGGCACTTGGCTCCCTTTGTGGTCAGGCTGGACCTGGGCATGGAATCACAGCAGGGCTTTGCGCCACTCGTGCATATCAAGTGATGCTACACGTGCTTCTAGCACTGTCTGGACCACCAGCTGTGGCACAGCACTTTGATCCCTCTCCTCATGCCATGCTTGAAAAATTAAGGTCTGGTTCCTCACGTTCCCATGGTGACACTTGCTGACCAAGCCCCAAGCCCTCTGCACACCCCATCTCCCCAGACCCCAGCATAGCTCTGCCCCCACTCCAGCACAGAAGCTTCCTCCAGCCATGGCCACACCCCGGACTTTGATTAACTCCAGGCTCCTCTCTCTTCACATCCCCCTGGGAAATAAAAACCTCCAGTGATGCAGATTGTTTCCAGCTGATGGAGAAATCAGGGGCTGAACCTGCTGGCGGTGGCCACACTCACCTCCAAGGAGGAGCTCTGCTAAGGCTGAGGATGGAGCCGGGATGGTTTATTGTGAACAAGGTGTCCCTGTGCAGCCAAGGATGCTGGAAGCCAGTGGCATGTCCATGAACCCCCGTGGGTACCTTCACATCAGTTCTGGAGAGCTGAGCCCAAGCTGTATTGCTGGGGGGACACTTTCACTGAGAGCATTACAAGTGCCACAGCCTGAGGTTGGCTCCTCGCTGTAGCAGCTTCACCAGATCCTTTCGGAAGAAGATATTTGGGGATCAGGGGGAAGCAGGCTCCAAAAATCCCTGCTCAGGACCATGTCAAGTCTGGGATTGGTTCATCCTCATAGATGGCTCTGATCAAGGCTTGGGGCATGTCACAATCCAGGCCTGGTGTGATCTAGATTTTGGGTTGGGCGGTTCAGCTCTGACCGCTGGTTGCCAGCCTGGTCTGTGTGGCACAGCTGATCACTGGGAATGCACCATGTCCCTGTGGCGCCGAGAGGGAGCAGGGGGAAAATATCCCACTCCAGCATCCCTTAGACTGGGCAGGACCGTGAATCCAGCTTCTGCTCCAAGCCCCTGCATCCCGGTGCTTGCTGGAGTCACCAAGAAGCTCGTTTCCTTGATGTGCTCCAGGGGCCTTCCGTATATATCATTGTGTCCAAGACTGCTGAGGTTTGGCTACCTTGCCAAACCAGCCAACCCAAAGTCTGTCTCAGCCACATCTGCCAGGCTGACTGCTCTTCTGGGACAGCATACGGGCACTGGGAATGAACTGGGTTCTCAGTCACCGCTCAAACACAACCCAGTACGGAGACCGTATGGAAAGGAGACATGCTCAGAGATGGAGACATTGCAGGGGTCCTTGGGAAGCTGGGGGTTCCCTGGCTCTGCCACAGTCCTTTGCGTGTCACCTTGGTCACCTCCCTCAATGTCCATAACTCAATTCAATCAGAAACTGGTTTCCAGATCCCAATCCCAGTGCCAAAGCACAGCCACCAGTTTTGATTCCCCAGACCGCACTGCAGAGCTATAAGCCACATCACGTGGGAGCACCAGGGGGCCCTGCACCGTGAGAGAGCATCGCTCCTCCCACAGGCTGGTCACCAGAGTGGGCTCAGCCAAGAGAAAAGGATCCGGTCATGAGAGTGCAGCCACCCCGCATGCAGAGCCCTGCTCCATCATCCCCGCCTGCTCGGTACGCCCGTGGACATGTGCACACACGGCAGCAGGACAGGCGATGCCAAGAGCTCCTTGGGCACCGTCACCTGATCTCAGCATCCCGCTCCAAGCCCGGACAAAAATAAATCTGGGAGCGAACGCTGCAGCGAAGCGGCTCTGGCAAGGCGGGCCTGGGCTGAGCCCATTGTTCCAGCGATAATGCTGGTTCCAGTGACTGATCGGGCAGAAATGCAGATATTCCCCTCGCGCCTCTCCGGCCTCCTGCTGCAGAGAAACCGTGGCTCAGCATCCAGGAGCGGGTGGAAGCATTCGCTGCTGAGCAGAAAAGGACAAGTTTTTTCCCCACCATGTGAATTGTCTTGTTGATAGAAGGTTCCTTCCTTGTGGGCGAGGCTAAAGTTTCCACAGGGATTATTTTTTCCTTGGAAGTTTTTGTTTAAGTAGAAGGGCAAAAAACCCCTCACCTTGTATCCTGAAAATTAAAAGTCTGAAGCTCCGGCTCCCCCCGTTTTGGCAGGGCACATTGCCCCTGCCGGGCAGCATCCTTTTGCTGCGTGAACTTGGCGTCTTCTTGTAGCCACCATGGTGCTTCCAAGCATGTAAAGAAACACCCATGGAAGGGTATGCTGAGGCCTGCCAAATTCGTTTCAGTCATGCTTGGTTGCAAGGGTACAAAGCCGATGCGGTAGCTGTGGCTTTGGCAGGAGCAGAACTAGAGCTGCGCGGTGACCCAGGGGACACCACAGAGTCCCATTGCAATGAGGGCTGGGGAGGACCAGCACTTTGGGGTCTTCTTCAGCAGTCAACCAAGACACACCTGACACAAGCCAGCCCTGCAGGTGGGATTCACCATTTCCCTGGTACGTGCTGGGTTTTCATGTTCCCTCGCGGGGCTGTAAAGTTGCCCTCACGTCCCTGGTTTCTCCTGTGATGCAGAAATACTGCAGAGACTCTGCCCAGGAGGATCTTCACCTGCAGCCACCCCGGCACAGAGCCTGGCTGAGCTCAGGACGTGCCCCAACCCTGCATGAAAAGCCCCTTGAAGGCTTTGCCACAGGAGCCACCCACCAGCAGAACTGAGAGACATGAGCATCAGCTGCACCTCCTGGTGCTCCAGGTGGCCAAACGGCTTCCAAGGCCCCTGCCCTGAGCAGGAGACATCAAAGCCCCACACATGCACGCTCCCTCCAAGCAGCCCAGCGTGCTCACAGCCTGGCACGGCGATAAAACAGGAGAAAAAGCCAGATCTGAGCAGAAACCGAAGAGAGGAGGCTGCAGCAATATGGTCCTGGAGAAAGCAGGAGCACAAGCCCTTGGCTTCCCTTCCCTGCCGCTACCCTCGCTTTCCAGTGTGCCTCAAGCTCCGAATGTCTCGGCTTTGCAAAGAGCCGATCTCCTGGTGTTTGCTGGGCCACAGCCCCATCCGCGTCACGTGAACGACAGCTTGAACTCTGGTGCATCCACCAAAGAGCCTCCTGCCTCTCCCAGCAACACGCCGGGGAAAGCACAAGGCACGGGGGTAAGCAGCTCTCCTTGTCCCAGCGTGGTCCTGGGACAGAAACCCCTCCTGCCCCCATCATGCTGGCTTTTTGGCCCTCTCCCCCAGGCCTGACTTCACTCACCCCCCTCTCCCCAGGCCATACCTGGTTCTTCTTCTGAAGGCGTCATGACTTCACTGTCTATTTTTATCCAGCCCACTGCTAAGTAAAAGCAGAGTTGACACTGGCTTTTGTAAAAAAAAAAAAAAGGCATTTTTCTTATTGTGTGGGAAAAGATCCATGGGTTGGGTTTTCTTTTTCTTCCCCCTTAACTTGGAGATCTCCCAAAGCAAACAAGTGCGGTTAACTGGAAAATAGGATGATTCACCAGTCCCCTGGGCAGATGGTACCCGGGTCCTCTATTCTCCAGCTCCTGGCAAGGGAAAATGCCCCCTATAAAACTTAAAATAAATAGATGATCCTGTATCCATCACGGGATCTGTTGTGCAAAACCGGCATGTCTTCAGTGACCTTCTGCATGTGCCCAGACCACTTGGTTCATTCCATCTTGGTGTCCTGCACCAGTGGGAGAGTTTGGGGTGTGCAGGGACAGACCAGGGACACGGGAGGTTTCGAAAGGTTTCCACCTGGGTGTAGATGCTGGAAGCTGAGCAATGTGCTGGGTCACATCTCCGAGCGAAGGGATGGAGCAGCCTTGAGCCGCCCCAGGAGCTGGAGCAGAGCTGTTGCTGCATGATGAGGTGTCTCCTCCTCCGTGGAACATCTGCCGTGTGATGCCCTTGCTCTGGGGTGGTGAGAAGATGCTGGCATATGGAAAAACTGGCCAGGAGATCCCTCTGGGTGAACAAACAGTGGGGCCAGAGCAACGAAGCAACATTTATCTTCCCTGCAGCCTCTGACATGTGCCACAGAGCGACCATTTTCTTCACGGTGTGACTCAAATCCCATCTGGATAGTGCAGGAATCTGCTGTCCTTTCCAGAGACAGGGAAGGCCTGTTTTTAAGTGCCCCAACTCCTCCCTCCCGTGGGCAATGGGACCGCTCAAGCTTATTCATCTTTATTACATTCCACTCAGATACCCAAATTCTGGCCTCACCAGCAGCAGGGCTGTTGCTGCAAAGGTGGCCTCGTCTCAGGGGCACTTTGAGACAGCGGTGCAGCAAAGTAAAGGGCTCTTGAGGGATATTGGGGCATCACAGCCCTTGAAGCACATCCCCCTGCGGAAGTGCTGTCCATCACTAGCGTCCTTTCAAAGCAGGAGCTGCGACGGCGATGATGGTGTTGGTAAAGACTGGGGTGAAAACAGGAGCTGAGCGGGTCTTGGGATGACCTGGTAGTGAACCGTTCCCTGCCGGGATGCTGGTTCCTGGACATCGGGAGCAGGGCTGTGTTCATGGTCTGCCTTTCCCTGCCTGGGACATTCCGACAGCAGAGGAGCCCAAAGCACAGGCTGAGAGGCCAAATTCCCAGCACTTTAAAATTCTCCCTTGGAAGCTTTTTGGCTGCTGGAGGCCTGGGTTATTTCTGGCTGCGCTCGGCAGGAGCGTTTTTCTCTTGCTTCGTAGCAGGGCAGGGATGAACAAAGAGCTCAGCTCTGCCTCTGCGGGGACGGCACCGCTGCCCCGGCGGCACCGACACGAGCTGTGTGCCCTCTCCCCGCTCTCCAGCCCAGGGATGAGCTCCCCAAGGTGGGAACCAGCTCATGAACTGCTCACTGCGTGAGCCAGGAACACACGAAAGTTCCTTTCTTCCTCTCACCTTTAAATCAGACCTTTTCAGCCCAAAGAGGGCTGCAGCAGCCCCCACTCCTCACAACGGGTCCTGTCCTGCTCCCGCATCACTGCTGGAGCCACATCAGAGATATTCGGGTTGCAGAAATGCTTCGGCTCCCTAAGAGGGCTCTTGGAACGGAAAGAACGAGGTTTCTTAAGCAAGCTAGAGACGATAAGCCTCAAAATAAGTGACAGCCAATTGCGGTGTCACCTCATTGCCCACATCGCCACAGCCGCTCTGGGCATTTTTATCAGCTTTGCCCTCCTCCTGCTGCCTTAGTATTTTATTCAGATGCGCCCACTCACACCCCCCCTCATGCCTTGGGGTGGGCAGCAACCTGCTGCCTTGGTACCCACTCCTCCGCCTCTGCCCAAAGACAAGGCTGCGACAGCCGCCAGGTCACCTCCGGGCATGCCGGGAGAGGGATTAAGAGGAGGAATCCCATTTTTGATGCCAAATATCACAAATAAATTGTGCTGTTACAGGTTTAGAAAGAAAATACAGCCAGCACTCAGGAGTTTTGGTTTGGCAGCGAGATGGGCAGGAGGTGTTTGGGTTTGTGGGGTGAGGAATTAATTGTTTTAGGACTATGATTGCTCCCAGTTGATTCCTCCCCTGCTCCCAGTGAAGAGACTGGGAAGTGCTGGCTCTGCAGAAGGCTCTGATTTTGCAGAGATGTTCAAGGGAGCCAGGCTTGTCCTGGAAGGGTTAAACCCACCCAGTCCACCCACCTGACTGGTCCTGGTGTGGTGTTCAGCTGCAGCAGCAGGAAGGGGGTTGTAGCCCCTGCTCTGCACCACCCACCCAGCTGCCCTGCCTGCATCTCCTGGCCAGCTGAACAAGCACCCAGCACCGGGGGATCGTGTGCTTAGTGGTCCCGGGGGCAGAGCAGTAAAGGAGGTGGGAAAGGCACTGGGCTAAGGGAGGCGTGGGCGAGAGATGCAGTAGTGACCTTAGCCCTGGCATCTGGAGCAGGGCAGGTGGCTGGGATGAGGTGGGTGGTCTCTGGTCCACACCACATCCCTGGAAAGGGTAGAGATGTCCACTCCAAGCCTCCCTGCACTGGCAGAAGTGCGGGTGTCTCAGGGGTGGGATTTGGGACTGCCAGGATTCACTCTGGCCACAAACTTTTTCTGGCCTGGCTGTAGCTCAGAGCACAGTGATCTGGCACCCAGGATCCCAAAATGTCCCACAACTCACCTCAAACTCAGCCCCAGGGTCTCCTCGTTTGGGTCCAATCCCCAGCTGAGCCACAGCAACCTGGTAGACACCACCTAACATCTTTTCAGAGGGCTCAAGGCAGCTGGAGGGCGCCTTTTGGTCATACCCTAACCAGTGCGTGGTGGCAGTTCCCATGGACAGTGGGGACAGGGAGCCTCTGTGATGGTGGCTGCTGGGGTGGTAAGACTGTGTCTCCTGCATAGAAGGGTCAGTGCCCTGTGCACCTGCATGCCACTGGGATAACCCAATGGGAGCTGCTCCTTTGACCCTTCCTCTCCCAGACCTTGCTCAGAGGGAAGGAGAATGGGGGAGGGGAGAGAACAGCTCATTTTAGCCCAAGCTTCCAGTGCAGACACACCTGGAGGAGATCATTGCTGCCATAAGCTTCTCACAGACAAGGACCCTCTCCCTGTAATAGCCCTGCAAGTTTAAAATGGGGTCCAGCACCAAGCCCCGTGAGGTGCCAAGAGACATGGGCATTCTCCTCGTGTCGCCGCTCCACCGCACCTCCTGCTTCTGCCATCGGCTGCTGCTTTCCATGGAAATTTGCTATTTTTTCCCCTGATAACAAACCCTGCACGGTGCTGGGTTTAACTGGAGCTCCCCTGCAGCGCTTCAGCCTCCAGCATCAATCCATCTCCCAGACTTAGTGTCACAAGTGCATCATGGAAAATAGTATTGATTCAGCAAGGTGGTGACTTAATTTGAGGGCTCTAATGAGGCAGTGATTTAACCTTATTACACAAAGGTAAGTGGAGCTGCCGGGTGCCCTGTGCCAGCGGAGGCACCTGGTTCTGCTGTTGCCCAACGTCTCATGTGAGAAGGTGCCTCCAAGGACATGTTGATGTTAGGGAAGGGCTGGGGTTGTGGCGTCCAGAGCTGAGTCACCACCTTGTGCTGGAGTGTCCAGGCTCTTGATCACACCCAAAGTCACAGGGGAGTTCAGATCCAGCATGACCCTCTGAGCTGCATCTCTCAGCATTGCTCTCTCTAGTGCTTCCCTTCACCTCCTGGCTTCTTCCTCCCCACCCACCTCTAGGAAACCTCTTGGTGTCAAGTTAATGTACTGTCTGGAAACAGCATGTCCTGGCTTCACAAGAGGGTAGAACACACAGGGGAGAGCACCCATGAGGAGAATTTCAGCCTTCCACCAACTCACTTTATATCTCTGATGAAGTTCTTTTTAACTCAATTTCCCCATTAATGCATCACACTATCACGATCACCCCTTAACTCAGATGTATTTGCCCTACCTTCCCTCGGGCCATGCAGCTTAGCTGTCTGGGCAACTCCTTCGGGTCTCCAGGACTTTTGGGACACAACCACGACAGACCTGGGGGTCCCTAGGACTAAAGCACTGCTGTGGGATGGAGCCAAGAGCCCCAGCTCTGCCCAAAGGCAGCTGGGAGGGCAAGGGGGGGCAGCTGGGGTGCTCCTCGCTTGCCAGCAGCCAGGCAGTGCAAGGAGGGGAGATACAGCCTTTACATACCCATGGGCTGGGGAACATGTCCTCTGTGGCCTGGGGCAGCTCACACTTACACCAGCAGCTCAGTGCTACAAATCATCAGGGTGATGACTTTAATTCTAAGCCCTCTCCTGCTGACGGCAATGATTTTTCCAGCCACCCTGACCACAAGGTTGCGATATCAGTCTCTACCATGCAGAGTCCAACAGAGCCCTGATCTTTCCTGGACTCCTGAGACACCACCACCATCCTCTGCCCCCTCCAGAAGCATTTCCTCTCCTCAGCTGGAAGCAGGTGCAGGCTCCTGATAACTCTTCTTTCTGTCCACAAAGGAAACGGGGCGTGAGAACAGCCCCGTACAAGCACAGGGTAACGGCCCTGCTCCCACCGATCTGAACTCAGACTTGCAGATGACTCTTCCCCGCTCTCTGCCAGGCCTGGGAAAGTAAGATACTGTGAATAGAAAACAAACACTTAAATCTCCCTAAGCCAATGATCCCATCGGTGTCTCAGCACAACCTGACAACAAGGATCTCCTCCTCCTCACAGCTGGTGGAGGCAGAACACAAGCACGTGTTGGTATGACTGTCCCTGCCTCCAAGACTGTCGCTGCCAGCTACAAGAGGTCTCGGCACATGGAGAGCATTTTATTGCTCTCACCAGTCATGGCGGGTGCTGGTACCTCTGGGACATTGCAGAGTTATATTGTCCTATGAGTTCTTGGTGTAACCAACCTCAGCAGCATGTGAAGGTACTGCCTTAATGGTCTCAGGAGCAGGTGGCTGGATGCAACATCCTGAGGGTCATACCCTCTTCCCAGCTGGGTATGAGCATCTTCCTGGCTCTCCTGCTCCAGGATATTTGGGCACTGAATGTGGATCCCCATGGAGAAATGTAGCACAGGACCCAGCAGCCACGAGGGGGGGGGGGGGCACAGGGGGACACCAAGAACCACCCCCCCTAAAAAATCCTCCAACAACAACCCAAAAAAACTCCTGGAAACTGGAAAAGAATCACAGAGTGAAGAGAAGGATGGAAAAAGCTTGCTGCCTTCTAGTTCTTCAGGCAGATATCACCTATAATGGATCCAGGTCTCCTGCAAAACCTGGGCAACTTCATCCCTTCTCACATGTGTATGCAGGAAGAGCGGACCACCAAGGGTCAGGGAAGGATGGCCTCCTCCACTCTTTCCTCCCACCCATCACCAGCTGTGGCTGGCAAGGACAAGAGGCAGGGGGAGTGGGCTTTCTCTGAAAGCAGGAACTGGAGACACCACGCTCTCGCCTGGTCAACCACCAAACCCAATCCACTTGTCTCTGATCATTCACCAAACAGTCACTGCTTCAGAGACATGTTCTCCCAAACACCCTCCCCTCACCGCCTCCTGCGTGCAGAGACTTGTACGTCACTGCCTGTGGAGGAGAATCGGTGGGCTGGGGACCGAACTTTGGTCTGCGTGGGAAGCTCCCCGCACGCAGCAGTAAGGGCGAAGTTTAACAAGGATGTTCAACAGGATCCAACAGTTTAAGAAACCCCTAGATTTCTCCCATGGTGACTGGACGCTTTAATGCGGCAATAACTCATTAGCGGTGCAGGAGTGCCAAAAGGAAAGCTGGGGGGATGTGGGGAGGGGGAGAAAGGCTAGAAGAGGATAAAGAGGCTGGAGAACTGCCGACCCCTGTCCTTTCTCACTCTTTGACATGCAAATCACATTTCCCTTTCAAGGAGCAACGGAAAAACCTCTACATCTTGGCAGGGCTTGGAGAGACCAACCTAAGTCAGATCCATGGAATAACTGCCCCCTGCAGCCAGCCTGAAATTGTACCCTACAGCGTATCACATACTCCTGCCTACGTCCCCAGCAACCCCCATTTTAAACCCAGTCAGCACTGGGATTTCTTTGCAACCACAGGAGTTGCAAATAGGTTGCCAGGAGAGACAGATGCCAAGGGAGAAAGGTTAAACAGACATTGCGCTCGGAGGGGAAAAAAGAAGGATCCAATTCAGCTTTGCAGTTTCTAAAACAGTCTCATTAGATCCTGAGTGAAGTGTGCGCGAGCAGCTTTGGCAAGGAGAAACAAAAGACCTGAGAGGAGTGAGAGAAAAGATGAATGAACAAAAGGCAGGAAAGCTGCACACGTTTTCAGTGCTCGAGGTTCCCCTGTCTCTCTTTTAATGCCCAAGCACCTTTCTTCATGAGGCACCTTTGGGAAAGGTAGGAAATGGGGGGTGGGAGATTTCCTACTACCGGTTTTCTCACTAGATCCTATTAAATAAAAAGAATGGGAGCAAAGAGAAATTCCCAAGGCGAGAAAAAATCCATCATTAATTGACGGGCCCCTGGGGGGCTGGAGCGGAGATGTTGAGCTGAATTCAATTACAAACCCGGTCAGAATCAGGCAGGAAGATGTGGCTTCTTTCACTGTGTCAATTAAAGAAGTGACTGGGAACGATAGACTTCTCTGCACAGCCTCTGACCCGTGAGTCAAAACGTGCTCCCATCCGGCACTGCCTGATGGCTCTGTGACTCCCACTGGGAACATATGGGTTCATGGACAGCACAGGGGTGCCAGAAGGCATCTTTACAGGCTGGGCACTCTACAAAACCAAGCCTTGTGCCCTCTGCAGAAATTGCTGTGCTCTGCAGGAAGGTGGCATCATTGACAGTAATTAATTTGCAGCCACCGTCCTTCTCCTTTGTGTTACCTGAGCGGAACCGAGTGCACCGCCTAGCTGCGTTACTGAGCTTAGTGCAGCAGAGCGCCTGCAGCTTACTCACGGGATTTGGGTACGTAGTTTCTTGGGTCCCTGTTTAGCATTTCCCTTAGGGAACTAGGAAATAGCTGGCCACACTCCCCAATGGCTCTGTGAAAAGAGAGAAGGTGGAGAAGTTTTCAAAAGGTATCCGGGGCACTAAAAGCATAGCATCAAATCACGCACACCCCTTCCTGGCTGATGGAAGTGGGTACAGCTCCACTCATACCAGCTGGGTGCTACCCTGCTTGTATTGGGAACTGAAAGCTGGAGGGTGCAAGAGCAAAAAGCAAATGCCAGAGAACATTTCCCTTCCCCCTCTCTGCCCCTCACACTAGGCTAGGTTTTGGTATCCCCGATTTTCAGTTTTCCATCATTTCCCTTACAAGATCATCATATGGTTTAAGAGCTTCTAGACATGCAGAGCTGTCCTGGCTAATCCACTTACCTTCTCTTTTCCTCCTGTGCCTTGATCTTGTCCCTGTGGCTCACCTGTAGCATTAGAACAGGCACTGACAGAAGGTCCGCACCTCAAACAATGCAAAACCAAAGCATATAGATGTGCCCAGGAAGGGGCTGAAAGAATTTGCTAGGCGATGTCTGAAATGCAAAGCAACATACATATGTTGGGGGAAATAAGCAGGACGCACCACGGAAAAAGGAGAAAAGCAGCAAGGAAATTCCAGGCTCAGCCAGGCAGGGCTCTGAGAGCATGGGCCAGAGCCGGCTGTGCTGAGCGCTGACAAAGCAGGGCAGAGCTGTGAGCACGGCTGTGTCCCCTGCTTCCGATTCCTGCTGGGTACAGCTGAGCAGGAGTCCCCTTCCTTTGTAGGACCAGAGCGCTTCAAAGGAAACTTCGCTCCGTTGCCACTCTCTCCTCCTGCCTGGGATAACCTGCAAGCCCTCCCGTTTTCAGCTAACTGCTCTCATCAAAGGAGTAACAATACTGCGTTCCTACTGACACCATTTTACACTTTAAAAAGAATCTCTCTTTCTCCAGATTCCCCTTCAAGGGCTGAAAACATCATTTCTTCTACCAGCTCCTGCTACTTTCCTTCTCCTTTGAAAGCATTTATTTTATTGAACAGCTTCCATTGCAACACGTATTTCTTTCACTTATTTCTTACCCATCACACCTGACCAGGTGACAGGATACTATGGACTGTTTCAAAGCCTTCCTGACATCCTCACACACTCCTTCCAACAAAAAGCAAGACAATTGCTGCTAGAAAGATCCAATTCCCCTCTGTTAGCACAGCCCAGAGCGCAGAACTCCTAGCAATAAGGAGGATACGGGCTGATCCTGACCTCTCCGTGGACTAGCTGAAACCAGGAGCACCATAAAGGTCAAGTTAGCAAGAACAAAGAGGTCCTACACAAGCACGTATATATATAGAATTTTTGAGTGCTCCTTTCTTGTTGGTGCTAAAGTGGCATTGCTCGCACCTGGGGAAGGGGAGCCTGAAGAGATGGGCTAATTGATGGAATTATTGATGGCTAGTAAATGGGTAACCGCTAATTGGTGGAAGAGGCTGAGCAGGGTGATGTGTTGTTGGAAGAACTTCTCTGAGGCCTTGGGAGGGAGAAAGATGCCAAGAACAAAGGATCTGTGCAGTGTCAGGCAGGGCCTGGGACGGGAGGAATTTCTATTTCTCATGTTCTTGGCTTATTTACAAAGATTCCCAAAACTCCTGTAATGAACGGACGAGCAGGATGAGCAATGCTTCATTCCCGGCCCCAGAGCACAGTCCCAGCAGCCAAAGGAGAGCTTTGTTACAGTCAACAGAACCCAGCAGCCTGTGGGAAAAGGAGCTTTTCTGCTGCAGCTCCAAACGTTGCTTCCAGCTCTACCTTTGCGGTGACCCAAGCCAGACCCTCAGCCTGGGGGAGGCTGACACTGTGAGGACCACAGCTGGAGGTCTGTGAATTCCTCTGACACCCACTGCTGTTGAAGCAGAAAGGACAGGCTGTGGTTGTAAGTCAGAGCTCCGGGAAAGAGCAGGGAGGGAAAATGCTGTGCCTCTTCTACCTGGAAGCTTTTGGACTCATGCCTGAATCATTTCTCCATCCGTCTCCATGCTTCAAGACGCTTCCAGCATCTTTCCCCTTCCTTCTCTGCCTTCCTCAGCTTCCTTGGAGCTCAGAGGGTACCAAGATGTCCTGGAGGTGAAAGAGAAGGCAGCCCCTACTTAAGATGGTAAGAAATCTTCTCCTGCCCCAATCAATAGGTTCATTCCTGAGGAGAGGCTCCCGAGCCAAGCAGGCACCATGTGTTCGGGAGAGCTGTCAGCAGGAATGAAAAGAGGGGAGAGAAGGAAAAGGCACGTGCTGTACCCGCTGGCGCTGACTAAACCCTGAGGCTTTGTTTGCTTGGTCTCTCCAGCCCTCATAAAAGTCAAATGAGCTTTTCAGCTCAGAGCCTGTGGGGGAATGGAGAGGGCCGGGACAAGTGCGGCAGTGTGGCCCATCACCTCCTGCATCTCCCCATCTGGGGGGCCCAAGGAAGCCATTTCAAGTCCTTTAATCCTACAGGAATACCTTGGTCAGGAGTGCCTTCTCCTGCAAGTTTCTCCCTCTAGGAGCAATTCAGTAAGGCCATAAAAAAGGCGGCCAAACCCTCCATGTCCCAACAGGCTGCGGAGAGTGCTGAACTTCTGAAGGGCTCAGCTTGAAGCTGAGCAGGGACTGAAGACTGACAGAGGGAGGAAGGCATGCTCGCCAACTCCTTCATCTCACTCTTCCCTCCCCGCTGAGATGTAAGGCAGGACCAAAGGGCTGCCCAAGACAAGGAGCGACGAGGCAGAGAGTACAAACACTCCCAAACCCCTTCCTCCAGCCTGGGAACTACCATGGCAGCAGCCGAAGCAGCAATTTCCCTTGTCAGGAGGAAGGGAAGGAGTGAGGAGCGCTTAGCAGGGAGGTGTAAAGGGAAATCCTATTTTACACGGGCCCAGGCAGTCCTGCTCGTACCAAGTGACAGACCTGACAGCAGCATTTAGTGACAAAACACAAACAGTGTCTGGCGGGTACAAAACAACAGCGGGGACTCAGCGATCTCTGCCCCAGCGGGTATTTGGATGCTGAGAGACAGTTCCCAGGTAACACGTGGGGCTTTTTATTTGAAAACTGCTCCATTTATTATTATCTTTCCTCCCACTGCAAAAGGCAAAGACAGGGAGAGAGAGAGTCGTTTGACAAGCTGAAAACTTTTATGGGGGAAAAAAATGAATAAGTGGGAAAAAAAATGAATAAGTGGGGTGGGGGGGGGAAGAATTAAAAGTACAAGTCACTTTATAAAGAAGGAAAAATAAAGGCAAAAGGCTGAGGGCTGAGTCAGTGTGTTGCAGGGTTCGTGAGGGAGACTCTCTCTTTTGGAAATCAGTAATCCAAAGGGCTCTGCGTGTGTGCGTAAAGTTATTGACTGACTGCATTACATCCACTTATCCCCCATTAAGCAGCAGGCTTCAGTTTGATCCCAAACAGCAAGGAATTAGAGTAACTCTACCCTGCGTTTCTAGAAAGGTTTCCATCTCCGAGGAATCCAAAGTGCTTCAGCAGCCCTCCGGGGAATGCAGGACTGACATCCAGACGCTTCTGGGGTGGAGGCTGGCAGTGGGACAGGCTGCTGTGTACAGCGGTGGTGGGAGGGAAACCCTTGCCCTTCTGTGAAAAGCTATAGGATCTCTATTATGCAAGCAGAGTAGCAAAGGGTTGGCTTCCAAGGACACAGAATATAATTAGCCTATCTCAGAACAAGTAGCAATTCCTCCCCTGCTAAGCTTCTCCCAGTTCAGCTTCATACAAATCATCTCTGCTCTCTGCTCTGCTGCCCGTGTCTCCGCACACAAGAACCAGACAGCTCTTAAAGTCTGGAAGGGACAAGCAGCTATAGGTCTCCATACAGTTACAGAAAAATTTTAGAGGTAGAGCTGACTTTGAAAGTTTTTGTTCCTTTCTGCCCCCACTTCAGTTTTACACCCCCTCAGCTGTACTGATGCAACTGCTTGTGGATCTGTGGGGAAATCAGACAACAGAAATGATCTATTTTTTTTAAAAAAAATCCTTCTTTTTTTTTTTTATTTTTTATTTTTTTTTAAAACACATTCACTTGCATCACTTCAGCAGAACAGGTTCTCTGCAGCCCCCAGTCTCAGAGCAGCGCAAAGTTTGAAGAAGAGGTGGGAAGAAGCTCCCAGGGGTGAGAAGGAAAGTGAAGGGGACCTCAAGGTCTCCATCTCCCGCTACCCCGAGGTGCTCTGCTACAGAGCCACCATGATGCACTGCCCTGGTGACCCCTGCAGCTCTGCCAAGCCAGCTCTATCCAGATGTCCCTGCAGCTGGCACGGGGGACACTTACACTCTCTTGTTTCAAAGATGTTTTTCTTTGTGTCTCTGGCTTCACTGCCAGACTTCCAGTATGGCAAAGCTGCTTTGTAATAGACGCTGCTGAAACTGCTGCTTCTCATGGAGCTAAAGAAGAACTGGGCGGCTCTAAAGGAATAGGAAACTGCAGCTCCCTCCAGGGGAAACTGAGTCAACTGAAAGTGCAAGGTTTCCAGGTCATCCCAGGCCTCCAAGGCAGAACTGGGAAAAGACCTTGAAGGAATGGATGAAATCAGGGCATTTAACCCCTGCTGTCACAGCAGCCATGGAGGTCCCAGCACCTGCATACTTTATGCCTTGGCTGCCTCCTCTCACAATACGGCTGGAAGGCTTCACTCCTGTTACAACAGATAGCAGCAGTTCTTGACTATGTTGTTTCTGTCCTGCACCACTCCGCAAATCCTCCAGATGGGAGCTGGGGATGATTGTGTTTGTTGCCTTGAAAATAGCTGGTGTCCCAATGCCAACGAGTCAAAGAGGGAGCTGTCAATCTTCCCTGCACACCCCTCTGCACCTTCCGGACAGTGCATCTGAGAGGCACCTTGTTTATGGGCTTGACACTGGGTATGACTTAACCAGCTTTGACAGGGGTGATCCTATTTATAGGAGGAACTCCTAATGCCTCTCACTCAATGTCATATTTGGGAAACAGTAAAAAATGAAACAGAAATGACCCCTGAGCCTCTTCCTTCAGTAATGGAAATTTCAGCTGCTGACCTGGCCAGGATGGGCAGCATTGAGCCTGTTTCCTCAAGGTCACCCACAAGTTCACATCACAGTCCAACCTCCCCTCTTCAAATGTCCTTCCCTTCTTGGCTTGGCACTCCTGATGCATTGCACGTTTGGACTCCCTCCATTTTGGAGCCTCCCAAAAATTCAGCCCCGGCCCAGCTCAGTCCATAAATATGGGCATGTGAGGAGCTGAAGGAGAGGTGCTACTGTCATAGGCTACCACTCACTGCACAAATGCTTTGCTAAACACCCCTGAAGACAGGTCAAGCAGAGGAACATCCAACCAACTACCTTTACTCCCTCATACACACCAAAGACTTCAGCAGAGATCTGCAAATGAGTCTTTTTTTTTTTTCCTGTGGGTTTTTCTAGCATCTCAAAGGGTGGTTGGCCACCCAGCTGGCCACCAGCACTAGCCCTTTCAAAGGCCTGTGGTCAACTGCTGCCTCATAGGGTGGTATCCAGAACCCACCAAAGGTGCATTGCTCTGTGATGAGCCGCTCCAGGAGACAGCACGCGTGCGAGGCATCTTGAGCTCCAGGCGGCTAGGATGAGTCAGAGCCAGTCGCCTTTTTCCCTGCGGTGCAATTGTACCAGGCCCTGACAGCATCAGCTGGCTTTTATCACTGCTCCACATCAGAGCTGTCAGTCCTGAAGACAATGGAAGGTGTGTGGAGGGGGAGGAATTGAGCATCTCCGTGCTAGGTTGGCTTCCCAGAATGATGCCAAAGTGGCGAGCAAAGAGTTTTTGATTAGCAGCCTGCTGCCGCAAGAGGATTAGCGAGGACGTCAGTGACTGTGGCAGCACTGAAATTAAAAAGCAATACTTCTTGAGCTTCCTCCGCTACTGTTTTGTGGGGAAGAGCTTGAATGACAGTGATGAGAGCTCTGGAGGGCATGTAGCCTCTGGAATGTCCACTCGTGCTTGTGGCCCCGCGGATGGGGAGCATCTCTCTTCAGATCTACTGGCTCCAGTGGGGTCTGCAAAGGATTCAAGTCACCTCCTCAGTGCAAACTCATCTTCCCCTGCATGTCATTTCTCAGACTCACATGTTGCTGTGGCAGTGACAACGAAAGAGAAAGAAAAGAGCCTTGAAAAGCAAGGTCCAGGAGCATTTAGTGAACAAACAGAAAACTTCAAGTGAATTAAAAGATCAGATCTTACCAGCTGAGTCCTCTGCCGAGGAGGGAGGTGTTTGTGCCTCCTTCAGGCGTATCACGGAGTCTCCTGTCCCCCAGGTTTGCTGAGGAGATCACCCACATGGATTCTCAAACCGCCTCTCGTGTGCGTTGTCCCGTGCCTCTCCCTCGCGCTCGGGGGTAGCTTCCTGTGAACGCCCACGGAGTGATTCGTTCTCTCCCTGCGCATTCCTGTCGAGATGCCGATGGAAAGGCTGACTGCAGCTAGGCAGCTGGTGGGCAATGCCCAGGGTCTCTTTGCCCATCAGCTCTGCCTTGTTTCACTGCTTCTCAGCAGACTTGTGCCTGCCTGTTGTCCCCATCTTGCACTTACGCACTGAAGTCCCACCAGCACAGAAATCAGCTTTTTATTCTATTTGTAAAGCACAGAACACAAGGACTTTGATGCCATCTAGATACTATGTTTATCCTCCTAAAACCAGAGGTAAGGAAAAGCGTTGTGATGTTGATTATTGTCCAGATACAGAAGTTATGTTCAAGGCAGGATAAGTGGTTTGATAAAGGTCTCGGGAAATCTGTGAACACTGTCAGAACAGGGTCCATTTCTCCTGGATCTCAAACCAATGCCTGAAGCACGAGTCCATCCTTCCCTTCAGAAAGGACTTAGAACAGGTCTGTTTCCCTAAAGCACCGAGGCATTATGTAAAATAAATTGGCTTGGTCTGTGCGAGGCCAGGTACAATGGGTTTCTAAATTAAACCCTTCTAAATGGAAATGGTAAGACAGGTGTGAGAGAAGATACCTACAGGCTGGAAAGCTTAATCAGAAAAGAAAGTTGCTGAATGGGCCAGACGCAGACATTTTAGCAGGAAACACATGGTGTTGCTGCAAAACAGCAACAAAATGGCTGTTGTTTTAACAATCCCATGCAACCTGCTCTGCCCATGTACAAAAGTACAGAGGCACTGTGTCACTATGTCCCTATGGGCTGCTGCAGTGACAGAAGTGGCCAACTGTCCTAGGACCCTGTGTGGTCCCGGCCTATGGCTTTCCATCCAGCTCCCACAGGTAAAATGCCCTGTGATGGCTGAGTGGCATTTCATCTCCACAGTATTCCTCTGGAAGTGACACATGGGGGAAACAACGTTCAGCATCAGGACAAAAGCCACAAAATAAGCACAAAGAGAGGAAGCTTAAAAATTAATCAGAGTTCAAAGTGCTGTCAAGTTTCTCCTCCCTCCTCCCCGTGTGGACACACAGCCATCACCAAAGATTAGAACTGATTGACTGACCAGGTCAGGGCAGAGAAGATGTGATAATAACGCAGTTTTCCACTAATCGGCACAGAGTAAGAAAAATGGTAGTGCTCAGCATCCAGCATCCTGTGCAACGAACAGGTACCACGTACTCATCACGCGCTGCGCTGGGACCAGGCTAGCTGAACGTAAGGCCTCAAGCACAGGACAGTCAGAACACACTTTTGACTCCCTTTGATAGGACCATGCAAAGCCATGGAAGCCTGAGCAGCTTCCAAAGCATGGCGTTAGATTCTCCTAGAAGACAATTTACAGAACTCTTCCTCCACCCCCCCTCCTCTGGAGCTAGTTCCTGCTGCCTTGCTATGAAAAGTTTGGTTGTCTTCTCCTTTTTCTGGCTGAATCTTTCCACGGCAGTTAGCTGCCATGGTGATAGAAGTTACAGAAATTAGTAAGAAGAAGAGTCATAATTAACAATTGACTGACAGCCCCATCTGACCTGAGACAGTAGCTGAAAGCTGCCTCCCACTTCAATCTGCTTGCCACAAAACAGCCAGAAATATGTAGATTTGCTAGCCAAGGTGGTTTGGCTATTTGGCTATGTTCCTACAGTGGCTGTCCTCAGCTGATTTGGTGCTCAGAGCATCGGTGAGGGTGTGTCACCATTGCCCTCTTCTGGATTGTCAACCAGGTCTGCTCCAAAGCTTGGGAGATGTTACTGTCTAGTGATGGCAGCATGTGGTGACTCCAAGGGGACTGTTTCGTAGGTCACCACCAGCACCTCATGCAGGTGCTTGGCACTATTTCATTTGAAGACCTTCAAGTTCTTCTGCATTTCTCCTTCCAGCACGGTGACCACAGTGCAGTGCAGATTTACAGCAGATAGTGGATTCAAATGGATGGAGAAAGTAGACAAACTTTAAAGCTAAATATCTGGCTAATTCAAGATCTTTGTGAGTGTGTACCGCTGCCAGCTAAAAGGTTGGTGGTTCAAAACCTGATGGGAACAGGGGGATTTCACGTTCAAGGGAAAGGAGACGTGTTGTTAAGCTGAGGAACTCCTTGCCACAGGATGTTGAAAAGGCTAAAAATGTGTATGAACTCATGGGGAGTCTGGAAAAGTTTGTGGAAGAGAAATCCGCTGAGGGTTACTCATTACATAGAACTTCTAACCATTTATATCAGTTATATTTCCAAATGAAATACATATTTGTGGAAGAAAAGTCTTCCTAGTCCTTCCTAGGCACCTTCTTTGGGGCTATATATAAGACAGGATACCAAATCAGCCCTTTGCTGACCCTGTATAAGCACACTTCTGTTGTTATGAATATGGAAAAGCACACAGATCTAATCAGGGGTCAGGTCCTCAGCTTCTGCCTCAAGGTTTTATTCAGCTTGAGGCAGGCCAGGACTCAGTAATTGCTTAGCAGCACGCTTGGGGCCTGGCCCACCACCAAGCTCTTGAGATCTGATGTTTTTGTAATGCACAAAATTATGCAGAAACTGCACTGTTTTATATGGGGAAGAAAATTAGCTAGACTCAACGAAGCACATTACTTACAGACTGAGCAAGGCAATTTTTCACACTCAGCTGGAAAGTATTTCTCCACTTGTCTGTTTGCTGGAGTGCGTGCAATATGGTAACACAGAGCACCAAACCTAACCGACACTGGAAATTATGGGGCTTTTGTCAGCATCCAAGGCCTGAAAATAGGAAACTGGTAAGGAGTTTCAGCAGCTTGACCCAGCTCCGTAATGGGCTTTAGAGTCAAGAGCAGCTGTTAATCCTTTCCAGCACAACCCAGCCTTCCTTTCAGCTCTGCCTGTGCTCCCTACTGTTTGAATAATGTATCTCTCAAACAGGGAAAAAATGCAAGTGGGTATCTCCCCTTTCACCCAGCATGGGGGAAAGGAAAGATGGGGGAAATGGTGAGCCTCTGCCAGCAGAGGAGAAGTAGAAAAAATGATGGGTGAGAGAGGCAGGGGATGCATGGAGTGTCTGGCAAATGGAAGGAGAATGGTGAATCCTGGAGGAATGGGGACGAGTGGGGACACAGCAGGAAGGCACATATATAGCTGAGCCAAGGATATAGGGGAAAGGATAGCACACAGAACCCTTGCTTCAAGGGATGGATCAGAGGGATATAGGGTGTCTCTGATATTGATTTGGCAGATTGGGACTATCCAGAAAAGCAAGAATGGAAAGCAAAGTACCAATGCAGCCGGTGCCATCATGAGGCCCCAAGTCTGAGCAGGTGGGACAGAAGGGGCAAACCCACAGCTGGGGTATGTCAACATCATCTCCAATGGGTCTCTGCCAAATGAAGACCCGGACACTGTACTGCAGAAGTCTAGAGAAGAAGCTGTGAGATGGAGCTCTTCTCTGTTGTTTTTCAAGGGTGATAAACAGGGTACAGTACAAGTAGCGCACAACACACATAAAAGATCCTCCTTTGGATCTGGATGATGGAGTTCCTGGACAGGGAGTAAAAGTCAGGATTCCTGACCTCTGTTTAAACTTTGGCACTTGAAAATTTACGTTGGACAAAAGACACACTCTGTTCCAATTCCCTGCTTTCCAGTGACTGTAACAGTCACTGCCTGCCCTAGCAAAACAGCATTCTCCATTCACGTTTGGGGAGCTCCTGGATAGCAGAAACTGTGCAAGTGCAAAGCATTATCTCTTCAGCATCCCGCAAGAGCACACCAGCAACATTTAACCTCCCCTCAAATCCGGTGGCAGGTCACAGCGATTGGCGGGTCTCGCATGTGTGTGACTGTGAGTCACCCAGTATTACTGATCTTCATATTAATCTATTGTTGTAAATGACTTGGAGCTGCCTACAGACAATCCTTCAGAATACGGAACAATGGAGAACCTGCACATCTGAAGAAAGCCTCCTCTGCATGGCAACTTATTGCCATCGTAACCAGCATAAACAAGAGCAATTAAGACAATTTCAGAGCATCACCTCCTCCCTCTGGGGTCTTAATGAGAGCACGCTCAGAAGGGGGCTGGAACAGAAGCAAGCAAGGGCTGGGAGCTAACTTGTGTGGGAAAAGAAGGGTAGGAGAGTTTTAGATTCAGAGGATTGCTTCCTTTCCGCCCCATAGAGTAATGCAAAGGGCAAGTAGGGGGAGAGATTCAATCAGCTCTGTGGCAGAGGGGAAAGTCTCAGAGAAGCAGAGCTTTGCTGCTGCCTAACCCTCGTGCCAGGTGTCAGGACCCTGCAGAAGTTTTTGCTGACATACCCAGATAACTGGAAGTAGCTGGTATGGGTGAGTGCCATGGGTGTCACTCAGAAGTATAACCGGGTTCAGAGCCATAGCTCTGGGCAGAAAGCAGGGTTGGATTGGACTGATGACCTTTTAGAAGCAAGGTGTTAAGGAAGAAGCTCTTCTAAAGTTGATAATCATCTATCCCAGAAAACAAAGACAAGCCTCAACACAGTGCTATTGGATTAGTACATAGGTTGTTTGCACATGCTCCTTAAAGCTTTGCTATATGCTAGTGATCTACGAGCATTCAGATGACTGAAAAGCTGTTTGTGGGTGGCTGTGCAGCGAGGAGAGAAGGAAAATTGGGAAGGTATCCTATGAGGAAACTGCCAGGAGATGAGAGTTTAAATAGTAGAGGGACTGACCTGTATAAATACTCCAGGGAAGGAAGGGAGACAGCTCCTATCAGCTTGGTGATAACACCTCTTCTTTTGCTAATCTGGCCCCTCGCAATGGAGAAGAAATGGATGGGGCTACAGAGCCGAGCTTTTGTTAAGGTTTTCATATGATCTAATAGTGCAGGAACTATATGATTTTCAATTGACTCTTCTCACATTTAAGGCAGAAGTCAGAAACTAGGTTCCTGCATTGTCACAGAGTATAAATAGCCCTGATGGAAACATAACAGGAACTCAGTTAGGTTTTACCCGGTACAGCAAATGATGTATCATGGACTCATATATTTTTCTTAAAAAGCCATAGGATTTTATCCAGCTACTCTCGCAACAAGCTCACTATCTTCTGTTTAATGTGTGTGTAATGACAGCTACTCATGCTTCAGGTGGGTCACAAAACTCACCCTAGAGCCAAAATGGTTCTTTCCACTTTCTGCAGAGACAGTCTTTTCCATTTAACTTGAAATATGCTATCACGGATTTGATTGTCTGCTTAAAAAAAAAAAAAAAAAGTAGAAAAGTGGCACATTAACTTGCAAACAGAAGAGAGAGGAGCTAAATCTGAGACCTCTTATGTGAATCTTCCCGATGCCTAAGTGCTGGATAATTGGAATTGCTGTCTAAGCCATAAACGCTGTTTTGCTCAGATGTTGCTAACCTCATGTAGTTTCTTTTCTAGCACAGCAGAACCCTGGTTCTAGGATCTCAGAAGATACATGAAGTCTCACCTTCAGTGGAGAGAGATCCTACAGAAACTTCCTATAAGCCAGCAGGAGATAAGTGCTCTGCAAAATGAGAAACCCACTCTCTCTGGAGTCAGGAGCAAAGCGTCACTCAGCCAAGCCGCGTGGACCAGCTTTCCCTTAGCTAAGACTTTTGACAATCGTAGTTTAAACTCTCCCAGCCAAAGGGCTTCCTATCATCAGGCAGGTCTTTAGGAGGGATGTGTGAAATATAGTCACATTGTTGTTAATAGCAGTTCAGGAAACTGGGGCTATCTGCTGTGGTCCTCCTTGTCTTATGCTGGTTCTGCATGCCTCAAACTGGATGGCTGTACAGAGCTGGAGTCCACCTGCAAAAACATATATGAGTGCATAAAGAGGAATAACCATTAGTGGCTGCTGATATTCAAGACAAGACAGCTTTCCCCACAGATATCTTATTTAGGTACTGCCTGGAGGGTAACTAGTGAGGACTCAGCAATTCTGAACATCAGCTTACTTATTTAGGAACCTCATGTCAAATGCCTTCTAAAAAACAGCAAAAAGGTCATTTGACAGAGAAAAATGGGAAGATGTGAACAGCTGAATCTGTTCTCTACCACTGACTCACCAAGGGACATGGAGTGAGCCACCTTATTTCTCCAGGATTCAAATACTCCCTTGTAAAATGAGGCCAACAGAAAAGCAGGTACAGCATCTTCTGTAGCACCCTGGTTTGTACCTGCTGATGTGTGTATCTGGGCGTGCTGGGCTGCATAGGAGCTTTCAGTTCAGAAGAAAGGCCTGTAGAGAGACATCAGTGTTTGTTAACACGTGCTTTACAATGTTCTGGCATCTGGAAGGGCAGAGCAGAATCATTATTGTTAGGATGAAGACCACTGTTTCCCTTATTAAGAGGAAATTAAAAATAGGAAGTAGTTATAATTATCATTTTGGACAGTGTTTCAGTGGCATAATTCTCAACACGCTGTCGGGATTATAACGTAATAGCAAAGTGAATGTCATCTTACAATTTCTTTATTCACTGCAGCACACGTGTGAGCCAATAAGATCCCTGCTATCTCCTTCCCCAACATCCAGCCGTGCATTTCCCAATATGGCTAGCTCCCTCTTCATGAGGCCCATTGTAACATTAACAAAGGCAGCCGCGCGGTACTGTTAATATCCAAATGATGGAAGGGAACACAGAAAAAAAAAACCACTCAGCATCTCTAGAGACAAAAACAATCATCTTGAACCATTCCAAAGTGGAAGAGAAAAATTTCTCAGATAAAAATGTATCACTGTCCCTGTCTCCTGCTCTAAGGCCAAGTGCTGTTGCCCATTCCAAGCTCACCAGTTTTGCTCGCTACTCCACACAAGGAAGAGAGAATCCGCCTTTGGAAACTGCTAACCTTTTCCTGCATGGAAAACCAAACACACACACTTTGTTTGGGAAAGGCTTGCGCTGGGATTCATAATAAGCCATCGTCAACGTGACAGACCTTGTTATTGACTTGGAGCCAAATCTTGAGGTCCTTGCCTGAAGGATCAGAAGGATTTGACCCCAGGACTGTTATTAGCCTTGACATCACCAGCTCCTGACATGGGATAGTTTTCCAATGAACTTGCTTGAGAATGTTTAGAAATGTCAAGTGGCTGAGCCACGAGGACACAAGAACGAGAAGGTGTCAAATTCGCCCAATTGAACGGGAGAATTTCAGTCCTCCCCCTTGCTCTTGTTGGCGATGGCAGCGCTGCTGACAACGTATGTCAGGGTTACACTGCGTTATCAGACCTCCTCTCAGCCCAGGCATCCTTTGTCAGCACAGTCCATGTGCGAGATCCCTGCTAAGCGAGAGCTATGGGATCCCTACATAGGCTCAGGGACCTGCAAGAGCAGCTTTTCAGCACTAATTGTATTGTGGTGGATGGAGCTTGTACCAAACCTGTTTAAGCAGAGGATGGACACTGTGTAAGATGGACAGAAGCCTACAAGTTCTGTTTGTGGTGCGGTAGCATTTTGTCAAAAGAAAGCTGGTGTCACATCACGCTAACCCACAGCTTTGAGGGTGGGGAAGGAGTGAAGACTAAAGAAGCCAGATAGCTGTAGGCACCGATGTACCGCTATTGAGGCGCAGCAATCCCCATACGTTTACTTTTACTTCACAGAGGCAAAACTTCTGTGTTTGAACACTAGCGGAGGAAAGGCTGTGCGTTAGTTAAAACCTCTGGCCAAACTCTTTCTCCATGCTGGGAACAGCTACTGCACTCTCTCTAATACTTGCATAACAACTAAGCTTACCATGGTTTAAACCAAACTTCTCAACAATCTTTTCCATTCTCCATTATCTTCACTGGTTTCAGTGCTGCCAACTTTCCTTGGGTACATCCACAGCCTAAATTATACAGTAAATCTTACTCCTGTGCTCATGGACTCAAGCCACCATTCTGGTTGTTGACATTAGTCAAGCTCTAACAAGATCTACCATTCATGCCTCCAAAAAAATTATACCATCAAGATGCCATTATTGAGTGATACCCGCATTGTTTCATGCAGCTAAAATCAGTTCCACTATCAAAAATTATAATGGGTCAGAATCCATATTGATCATATACCCACCCATCTATCTTGCCATCTCTCCACAATTTCCGTAATCCTTGAGAGCACCACTTGTTAGTGTGCTGCAGGAACTCATCCAAAATGCTTTAAGATCCCTAAATTAATCATGGACGATTCACCTTCCTTTCCATCAGGGAAAACAAAAGCTTGAAATTCAAGGGGAGGGCTGAAATCTACTCGGCTGATTGGCTGGAGGATGCCTTCTCGCCCACACGTCCTACTCGGTAACATTTCCAAATATTTTTGAGCAAGCTGAAAACAATTGTGTTGGAGGGGCAGAGAGAGCCTGCTAATACCCTATCGGTTTCACATTCTTAGGAGAGTTCCCAGCCCACCGATCTGCCGTCCTATATCAGGCAATGAGTCTTCAGCTGGAAACTTTACCCTGGCTCTACCTATTGTCCAATGTTTTCCTTCCTGCCAGATGATTGGAATCGCACCAGTTGTTAATTTTACACCTGCTGTTTGCGAATATCCCTGGGTGACCTTTCCGACAACAGCTAGCACAGGGGATTTCTCGATGGAGAGATGCACATACATGCATGCAGGAGCAGATAGAAAGGGAACAGGAAGGGGCCTCCCGATGAATGATGAGGGATTAAAATAGCTCTTGCTGGGGCCATAGTGAGATATTGGACAGCAGGAATGATGAAGCGGATGTTTAAAACAGAGTGAAGTGTCGAGCTAAGCACAGAGGGCAAAATAGTGTTATGAGATCCCTTCCTCTTTCCAGCTCTCTCCTTGTGCCCAGTTGGCTGAGCAATGCCACCCCGAGCTTCTTACAAAAGAAGAGTATCTCCCTGAGATGCTGAAGCCAAGGTCTGGAAAGTCTGAAAACTTTGTCATTTGGGAATCTGAAAGGCATATCTGCCCTATGGCCCTATTCATCTCTTCCTTACCTTGGTGTAACTGACCTTAATGCCATCTCTGGACCGTATTAATCACCCCAAAAAGGATGTGTCAGTACAGCATGAACAGGAAAAGCCATTGGCTCTGCAGTCCCGAATTCTAGCTGGTCTGAGGAAGTCACAGGTGCTCAGATATCACTGTGACCAGCTTTAATACTCAGATTAGGTTAAACAGATCCAGCCCACATTAGAACTGCTGCATTAAGAGCACTCTGGTTATTAAAAATGATTTATGGGGCCAGAGATGGATCAGAGGAGAAAGTGGCCATGGGCTGTAGCCAGGTCACCTCGACATTTCCTACGGCAAGCTGGTACTTGGCTGTAGAAAGTGGAGCTAGTACACACGTAGGAGCAGGAGATGGCACATTTCCCTGTGAGGGAATACTGAATATTGGATAAACATCTCAACACAGTGGTGGATGTCTGCTAAGTGGTAGCAGATGTTCGGGGACAGGCAAGCCTGACCCTCGTGGAGGAGAAATCACTGATGTGGGTATATCAACACGATTCTGTGTGTATGCTGCTCAGTCACAGGCCTCCATCCTTCCTGGTACAGCAGTGATCAGTGTGCCAAGCAATCCCTCTCCCAGTGATCTCAGCTTAGCATAATACAGCCTTTCACTGGAGAATGCCTCTGGCTCAAGAACTGATTCTGTTCAGAGATGATGGGGCAAATATTGCTGTTTGCACAGCTCCTCTGCCCTCTAACCTGGCCAAGCACAATTCAAATGGAAAAAGCCTTCTCAGATCTGAGTCCCAGGTCCAAACCAAGCTGGAAGAGCCTGGGGCAGCAGCCTCCAACTCCTGTAACTTGTCACTACAGGATGAGGGGACCCCATGCTGTTCTAGATGCCATCTTGCGAGTGAGGCTCTCACCACACCTAAGCTAACGATCAGCCCCAACGTTATCTTGTGCAAAATGGGAACTCTGAGAGTTGGCCACTTCCCAGACTGAAGATCAATGTTCTGACAATCTAAACTCCCGCTGCAGTTTTAACCCCAGAAGACATTGCTCACATCTTCTCCTGATCAAGTGTGGAAGACAGGACCATTTCTGCAGAAAGCCTGTCTACAAGAGGCAGGTGAATAATCTCAAGAGGCATGTGACGTGCCTCTTGGAAGAAAGGATGTCTCTGACTAATTATTTTGCTATGGTGTTCTTGTGATTACTTCTTCTGAGACTTTCAGACCAGCAAGTGACCACTTTCTAAATACTCTTGGCCAGAAACTCACTCAAACACATAGACAGCTGCAAACAGTATGATGCACTGTGGGCAGCATTGGAAGCGGTCTCTGTGTCTTGTATCTCCAAACCCATGGAAATCAGGGGAACAAAAGTTGTTATAGAAAAAAAAAAAAAAACAACAATCCCTCAGCCAAGTGAAACCCATCTTTGAAGATCAGGGATGGTAGATGAGCTTCTCTCTGCAGCCTCATCAACATGCTAACAGACATCTGCATCTCTGGACTCAGTTCTGTCCTTGGCCAACTCAGTTTAGAAAAGGTTTTGTTTTTCTTGGGCTGGTTTTGTTTACAGCCGCTTGACTGAGGCAGAGAGTTCACCAGCAGCTGAGTGCAACCCAGGCTCTCCCAAGTGTAAGTTCTCCAGTGAAACATCTGGTTACAAGGCAAGGTCAAACGGGCCTGAAATGGGAGAGGGCCACAGACTCTCTCCACAGAGATGCAGCCAGCTGGGAAAAGAACAGGCTTTTCTGGGTATGTTTGAGCATTTGGCTGGGAAAAAGAAAAAGAAAAAGAGAGAAAGAAACAGATACTGCAAAAAAAGCCAGGGATCAAGAAGCTGGTTCTTTTATTGGTTAAAAATCAAGACCACCCTAGTTGCCACATGAATTGCTGAGTCTTATTTAGCAGGAACTGTAGTTGTTCCCAAATAGACAGAAGGTCTCTTAAAGTCCCTTGTTTATACATATTTACCAGTGTATATATATGAATTTCTCTTTTCCCCACTATTCTGAAATTTCTCTTTTCCTCGCTATTCTGAAATCTGCAATTCTCACAGCTGCATTAGAGCTGGAAGAATGAAGACAGACCTGACCCCACAGCACACTGCAAACCTTGATCTCATAAGTTCCTTAGAAGAAGGACCACCCGGTTGCTCTGTCTGTACAGCACCTAACACCGCTGGTGCCCAAGTCAGTATTGACACAAATAACAACATTGTTCATGAATGGCACGAGGGCTGCAGAGAACCACAGAAACCATTCAGGAAGCCTAAAGAATGAACCCTTCTGCACAGCCCCAGAGAATGTCAGCAGCTATCTAACATTTAGGATTTCCTTGTTTTTTAAAAAAAGCCTCATTCCTCAGAACAAGAATCAGGAAAACCCCCATGTGAACTGAATGATCAACCAAGCACACAGAACACCTACCAAGAGAGAAAGCTTATCATGGAGACACAGCGGGAACTGTTTGGTGAACTGAGGTTGATTCATGGACTACCAAAAAATAGCAGAAAAGACTAAATTCACATTATGGTGTTTCTACAGTGTAAGATGACCAGCTGTAATAACCCTAATCCTTAGTACATGATTTTCAGAGAGAAACTAGTGAAGAATAATTGTCTGAGCATGGGACCAAGCACTGTTTCTGAACTCTGATGCTTCCTCCTTTAGGGACCTTCACTAAATCTCTCAACCTTTTTGTGCTTGAGCATCCTTCACTAAAAGGATAAGGACAATAGCAGTCACTCACCTACTTCACCGGGTAATGAATGATTCAGATAGCTCTCATCGACCTCTTCAAGTCCTATACACAATATCCGATGTGTCATGCAGCAGTTCGCATCAGCCAGAAAGCTATCGTCTCTTAATGGGACTGAGTTTCAAAGGTGATGGACAGGGCAAAGCCTGTGGAAGGACCTGGCCTCTGAAACTTTTTCCTCTGGCATCTCTGTCCAAGCTGGGACTGGTTTGCAGAAGGGTCCAGTTTCCTGTGGAGGGAAGTACGGAGGGAGGGGGGACAGCTTGCACTGAGTGTGTGACTGCCATTGCACCAGGTCATGCTGGAATCCGGACGTCAGGGGCAGAAGCATCTTTTGAGGCACAGCACATCAGCTGCTGCCTTCATGCACCAGAAATAAAGGACTGCAAATCCAAACCTGGAAGCCAACCAAAATAGCAGAAGACCATCATGGTTCACATGTGCATAATCTGATGCCTAATTTGCATGCACCGCTTGTGTATCTTAATCCCAGCTTTCCAGAGGATGCTGTCCCATCCCTGATCCCATCAGCAGATGGACTACATCTGCCCAAATGAAAGCTACAGTTTCTCCCTACTCAGATTTTTCCCACCAAACTGCTGGATGCAGCTGTTACCCAGGCCCCTGCCTTATGCACTCTTTGCTCTGAATGCAGAGATTTTCTTTCACAAGCTCGTTACCGTTTCAGTCACCCTTCAGGCTGCCTGGACATGAGCAAGCTCTGATCTGGAGTCACTGTGCTCCAATGAACACAATCAGCACTTCTGAGCACATGGTACTGGCTGGTGTTTGTCTGGCTTGGAGCACAGATCCTGTGGGTTTTTACCCACACAGACTAGCCAGTTACTCATAACAGTCTATGAAGGGCACATCTGGATTGGGACTTCACTCAGACATGTTTGGGAGTGCAAATGGAGGCCATTGCTTACTTGAACACAAACCTCACTTTCAAAAACTTCTTTGCAAAAAGCCAGCCACGTGACTCTGCAATTCTCTGCACCCTTCCTCCTGTAGGTAGGACCCAATGAAAAGAGATGTTTGCTCTGACCCTCTGGTATCTGAAAATAGTATTGGAGGTGTAAAACGGAACCTGGTCCCACGCTTTTCCCAGAAAGTCTGGGGGACAACCCAAGACGCATATTTCATCCCCTAAATTAAAAGCAGTGACAAGAACATAGAGAATCACACCCTTATTCCTGAACTAGTGCCTCCCCAAATTGAGCCAGCGGCATTAGGAAAAGGTGTATTTGCAAGACCACAGTCTTAGATTTACGAGGAGAAAATGAATAGTTTAAGGATAGGTAAACCTGGTTTAGGGCACTAAGTATGCACATGTTGGAACCCATTGTAGAAACTGGGCTTGAGAAGCAGCAAAGTAAAATGTTGATTCATCCTCATCCCTTTCTCTTCTGTCTTTTCTCTCACAATGGGGAAGAGGAGTCCCTCTAGAAAACCTCATCTTGTATCTTTCAGTTGTGATAAAATAACCTTCCAGCTGCCTACCCCAAACCTACCTGTGAGCGCACTAAGAGCAGAGTTTTGTCATAATGTAAAGGGTCAAATAGTTCCCCTCTCCCTCTATTTATTTACCTCCTCCAGGTGGATTCAGGGCATTCCCATCCTCTCCTGGGCAAAAGGGCTTCTTTGCTTGTTGAAGTTGTACCAAAGTAGCCAGCAAGGCTCAGCGAGGCTTCCCCTCTCTCTGCTGCCAGGAGGGAGTGAACCACACTGACAGAAACTGTCTGGGACTTGGGCATTTTTCTTCCTCTTCCTTTAAGCAGAAGTGTTTTGATTAAGTTAGTAAAACTATTCATTTTATCTGGCACTCCTTTATTTTTGCTACTTCTAGCCAGCTTGAGACATCCTTTCCTACGTAGCATTCACTACACCTGTCTCAGAAGCCAAACCTGCTGCTTCCCTGTACCCAGGCAACAGAGACACCCCTGTGCAGTCAGATCTGGTATGGGCTGGGGAGCAGCAATGAACCCATCCATCCCCACTTCTCTGCAAAGAGCTCCTGCTGCCCTCTGGTCCTGGGAGGTGACGCCCTCCAGCACCACATTCCAGCTAGGAAAGGTCACTGCCCCACTCCCCGTGGCTCTCCTTTAGGGAACACCATCTCTGAGCGGAGAACAGGGAGTCCTGTGGGTACACCTCCATTGCCTCCCCGTATCAATGGTTTAAGGGTGCTGACTGAAAGCATCCGCTGTGGCTGGGCAGCGGTCCAAGCGTGTCGAACGCAAGCTCAGTTGCACTTCCATGGGCTAGGATCACACTCCTGGATTGCCGGCCCTTAGATTGCACTGGGCAAAATCCTCAACAGGGAAACAGTCCTTAAAGCTTGTTCCCTCTCTAGTTATTCACAGCAGGGATAAGTAAGGCCTCATCTATAATCACCTAAAAACGTCACATGATTCATGCTCCCACAGTACAACAGCTGAGCACGCTGCAGGATACACAGCAACATACATTGGTGATGCACCATTACACACTTTCCTGTTGCAAGCCCTGTTGAAATGCTGCCATCAAATTATTTCAACTGATCAAAGTAGGAAAAAAAATAGAATATTAAAGCCCCAGATAACAAATTAATAAGAATAAAAGCATGTAGGTGAGAATTAAGAAGGCATTAACATTCTGATGGCATCTGCTGCCTAAATTAAACTACAGGGAAAAAAAATGAGTTCAGCTGACGCTCAGGATCAGGACAAATAGTTCTCAAATGGAAATTACAGTTTTGAAAATTATGCACCAAAAAAGGATCCAATTTAGGACATTTCTGATTTGTGAAGTTCTTTCTCCAGGTGGGGATCTCAGGCTTGACTGGAGTGCTGGCAACATGATTGGCAAGATGCTGGAGTTGCTCAGTCCCTGCATCCCACAGCAGGACCAAGCTGGTCCATAGCCCAGCGGGGCCAGTGTCTTGTCACCTCTCCGGTCCCCTGGGGCTCTGTCTCCTTTTGGAATCGGACCATATGGATATGGTGTGTAAAGTGTGCTTCATTCATCCAGACACCAACATGGAAAAGGAGGAGGAATTAGGCCTGGATTTTCAAAGGAGCTCAGTGTTAAATTATGTGGACAACTGCATCCGTAATTTACATGAGCAGTTACTGTGACAACTAATAGTGAACGTCATAAGTAGCCAGTTGAGCATGTAATGACCTGAGTTATATGCACCATCGTGTCTCTTTGGCACACCAAATTAGGTGTGCATACACATTTTGCATGCCCCAAAGGACTTCTACCTCAGCAAAGAGCCTTAATTTCACAGCGCAAGCCTGATCTCAGCAGCCTAGCACAGCACAGACAGTTTATGCAATGCAAAGAGCTGGCACAAACTCCATGGCCCAGGTCGGAATGGATCCTCAGACAGCTAATTAATTTTTACTGCTCCTTTGTGAACTGTAAATTACCCTTCATTTCCTAGATTTCTGTCCCATTTTTTGCCTGCCTTTCTCTAGTGAAGCAGTAAAAAGGGAAAAGTGCCAATAATGGGCTCTCGTTGTGATAAAAGCAGCCACGACTCACTCGCACTTTGAACAATGCTCCGCTTATGACCAGAATACAAAGGCAATTGGGTTTCAAGAAACTGCCCAGAGATAATGACTTTTCCTGGAGATGGGAGGATATGAGGAATATTTAAAAATATACATTTAAAAAAAAGGGGGGGAGGGGGGAGTGTCTGGTTTTGCAGGACACACACAACCAAGGTCCTCTCTTGCAGAGGGTTAAAACCAAGATAAATAGTTTTCACTTAGAGACCAAGTTCATCAGTATTGCCTGCACAAGAGCGAAGGGAAACTGCTTACAACACTGAACTGCTAACAGCCTCCTCTTCTCACTTAGACAGGAAAGAAAAGCCTCTCCCCGAGAAAGAGTGACCTTCAGACCACACACACACACCGGAGTCTTCAGAGAGCAGCCCCTGAGCAAATGGTGCCGGAGCAAGGATGGGCGGCTTTTTTTTCAGTACTGCCATGACCCCGTTCAAAGGCTAAAGCTGCTGATTCTATTGAATCCAGATCGCAACACCCTGCCAAGGAAAGAGCTACTAGTATAGTGGAACCAAGACGTGGTTCCAGTGCATGTTCTTTGTTGATCCCACAGTTATCCAAACCTGTTACCTTCAGCCACACACCTACCAGAGGCAGAAGGAGCTGTAGGGAAGAAATCATAACACACCTGAGATGAACTTTGCACAGGCTCTGCTGAAATTCAGGACAGCTTCAGCATGATGCAAATCACTTCACCCTTGTGTCAGGACACCCGTATTTGCATTAAATCTGTGGATAACAAAAAGGTATTACTGGAATTTTCATGTGGTTGCATCTAGCAAATGCCCCTTGATAGGCCATGGCCGCAAGAACATACGGAAGGTCTCCAGGTCCATGCTGTTGGGATACTGCAGGAATGAGAACACAGCATTGCTGGGGTGCGTTTATGGGGCCTTCAGCATATTAGACACTTATATTGCAAAACACCACATTCCTCAGCTCTGACGGAGCCTTTTTTATCTCAGCTGCAGATTCCTGAGTCGAAATTGCTGCCAGATGACTGTGCACAGTGAGTTAATGGCCACAAAACCTGAGCTTCTCTTGCCTCAAGTCATTTACCCATAGCATCAATGACGTTATCATGTTCAGCCCATATTTACTACAGCTACAAACTGATTCAGAGAAACCTGGAGTACGGGATTAATCATTACTCTTGGGATGTTGAAAATGGATACCAGAACGGACTTCCAAATTAGGTATCTAAAAGTCCTGCATCTCCCAGGAGAGCCCCATTACATCTCCCTACTTGTTCTAATGGAATCTATAGTATGTGAGCATGGTTTTGCCTCCCACAAGCCCTCCCTGCGTAATTAGCCCCAGCTCAGATTGCTGCTTTCTGTAATGGCTGGAGAACCACTTTCTTCAGGCTACTGAGATGTAAAGAGGAAATGTTTATTGCAAAATGCAAGTCAACCACAGCCAGTGGGTCTGGGCCATGGTGAAGGGATACAGAAATGGCTTCTTCTTTTTTTTTTTTTTTTTTTTTGCCTCAGAAATAGAACTCACTAAAAATAGCAGTTCCTCAGGAACAAGACTGCCTGAAAATAGCTGTTTCTCAGGAGCAGGGCTGGCTGCTTCTGAAAGAAGTAGCTATTAATGTATAATTGTCCCTGAGGCTGGGTTCTGAGAAAATGCTGTACATACAGAGGGCTATGAAGAGATATGTTCACAGGCAGGAAACATAGGCACCCCTGTCTTGTCAGAGGTCCTGTAAACTCCAATAGCTCACGTAAGTGCCTTTGATTCACTAGTCTTGGGCACAGTTAGATCCATCACAGCACTGGGAAGTATTGTCCTCCGTACTGTTTAAAGCAGCGCTCTAGGATGTTCTTATTACCTAGACCAGTAAATGACAAAGCTTCCGTCAGCTCTACACTGGTTCTTCTCCCAGGACTGAGAAAGCCTTAAAAGCTAGAGCCAGCTCTGAAACTCCAGCACTGTCTTTCCACAGAAGGTCCAAGAACTTTGTTGAATTGCAGGTTGTGCAATCTACTTCCAATTTCCTGCTCTACTCAGCACTTAAGAGTTTTCTCATGCAGTTGCTACAGGGCAATAAATCTTCTGAAGAATGGCCCTACATTTCTCCCACTATGGTGTTGCCTTATAATGAGGAAAGACAAATTGCTTGTGAGATTGGTTGATTGCTTGGTTATTCCCTAAAATGTCTCGCTCATCCCTCTCATATCACCATGGGTTCAACAGCTCATTTCTTGTGTCTTCTTTTTCCTTCCTGGCACAGCCAGCCAGTATCTGCACAGAGGCCGTTCTTCTCCTCTTCTTCTCCCCTTAAGGAAAACTCCAGCTGACCAAAAGAAGATGAGATTGTAAAAGGTCCTGAAAAGGCAAATTTTGCAAAGCAGCAGTTTTAAGGAAACAGTAGTGCAGATGAAGTACAGGGGACTCTGACTGATTGCTCCCACCGTTTCAATCCCACACCACCAGTGCCAGAAACCACAGCAGTGTCTGCTGAGAGCATCCTTGGATCCCAAAGGCTGGGTGGGACCAGGCTGTGTCATCACTGAATGGAAATCTATTGACTGCTTCTACCAGGCTCTGCTTTAAGTACTCCTTCAAGTTGTATCTCTCCTCTATTCACCGGTGATCTGACGCTTCAGCATTCTGATAACAGCAGAAACAGCTTTCTGGAGGAAGAGTAACGCTGAAGTGCTAGCCACCAAGTAGCCCAAGGCAGGTCTTTTAACTCAAGAAATTACTCTATTTTTTCCTGAACAAATTCCAGCATAAGAAATGGCACTCTGCTTGCAATTGCAGCAGGCTGCAATTTTCATTATGGAAACTACCTTTAGTTCTGTGGGTAGGCTTACATTGCAGCGTACAACAAAGACAGACATTCCCAGACTTCATTTTAACCTTGTTTGCTTAGGAGGGAATACCAGAGAAGCTGCAGGCAGGCTGATTTCACATACCCACAGCTGTGGGAAACTTGCAAACCACAAAATATATGGTGTCAGAACTCTGGTGCCTGACATGGCCAGGCAAAATTAGAGCAGGTATCAATACCACTGCTGCACAGCCATGACATCCAGCCACACTGTTCACTGATCTTTCCTTTCCCTATCACTAAGTGGTATTGTTATATAACCTATACTGCATACACAAGGGGAAAGATCTATAAAATACAGGTATATACATATACTCTTTGCCTTTTTATTTCGTTAAAGTTTTGAAAAATGCCTTGGGACCCTCAAATCAAATAGCCCGTGAAAGACAGAGTGCTCGGCAACATTTCTGTTTGATAGCAGCAGGGTGAGGATTTTTTGCAGCTCAGATCGGTTTGATTAAACAAGCACTTTGTTGCAGCCGTCATACAGTGCTCATTAAAAAATACTCTACATTTGTGTAGCATTTATCATCCAAGAATCTCATCATGTTTTACAAAATGTAATTAATTAAACTTTACAACTCCCCTTGGAGAGGGATAAGGAAAATGGAGAGTTGCCTTAATCCATCACCGAACGGCAGCAGACACTGGTTTAGAGGAAAGCAGCTGTTCAACAGCACGCAGCAGCACTAGGACAAGAAGAGAAGCTCTCCAGGCAAAGTCACCCAGGGAATATACTACACACCTTGTGTTTGCCTGAACTGTGCACTTCCACTATGGGTTAAACCCCAACTCTTGCAGATAAAAGCGTGATTTTTCTCCCCCACTCCACACCCCAGGTTTACATCTGAGACACCTGGCAGTACAGGATTCCACCTATTGAATCCCCAGCAGTGCTAAAGACCAGGGACAGCCACAACCCTGACCAGAACCAAGGGAGGCAGAAGATATAAAGCCATACAGCCACAAATTGCATCTCATAGTATTGGAATGCCGTGCAAGCTGGTGCTTAAAGTGGAGGGAGAGTAAAGTCCCCTTAATCCCTCGCTTACTTCCCTCTCCCCTCCCCATCAGTAAATCCACACCTGTTAAAGGTCACCCTGAAATGAAATACATTTGAATACTTCCCGTTGCAGCTTCCGTCCCCTGTCCCAGTCCCCTGAAGTCCCTCCCAGAACAAGCTGCAGAGCAGGAGAGGGAAGAGGGGTGCCCCTGTGTCCTGCTTGAATGTCAGAGTCGCATGGCTGAAATCCCACCCGACTCTTAGCTGATCTTTAGAGAGGAATCTCTTTTCTCACCCTGGCTTTAAGCTCCTTTCTTGCCGAGCGTATAGGATAACATGGCCACTGGGCAAGCCTGATTAGACAGATCTGTTATGCCACTTTCACTACCTTGCAAAAAGCTAGAATTTGGTCTGGTGCAAGTTGGGGAGGGGGTACAAAGCATCGCTTATTCGTGTGTGAAGTATGACAACAAAAACACAGAGATACGTGTGGGGAGAGAATCAAGCAAAGAAACCCGCGTGCATCCATGCTGCACCACAGAGAAGCACTGAGGAAAGAGAGAACAGATGGAGGAGCAGGTATCTTACCAACTCACTCACCAACTAATCAAACACAGCTGTGAATCCTGTACCGGTGACTGCATCTATCGATTGGAGAAAGAGGCATGGTCTAACTCTCTGGGTGTGCAATTACCAAGCTGGAAGGCCTGGGCTACATATGTGGTGAGAGACAATTTGCCGGGGTGGGCTGAGCTGTGGATCTCCCATTGCAGCCCTGCAAACCTCCCGATTCCTTTGTGCCTTCTAAGAAGATGCTTAGCTCACCCACTGGTAAAGAAATAAGAATGAGATCTAAATGAAAGAATAGTGATTCTTGGCTTCTAAGCACTCACTTCAATCTGTTGTCTTCTCACAATCAGAGGTTAAGTGCCTGCAGCCATCAGGAAGAAAGAGAAACCCTGGGATACAATCAATTCCAGAAATGCCCAGTGGAGAGATGCGTTGGGTTGAACTGAAGACTGGCTGTGTTCTGAGATCTGCAGAAAGCAACATCAACGGGCATCTCCACAGGGCTGTGGAAGTGATAACATCCCAAACCCAGTGCCCTTGGTGTGAATAAGTCTCGCATCAGCGACTGATCTTCTTCCAAGACACAAGGTAGCAGAGGGACAATAGCCATGGACTGCCTCAGTTGGGAAGGTCAGACAGACAATTTCCACACAAGGCTCTGAAAGTGCTGAGTATTTTCATCCGACGTAAATGTGGGAAGAGAGGAAAAGTACAAGGATTCAGCTGGAGGAACAGACAGTAGGTTCAAAGATGGTAACAAGGTGATTTTTTTAAGCCTCTGTCACACTATTTAATTAGTCTCCAAATCCTCCCCCAATAATATGAGGTCCATTTGTACAACCCTCCTGCTGGGCTACTCACACTGAGCCAAATAGACACGTTGATAAAATGGGATTCATCACACCAATCTTCCCCATGCTCATGAATTCAGATCTGCTTGCACAGATGGAAAATGTGTTCAGCCCTGCCCTTCTGGATTGATACCACCATAGTTTTCCCAATGGGTATAGGTTTTTCCTCTTTTTATCATACAAAAAAAAAAAAAGTCTTTTACTGGTCTGTGGTTTTATTTTCATGTTTGTCTATGGGAAGTAGGCAGTCTCAGATACAGCTGTTGCCGCAGCATACTTATCTGTATAAGCATGCATACTTATACTTATGAAAATTCCTGCTTTGGTTTTGCAAATGTTTTAATTAACGTAAATTATTTTACTACACTTTACTACTGATAGCATGTAATTACCTCCCCACAGGTATATATTTAGCTACCCGGCAGGCTCCTCAAAGACCTTCAAAATAAGGTACTTTTGCAACCGACACTAGATACGAGCAAAGGCCAGCAGGATGGGACAAAAGGTGAAGGGAGGAATTCCCCCTCCCCAGTCCTACACACCGGCCTCAAATTTCTCCACTTGAAAAGATAATCATGACATTAAATTACACATTTTATCAGAGGAGCATGAAGATGCATCGATACTCAAGTGCTGTGAAGGAGAAAAGAACTATGTACATGCTAAACTATTCATCATTGGTAAGTGATCTCCTTTGTAAAGTGTTTTGAGGTTGACTAAGGAAAATGGCTCTGTAATAACACAGAGCAAGCAATCCGCTTACAATCATATGTTAATTCTCTCAACTGCTTTTGCTGGGTCAATCCCTAGGTATTATTATCTATGCAAGGCAATTCACCATTTTCCTGAGGAAGTCTGGTCACGGAAGAGATTCCAAACTCCACACCCCTTTTCATCATATTCAACTCTGGAGTCTGGTTTCCACTGCAAGCACATTTTCAGATGAATGAGGTTGAGACCTCCGCTGAGCAGCTGCACTGCTCTCACCACATCAAACTGTTAATACAATTAAAAAATAGCAGATTGGAACAAGCCACCTGGGACCATAACTTTTCTCCAAATTACTAGTTGATAAAACACGCATCTCTCCATTGACCTTCTGGAAGTGCTGGTAGCCCATGATTTCTCTTTCCCTTTGATGGCTGCAGTCGCTTAACCTGTGGTGGTGGGAAGACATCAGATTGAAACAAGTATTTAGGAGCCAAGAAGCATCTGATGCCAAACCGCATGTTTCAGAACCGTATCTGTACACTTGTGTAGGTTTGATCCTTTATTAAAAGCACTGGATGCTTTGTCATCAGTTTCAGTGGGTGCAGGATCAGTTAGGTAAATCCTCGTCTCTTGACCTTCTTGAAGGCCACTCTGTGCTACTTTACACACCTATGGACACTGTGTCTGCATATTACTATAGTATCACTGAGCACTAGTCCCAGCTGAGACCCTGAGTTTTCAAAGGGTGGCACACAGAAGAGAAGAAATGATCCCAGCCTCCAAGATCTTGACGGAAGTTGTGTTATGCTTTTTACTTCAACATTTTCAGCAACTTTAATGAAGAGCGTTACTTAACTTTTCAGGCTACAACTGATTCTTTGGTCTGAAAGCTGCAATATTATGTGTTATGGTTTCTACCGGAAAAAGGAAACCTCTTTCGTATCTATTGACGTCTTTTGCAAAATACTCTGGGTTTTTTGAATGATGTACTCCCTATTATTTCCATGCCATTACTTATAAACTTCACAACATTTTCTAGAGAGGTCTTCAGTAAGATGAAAACCTCAGGGCAACACTCCATTAGGCTTTTATTTTTATAGGTTGGGTTAAACCTTCTTGAAACCGGTAGGTTTAACTGTGTCCCTTTATTTAGGGTAGCTGAAGGAGATATTAAGTCTATTTCCACCCACAATGCAAGATTGCTCAAGTACCTGAAGGCTCTGGGAGGACAGTTTCGGGTAAGATATTAAAAGGAAAGAAGGTTATGTGTGGATGGACAATACAGTTCAGACGGAGGAGGAGACAGAAAGAGAGCATATTGAAACAGGCAGGGAACGGAAACTTCAAACAGCCTGAACAATCATTGATATAAAACCTGGACTGAATACAGAAACAGGGATTTGGGGTCACATTGCTGCCTGAAGCAGGTCTGGAGCTATAAGCAAGGAAACTGGCTCTCAACTGCGTGTTTTCTTCTGTGTTCAGGAAAGGAAGGCTGTGAGCATTCCTGTAAGCAAACAGAAATACATCAGATATACCTTCCTTCATCACTCATCCTCCCATCTGGATCAACCAACAGGACCCTGAATTTTGGCCAGCACTGCAGGTCAAAGGGAGGAAACGTGTGCTGCAAAACCTCCTGCACATCTGTACTATTTAACTCTCCCTGCTTGGTTCAGGATTAAGATGGCATACAGACAACAGCACTCCTCTTACTCGACCAGAGCAGGCAGTTCAGTCCAAGGTTTGGGTCACTGCTGTCTCTAATTGCATTGGAGATGCATCCTCATCATGTATCCATTCCTACCATAACAAACCAAATTTCCCCAGACCGTGCAATTAGCAGTTTGAGCAACTCTATGCGCTCTTCTGCTCTGCAGGGAACTCCTTAAAATGAAGTACCCGCCATTGGCTTTTTTTCCTGTAGGTGAATTAATCTGCCTCGCTTGAGTAATCCTATTTAAAACAATAGGTTGCCTTGCAAGAATGAGAGAAGCAAGTTTGAAGCATGCTTCTATGCAAGTACTGTAAAAGGCCACATAGTAGTTCATCAGGGTACACTTTAACAATAAAATGACAGTTACCGGTAAAGTCCAATAATAAAATAAAGACTAATTTAATAGAGGGATTTTAAACCCATTTAGCAAGGACTAAATTTGGAACCCTTTCTTCAAGTGATCAGGCACACTATACTTTCCGAATCCTACTTTCTGTTAATAAGTAAAAGAAAAAAATAAGTAGCAATCTATTCCTTCTGCTTTTGTTTTTATGCTATAGGGTAGCACTATTCCATGTAAATAAATTCATTTCAGTAAAATAGTGGGTGAAGCTAGACATGTAGACCAGCCTCTCAATAATATGCATTACAGAGTACTGTATGTCTTGCGACAACAGAAGTCCCATGCCTCAACTCATGGAATACCGGGTAACACAAACCCTACAGTTTATAATGCAAGAAACCTGCAGTGGCAGGAGGAAGGCATGTGGAATTATACGCTGCGACCTAAGAGAAGTAAAAGCTGCAGAGATTAGTGTTTTTGTAGGAGCCCTGTGGGCCCCCTTCAGCATCCTTAATTTAGTCTTTTTTCACCTCTGATCCATTCTAACAGTCCTCTGTGGGATGGAAATGTAATACCTAGGAAATCTGGGGTCCTGGCTGACCTGTCAGCAACAACAGTGGATGGCTGCTCCCTGTTTACTGCTGTATCACTTTGCTTTCCAGATTCAGCACAATAAACAACAACAAAACCTGACACTATTTTATGAACCTGAATGATACAATTTAAAACCTCTAGAGGTCGGGCTAATGGAGAGCATCTTTCCAGCAGCTGCATTCTGCTGAGTGCGAGTGACACCTGCTGGGTCCTCTCCCCCATAGCCCACCCTCGTCCCACCGCAGCCAGCTCTGCCCAGGGTGGTCCTTCTGGGGGCCGGTGTGCACTAAATCCTCCAGAAAGACACTTGGGAACACGAAATAAATCTAAGTGGCTCTTTCCTATTGCAGGAAGGCAGAAGTTGTCTTTATCTGCACGTCACGTCTTCCACCAATCTGGTTATGCAGATTTATTTCCACCGTTATACCGAGGCCTTTAGCCTTTGACATCCTTGCAGAGGAGCTGTAGTAAAACGCAGCGTATTCCCACAGGGAAAAGTCCCGAGTGGGCACTGAAATAGGACCACACAATACATTACTCATCTGTCACCTGTGAAAAACGCAGTCTAACGTTCCTCCTCTCACCCTGGAGCCACCCAAGAAGAGGGAGCCCTCTGAGAAGCCCTCACTTCTTCCATTACAATATATGGTAACAAATTTAAATGTATGTTGCTGCATATACTCTCTGTGAATGTGCATTTACAGCGTTAAGAGTTGCAACTGCTTCAGAACACACCGGGGAAGGTTCATTTGTGGGACACCAGCAGCCCCCAAAAGGCTGCTGATGAAGGCTTGTGATGATGCTGGTGAAGATTTGTGAATTTTTCTCTCTCTACTATTTTCTTACCATTTGCAGCCTTGGCAAATGCCAGCACCCAGCACCCCAAAATGTACAGCAGGGATGGTACAAGGCGCTGGCATGCCCTGGGGCATCGCAGGACACCAGGCATGAGTCCTCTGCGTCCCTTGAAGAGGGTCCGGACCACTGAGGAGACCCACCAGAGCAGGACAAGGGGTGAAAACCCCTCAGCCCCGTGACAGGGCCCCACACGCAGAGCCCTCAACACAGTGCCTGTGGCAACTGAGGCAACGTGTGCGGCCCCCAATGAGGAACCGACCTCCCCCGGTGAAGAGATGGGACGGGGAGAAGGCGACATGGGGGCCATCCCCTCCTCAGCGGCTCCATACTGAGGTGGGGGGGGGGCGACACACCAAACATGGCGCCAGCCCCGCACCACCCGCCCCAACATCCGGGGTCTCGCCTGACCTTCCTCCCGTGAGCCTCAGCGGCCCGCCCCTTCCCGCCTTCCCCCGCGGCGGCGCAGGGCAGCAGCGACAAGATGGCGCAGCCGCCGGGTGAGTGCGGCGGGCCGCCAAGGTGACCGCGCTTCCCTCCCTCCCTCCCCCTCTGACCGGGCTGTGTCTCTCTCTCTGTGCCGTAGTTCTCCTCAAGGACATGAAGCTGCTGGACGTGAAGCTGGGCCAGCTGCCGAGCTGGCTGGCCATGAGAGACTTCACCCCCGGCGGCATCGTGGGGGCCCTGCGAAGAGGTGAGAGGGGCTGAGGGGGGCCCGCGGCGGGGCTGCCGCGCCCGCTCGGCTGGTGGAGAGCTGGAGGGTGTGAATTGCTTCTCCGGAGGGAGCTAGGCAGATGCACAAGAGGGACATGGACCTGTTGGAGCGGGTCCAGAGGAGGCTGCGAAGATGATCGGAGGGCTGGAGCACCTCTGCTGAGAGATTAGGGGTTGTTCAGCCTGGAGAAGAGAAGGCTCCGGGGAGACCTTATATCATCCCCTTCCAGTACCTCAAGGGGGCCTACAGGAAAGATGAGGGGGACTTTTTACAGGGGCACATAGCGATAGGACGAGGGGTAGTGCCTTCAAACTGAAAGAGAGTAGATTTAGATTTGATATCGGGAAGAAATCCTGTACAGTGAGGGTGGTGAGGCACTGGCATAAGTTGCCCATTGAAGCTGTGGCTGCCCCATCCCTGGAAATGTTCAAGGCCCGGCTGGATGGGCTTTGAGCAACCTGGTCTGGTGGGAGGTGTCCCTGCCCATGGCAGGGGGCGTGGACCTAGATGATCTTAAAGGTCCTTTCCAACCCAAACCATTCTGTGAGCATCTCTGGCTGTGGCAGGGAGGACCCGGCAGTACAGGGGCTGCTTCAAGGCAATTCTTGCTTTCCCAGAACAGTGCCGCCTGTAGCCTCTTGTTCTCCCAGCTGTAAATGCGTTTCTCACACAGGCTTTATCCTCCAGAGTTTTGTTTTCAGTGTTCCTTCTTTTATAAGGAGGAAATATGGTGACCTTACTCCTGAACCTATTTGCTGAAAATCTTGAGGTTTCCCAACATCATGGGTAAATAAGAAAAAATGCAGTTGGTTCCTAAAAATTATAAGAAAGGACACAGGGCTTTTATAGATCGCTTGGCAAAGGTTTTGATGATGCCTTTTGCTATAGATACAGATATGGCATTCGGGTAGATTTAAACACAAAATATCAAATGCAAGGGTCGACGTAATCATAGAATTGTCTAGGTTGGAAGGGACCTTTAAGATCATAAAGTCCAACCATCAACCTAACATTGCCAAACCTACCACTAAACTATGTCCCCAAGTGTGTATGAAAGAAATAAATAATTCCAGAGCAGCTTGAGTTCATGAAAGTCACAGTAATGTTTGGGGAAAAATGGTATATGGCTTTTTTTTAACTTTTTTTAAGGCTTAGCGCTATTAACCTGAGTTCACCTTGCTTGACTGACACACAGGTTGCCTTCTCTGACTTGCTTCTGAGGCCCTCAGATGTTTCATTAGAAACAATTTCCTGAAGTTCTGTGAAACTGGGTTGCTTCTTCCTGACACAGAAAAATAATGCAACTCATCTGGCTGCTATGAAAACAACTTTTCTCCTATACAGGTTACGACAGATACTACAATAAATATATCAATGTCAAGAAAGGGGGCCTCGGTGGTATCTCCATGGTGCTTGCTGGTTATGTTGTTGTCAGCTACATCTGGAGCTACAGTCACCTAAGTAAGTACAAGCAGGATGGCTGAGTGCGTAGTGCAGCTTGGAGGATTGTTTTTATTGCCCCAAGCAATCTGCTGCTGCTTTTAGAAATAAAGACTGCTAACCATTGCTGCTTGAATCTGAGACTGTGGGCAAGCAAACTTCTTTTAGCCATAGAGAACCTGAATGCTTTTAGCAAGTTATCAGATGGCTGGTATGTACTTGGTGATGAAGAAAACTTAGGTCTTGTTGCATGTCTGACCTGGCAGTACTTAGAAACCAAAGCTCAGATTTTTTAGAGTAATTTAGAGAGATTTAGAGTAATTTCAGGTGTGTTTTTTTTTCTTCTGACTTCAGTAAAATTAACTTGCTTTACTTTGAATGATACAGAGCATGACCGCCACAGGAAGTACCACTGAAGCGTGAATTTCAGAAAGTGAAGCTACAGCCTTGAACAGACTTGGCTGCTGGAACAGTTACCCTGACAGAAGACACCAGAACTACTCATATTAAAATCTGTACTATTATGACCAATAATAAAGTACATTTACTGCATTTACATTTACTGAGCTGACACTCAAAACTGACTTGTCAATCGTCCTGTGTAAGTGAGTTTATCATCTTAGAGTTTCACCCCTCATGGATAAGTTCAGGGATGGTTGGGAAAGTGCCTGCTACTTGGGCTGCATTATGAACTGGGGAAACTATTACAATGGATTCCTATTTAACAGTTTGATAAAAGTAAAAAGCATTGGATTGCACCTAAATAAATGGTCATTACGTACAGGTTGAACAACTACCTGAAAGGAGACACTATTTTGATTTGAAAGAATAGTATCTGAGCTTTAGGTGGCGTGTTGGTGCGGCCATGTGTTTCTGATTCTCAGTCAGGCTGTTGCCTGGGAACTGTAGGTGTTAGGGCAGTTTTCCATCATTGCAGAGTGCTGCCTCAGATGAGAGTGGTTTAGCTTTAAGGAGGTCCACAACTCTCATTCTGTCACTGGGATGCTAATGCTGCTTACCTCTGATAAACCTTTTCTATCAAAACTGTACCTACTTTCCGTCCTAAAAAAAGCTGGGAAGTTATTCTGAGTGGGTATAAGCTTAAGAGGCCTTTAATATAACAAAGGTCCATGAAGTTAAACTGAAGGAACTTGACTTAAATGCAGTGGTGAGAAGTTTAACAGGAGACACTGTGCATAAATGCAGCTTAAAGGAGCATCGGTGGGTTTGGCCCCAGCTGATGACCTTCCTCATGCAGCCCTCTACGCAAGCGCATCCCACTGGCGCAGCACTACCTGCCGAGGCTTGTAACTGCAGGTACAACCTGCAGTGTCCTTTCCTGGATAAGCGGGAGAATGAAAAACACTTTTTAAGGGATATGAAGAATCTCTCAAGAGCTTTAGTGGTAACAGGAAGGCTTTCAGTTTTGGAAAATGCCTGTTCAGGTAGTGAAGACCTGAACTAGACGGGGAAGGTAGCCAGACACTGAAGCGTTTCAGTTCCCTTTCCACGTGCCTAGTTACACACAGATAACACACCTCATTCCGTGGTGGCTGTTCAGCTTCTGGGGGCACAATGCGTTACAAGAAGTGTCTGATGGTCTGTCACACCACAGTCACTTAGACTTGAAACTTCTATTTTGACTGACTTTGACTCTCCACAGTGAGATAACCGCGGTCACTCAAACCAACATAGGCTCTGGTCACTTAATCTAGTCATATTATCTTGTTCTTAAAAAAAAAATTAAATAATAATTTCACAGCCAGCTTTTTCCATCAGTACATTTCAATAAAAACAAAGTATAAAGGCAGTCAGCAAATGAGAGATGGGTTAGAATCAATAAGGCTTATATTGTAGGTGCAATTTTTTTTTTTAATTCACATTTTATCATTGGCCCTTTTGAAATAGTCTTCTCACAAAACGAATGGGTTTTGGCTTGCAAAAATTGCTCTCAGAAGAATGCTCTACCACTTCTAAAAGCAGTGTTCCATGAGAATATACATCTCCACTTCTTGGTCTTCTCTAGGCTACGGAAATACCTGCTCAGTGTGAGCTGGACGACGGGGGGCTGAGACAAGGCTCTTCTATTCCTACTCTTCAATCTACGCTCATTTCCCTCCTTGCTTTTTGCAAATGGAAAATGAGCACAGATGCGGATTTCCTACAATCATTGTTCCTCATTGTGTGGCTAACCACCGAGATGCCAATTTATCCTCCCCTTGATCAGTTCTCACCCAGAAGATTAATTTCTAACCTTCAGTATAGCAAGAAGCACAGAAACAAAGCAAGTGGATGAGAGTTTTACAGCCTGATGTACATGATGCGTTAAGTCAGCCACCAGGACAAGCTTACCGACTACAACAGGCTGGACCAGGGAACACGACTTTGCTTTTTAAGAGCTACAGGACAGCAGAATCCCTGCTTCCTCACTGAAGGGAAGGCATTTCAAGTATTAGTTTTCCCAGTCAGTCTTCCTGCTTCCAAAGAGAGGGCTGAAATGCTGCAGGTTCTCCAAAGAGAAGTGGCAGAAGGAAAACACTTTAAAGAAACACTGGCAAAAGATGCGTAGAGTGCTGCACCGGTGAGGGGGTTGCATATCTATTGGCTTTTAGGTCTACCTTTCAGTGGGGCTCAATGAAAATAGACGGAGGCCAAAATCTATTTTAAAAAGGTTAAAACATAAAAAAAAGTTGTGGACAATTACAAAAATGTTGCTTAGCAGCAGCCAGCCTCTGACCAGTTCTTTCAGTAATGGCATTAAAAAACAACCTGATTAATAGTTCAAGACATAGTGCTAGGCAGAAACCTTTTCTCAGTGTTAATAGCTCCCTTGCGCTCTTCGTTCTGCTGTCACTGTCCACTGAGAAAGGCCAGATGTCCTTTGGTGCATCTGTTGGCATAATGACCTTTTTCACCACACTAAAAGAGAAAGAGAAAGAGGAATTATTACACAGTTACAGTTTAGTTTTCCCCCCACCTCGAGCTGCCTTTGTCAAAGTAGCTGGCAACTGTTCTGATTCGGAAGGTTTTCTGTGTATGGAAGATGCAGCATTTAGCAGGTGAAGTGAAAGGCAGGATTTATGGGTTATTTCCACTCCTTGGAGCAAAAGCTGCCTCTGTGCTGAGAGCAACCTGACCCCGTATTATTATAACGCATTACAAAGGAGAGCTCTCAGCACATCGCCACAAACAGCAAAGAGCTGTAACACACAGGGAGAATTTCAACTTTTGAGGCTTCCAAGATTACTCCATGTGACGTGCGCTACATCAGAGAAACACAGGGGCTCTCCTGATCAGCTGTCCTGAATTAGACAGAGAAAAGTGTGTCTGAACAAGAGATTCATGATTTTGCAGCTTGAAGCTACACAAGTCCAGAGAGAAATGCCAGTATCTGGTGCAACAGCATTCTCCAGGTATGTAATTTACTTGCAGCTAAAATAATAAACAGCTATTAAAAGGTTTTCAGTGAAATGGATTCAGCTACTTAATATCCCTGTCCAATCACAGTAATTTTTACCCAAACAAGCACCTAAGGCACAGAAGTTGGCACAAACGACGACGTAACTGTCAAAGCTGATGGGACAGGAAGATTCTTTGCCCTTTTCCTGTGGCTAGGTTTGAGGCTTTTGTGGAAAAATAAACAGAGATGGAAACTTAATTGTGTCAAAGTTTCACCGGTGCTCCTCAATGAGCAACCAAGGTGGATAGCTCATTCCTTGGTTTGACAGCAATGGGGTGCATTTACAGCTGAAACACTGAACAGTCTTTGCATAATCAGTTTCTGGTACTTGGAAGGACCTTCCAGGCTAACAGGGGAGGAGAAAATCTTTCTACAGTCACCAAGTGTAAGCAAATTAACTCATCAAAACTAATATTAACTCTTATTTTGAAATGTACAGTTCAGCAGTCTCCTTTAACCGTCACTGAGGTAGGGTTTCCTATCTATTAGCAGACAAGCACAGTCTGTCCTAGAGCGGCCTTAATTGTCACAGCAAGTCCATGAGCTGGCAAACCTGAGGCCTCAGGACTCAATGATAATTCCCACAGTCGTATGCACATGCGAAATGCAGCATCTGTTGAGCAGAGCGCACATGTCGTGAACCTGTTCACACCATAAAAAAAACCTTCTGCAGGACCAACACCCCTCATCACAACAGTCCCTTCCTTTGCCCGTGACAAGCAACCAGCAGCAAAGCACCATGACGTAGCCCAGGTGACATGCACTCTGTACTTCTTAAACCTTGCACCCTCTGCTTTCCCTCCTTGTCCCTCCCTTCTGAATTACCTTGTAGCAGGTGACCTGCTCCAACGGTCGGGGTCCTCTGTTCCCAGTGTTGTTATTTTGAGACTGCATGACTCCGATGACTTGGGGTGTCCTCTGTTGGTTAGGAGAGGAGTTCTGACTTGTTAAGTGCATCAAGGATAAAGACCTTTACGGCTGTTATTTTGTTAAGAAGGGAAAAGAGCACCCCACATATCAAATGATCAATTTTCCTCCAAATCTGTGTGTGGGTGCTCTACCAGCTGGAGCACCAGAGAGAAGAAATCAAGCCCCGTGGCTTACAAAGCCCAGCAATCCTGCTTTTCTCTGGAAGGCAGATTTAGAGAGTAGGTTTAGGCTGCTAAAATATCATTGTCATCACTGAGAGATGTCACGCAGACTACAAAAACTGGCAGATTGCTGCACAACCACGTCTGATGTGCTATGTAATGTGGGAGTGTTCTGTGACTAGATCTCCATGTAAAATTGGAGCAATTGTAGGGCTTTCATCACTATAATGGCACTCAGGGTCGCTCACTGCCTAATTCTTGCCTAGCACCCTCGCTTCCAGGCAGTGCCCCAAGCAACAGAACTGCCACTGCCGGCCTCTGAGCTGGAGGGCAGTACTAACGACTGCGAAGGTTAACCAAGGTGAGGGGAGAAACAGAACAAGGCAAAACACCATGGTCCCAGGTCAAAGGCAGCAGCAATCTGTTGTGATCAGATGGTGGACATGAGAGGGCTAGGAGGAGGGGAGAGAAGGGACAGTGCTTTGAGGTTTATTGGGATTTGTCTCTAAGTTCTTAATTACAAAAGAATATCACACCCTGATGTAAAATAGGGAAGGTTTTCCCTCATTGCATGAGTATTCCTCCAAGGCTTTCCAGCAATCCGAGAGCCCAGGTGTCCAGTTCTGACCATTAGACTATAACACCCTCTTTTAAAGCACTGTGGGAAATCCTTTGAGGGTGGGCGTGTAGAGGAGGCAGGGAAATCGTGTACCTTTTGCTGTGTTTGTGTCGGTTGAGGCAGTGGTGGTTGCTCTGTGGTTCCCATTGGCAGTTCAAACCGAGGGCTGGTTTAGACGGAAACAAGAAAATTGATTCTCAAATCGTATGCCCACATTTTACCATCAGCTTAGTCAAGTAACTCCAAACAACAAAACAAACATTCAGCCAATTAAATTCGGCTCACAGGAAATAGGCCTCCCCCTCCCCACTTCTCTTTGCATTCTGACGCTCAGCAATTACATACATGAAAATGACAACCCAGTATGGAGTATATCCCTCTACCTGTGAAGTCTTCTGGAATATAAACCCATGTGATCCCCCTGCACTGATGGCATCCGATCACCACACCAGAGTCTTACTGGTAACTCCCTGAGGAGGCCCTGCCCCACGTCCTCAAATCAGTACGACAAACTAAACGTTGGCCAAATCTCCAAAGCCATTGGGAAGCACTGGAGCACCCTCATTTGACATATATTGCATTACAAGGGACACATAAGATGACAGGACAAGCCCGGAAGCGTACTCACTGCATGAATTTACAGGTAGGCCCCTCTGGACAAAATCCTACTAGGTAATTCACACAAATGACTCTTCGAGTGTGCCGGTGTCTGCAGAGAGGACCTGCAACACAAAGCTCAGTAGTTCACGTTCCATATATACGTACCCCAGCACTCAGCAGTAACAAGTACACAAGCAGATCATGCAAAGAAAGAACAGCAACACCCTACCCTTGATTTATAGCCAGAGAAGCTGCAACTGTGTGACATACATACATACCATGTTTACAGAAGCCTCTGTCATACCAGGGACAGTCTTTGATCTTAGATTCCGGGTCAATGTGCAAGAATGGACATTCTTTGTTACTGCATTCCCCTGTACCAAAGGCAAACACACTTCTTTTAGTCAATTGTGCAGGTTCAAGATCAAACAACTCGCAAAATGTTACCTGGATCATGTAGCTCCCACACAGCTGCTACCAACATTTGTAATTTCAGGCACAACAGTTTTACTGCCTGCCTTAACCTAGATGAAGAACACCAAGGACTCACCACCGGTGGGCAAAGTTCTACCAGACTGCATTATTTATATGTGCTTTTAAAAACAATGCGGAAACTAAATTTGAAAGAGCAGTCATGATAACAAAAACCAAACATTTAGTGCACCAGAAGTGTGGAGAAACTACAAATTGCGCACTAACCTCAATCCAAGGAAACCTACAAGACTGTAAGTTTCTGACAGCAAGTTGCCTCATTATGTCCAGATCTCCAGAGCTGGAAAGCAAGTGCATAAAAGTTTTGCACTCCCATGCCCTCTGCTGCTCATCAACTCCCCAAAATAAGAGTCATGCAAAGACCAACTGCTCAGCCTACTCATCTCATACCCAAAACAGAACATAAGGCATAAAACCCAATAAAAACTTGAACTTCCCCCCTCTTCCCCCAAGGGACAAGCTCTTGAGAGAGAAGACATCTACAGTAAGTCACAAATTTAGGGGGATAATAAGGCAAAGGACTAAGCAGATCTGAAAAAAAAAAAATCTAACAATATCATCAGACACAGAAGAACTGTAATGCTCTGAAGACACATGAGAGGGATGCACCAGGATCCTCTTCACCAGACTCCCACGCCAGCAAGGAACGCTAAGCAGGAGCTACAATGCCCCTTACCAAATTTGGAGTAGAAGTAACACTCAGGCATCTTGGTCATGTCGTACTCATGCAGAAACTCGCACTGGTCTCCCTTTTTGCACAGTCCTCGTAGCCAGTGTTTGCAAACAACTGTCTTTTCCCCACTGATGTGTCGGAACGGGCACATGCCTCCTGCAGGAGGATGAGGCAAGGAGTAGGGGGAAAAAAGAACAATTAAAATACGTGGCACAGGGCATCAACAACACTTTGCTCCTCTCTGCAACAGGGGTTTCAGAACGTATCACTTTTTCTTATGAATTTAGCCTTCAGTGCAATGGCCACTTGGGACAAGTCTTATGTTACCCTCTAACGAGCTAAGCAACATAGTCTCCAGCTCTTAACTCTGCCAACCACAAACCACAGCAACTAATGCAGGCACATCCACAGCAAGGTCTGCTTGTGATAAGTTCAAGCTTTCCTTCAGGGGTAGCTTTGCTTATTCACCTCCCGACTTTTTAAAAAAATACCATTATTTCACAACTGCTGCAGTTATTCCAGCGTCCTTCATTTTTATCCTCTATTTTGATTATCCCCTCATCTCTAAAAAAAAAAAAACACAACAGTACTGCAGCCACTGATAGAAAATCTAGTTTCCTCCCTCCCCTTCAAAAAGTACAATTGTATTGGAAATATTACTTGCCTTTTCCACAGGCCGCCTTTAAAAAAAATTCACAGACAGCTGCACCTGATTCTGTAGAGAGAACAAAAACAACCCCATAATTAATTTTAACAAAGTTTTGTGGCAACTTTTAAAATATTTCCTTCCCCAGAAAGACAATCTGGCCCTAAACATCAAAAGAAAAGCAGCATTTTGGTTTGGGGAATTTACTTTCCTGTGCAAGTTCCTTGTTCAAGTCTGGCCCTCACAAATATCTGTATTCTCCTTGGGGGACATCAAGGGGAATTTGCAGAGATTTGGTGGTGCTTGTTTAGCTTTTCAGATATTCAAGTTTAATTGACTGGGTTTTCTCTGCTGTTAAGTCAATCACGTAAGCGAACCTCGCATTTACAGTCCAGGCAATAACAGTCTTGCATTTTACAACCACAACAGCCTGAAATAACCATTAGTGTCTTATCCCTTACTGATCCTGACCCACCCGGAACCACAACATTGGAGGGAATAAAAACACAAGTTTAGTAGCCTGGCCAGAAAATGTCAGCAAACTACAAGTCTTCCAAGACTACCTGTGTCAGATTATTTGACTGGAGGAAAGGGTTTAGACACCAGGCCACAGATATACCTAAAGATGAAGTCTCCCCGCCATCAAAATGCCTCATCTATCAAAAGGGAATTAAAAAAAAAAAAAAAAGTACTGTGCAAGAAAGTGATGTTTATTCACAATAATGCCTCAACTTTCATCCAGCCTGGCTAAGTACGAGCTGCAACTTTATTTAATTAGGAAAGAAAAACCTCCAGATGAAGACAGAAACCCTACAGGGAAAGCAGAAGTTGGGTGGATCTAATGATAAAAGCGCAGCAAAGCGCTCAGACCCTCAGAAACCTCCCTCCCTCCCACCCCCGCCGGCCGCCTCAGCCAAACCCGGACTCCCCCCGGCGGGCACCCTGAGGCGGCCCCAGCCCGGCGGACGGCTCCGGGGACAGGGGACGACAGCCGGCCCCGAGCACCCCAGGAAGGCGGAGGAGGGAGCCGCGCAGCACCCGGTGCCCGCAACGCACTGTCCATGCCGGGAAAGGGCAGCGGCTGCGCCCCCAGCTGCTGCTCCACGGCCAGCTCCAGGTCGAACTTGATGTGGTCCACGCTGGCGATGAGCTCCTGCATGGTGGCGGCTGGGGGGCGGCGGCAGCGGGAAGGAAGGGGGGGTATGGTGGTGGGCGGGGGGGCAGCGGGCGGCCGGGGCCGGGCTGGCCCGGCCCGCCCCGCTCCGCTCCGCGCCGGCAGCGCCTGATGAGAGGGGAGGCGGCGGCGGCAGCACCTCGCCGCCCCGCGCCGCCCGCCCGCGGAATGCCGGGAGTCACCTCTGACCCCGCCGCCCAGCGGGCAGCGCGCGGATCTCCGCCAATCAGAGAGCGCCGCTCGGCTCCGCTCCCGCCCCTTCCGCCTGCGCAGGCGCGGTGGCGGAGGTGAGGGGCGGTGAGCGGGGCCAGTCGCTGCTCCGCCCTCCTGGTGGCCACGGGCATATCATGAGGGCAGTGCGGCTCCTCCTTCCCTCTCTGGGGCCGCTTGCCTCGCGGTGCCGGTGGGCAGCCCCCGAGCAGCACGGGAAGGCGCCGCGCCCGCCCCGGCCCCCGGGGCAGGAGCCCCCACCGGGCCGGAGGCCGTTCAGCTCCTCACAGGCCTCCTTCAAGCTGCCCAGTAGCCGCCTGGGAGAGACTGATGCTGGCAGCTGCACTCAAGCTGTTGGTGAGGAGGAAGATGAGGATGACGACGACGACGAAGGCGTGGAGTTCGGGACGCTGTCTAACAAATTTTCTTCTAGAAAATATTATCACAAAACAACATCGCGCTTTCAAAACTTAAGCCTTCAAGAAGAGGGAGAGAAAGAAGCAGAAAGAAAACCTCGACGTGGTCCTAGGAACACCCCGTACTGGTACTTCTTAAAATGCAAGGCTCTCATCAAAGATGACAAGGTCTGTTCCCAACTCTTCACTTCTCTGTCCCATCTGTATTGTCCTATTGCTTAGTATTCTTACATAAAGAAGTAAAATAAAGATTTGTGAGGAATCCTATGCTCTTGTCATTTCTACCACAACCTGCCCACACCTGCATATATTAATATCCATTCTAATAGATTCTGTTGCTGCTTCATCATGGATTTTCCTCTTCCCTGTAGCTGGCGGAGGCTCTGGAGCTGTTTGAGGTGCAGATGCTGAAGGAAGAGCGTTTGCAGCCCGAAGAAAGCAATTACACTATTCTGATTGGCGGCTGTGGCAGGGTTGGCTACGTGAAAAAGGCATTCAGGCTCTACAATGATGTATGTTTACATTCTCTGCTCTCTCAAACCTTCATTACGTTTTCCAAGCTAAAGCTGTTTCAAGCATTTGGTCACATTTCTTCGTCTCTAAAATGCGTTTGAGTTAGTGTTTGCACCTTCTTGGCTTGAAACTCTTAAAACAAGTTAAGAAATTGTACAAGTCCTTTCCTAAAAAGCCAGTTCCAATTCTTCTTCTCTTTCCTCAGATGAAAAAACGAGGCTTGACACCCACCGACGCCACTTACACAGCCCTGTTCAATGCCTGTGCCGAATCGCCATGGAAAGACTCAGGCCTGCAGAGTGCTCTCAAACTACGTCAGCAGCTAAAGAGCAAAAATGAAGAGCTGAACCTGATCACTTACCACGCACTGATGAAAGTCTGTGCCCTGTGCTCAGATTTCAGGATGTGCTTTGATGTACTGAAGGTAAAGACATGACTTTTCTCGTATTAAGCATAGTCTGCTCTGGTTAAAGCTCCTGGAAGTTGCCATATTGCATAGACTTTTTTATTTCATTTCCAGCAGAGGTAATTAGAGATGACATGTTTATATTTCATTGATCCTTAGTCTCATCCAATGAATTTGTTCTGGTACATACCAAACATTAAGGTTAAGTATATAAAAGGAGGCAGCTGAAGAGGCTGGCTTTAAAACTCTGGTCAGCTGTGTCGAAGACTTATTGAACAAAGTTTTTGTGGAATTTGCAGCTACTGTGTCTGTCTCCGTTCCTCATTTTGAAGACCCGTATATTGATACCTAGCTCCTTTTAGAGCTCTTACAGCAGCTCCTCTCGGAAGGGCCAGTCTGGGAGTAGCTAAAAAGATTGCTGTTCCTGCCCCCATATTTCCTGTAGCTCCCATCAGGGGGCAGCTAGGATTTATGCAGGCATTTGGGGGTTCTTTTTCTCCTGGAGCAATCTTTCTGCTCGCAGCACTGGGAGTTCACCCAATGCTTTGTTGCTGCTGTATCCCCAGAAGATGACAGTGGTACTTGAGCTTCATAGCCAGCTGTGACTGGCTGTTTGGGTAACTGCAAAGTTTAATACTCTCTCTGCTCTTCTAGGAAATTGTACACAAGGGCCACGTTCTCACAGCCGAGACCTTCAGCTTTCTTCTCATGAGCTGCATAAAGGACAGCGAAAATGGCTTCCGATATGCCTTACAGGTGTGTCGTCATGTTCTAAGCGGGGAGGAGAAAGTGGGTTCTGTATTGTAACTCATCACTTGAACACACGGAAGGCAGCAGGTTGCTCAGAGCTGATGAAGTAGGAGGAGCTCAGCTCCCCCTAGGAGAAGTTCTATAAACTAGACTTCTATCAGGCCGTCTCGTACACTGGTAAACTGCCCTGGATTAACTCATAGGACTGTACTGGCTTGAGGTGGCTGTTCACTGTTCAGTGGCATCTCACCTCGTCATGCTGTAAACTCACTCTTCTGTGAGTGGATACTGTTAACAGATATGCTTGCAATCAGCCAGAAATGCTCCTGATGTTTAATACCATGTACATCTGGTGTTCATCTTCCCCTCTTCAGGTTTGGAAACAAATGACTAAACTTGGAATAAAGGCCGACAGCCACATCTACAATTTGATGCTGCGTGCCGCCAGAGACTGTGAAATAGGCGATCCGGTCATGGCTTCTGAACTCCTGCTCAGACCCAGTGATGAGAACTCATCTCAGCTAAGGCTTGCACCGGGGAGGCAGAAGGAAAAGGTGAAACATTGGAAGAAGGAATTGGAGAGTGCAGCTGCTGTCCAGCTGGATGTGGAAGCTATGGAAAAGCAATTATTTCAGGAGAGTTTGGTGAAGCCTGAAGAACTGATGCAGCCACAAAATAAAGATGTGACTCAGGCTGAAACAGAACCAGCTGCTCTCGACAGCCCCAGCGTAGCTCACAGCAGGACTGGAGTGTTGATGAGGAGAAGCCAGAACAAGATGGAGCAGGAACAAGCATGCCTAAGCCAGAAGCAGCGTTTCTGCAGCCTGCCCAACTTGCTGGATTCCAGGATGCCTGATGCAGCTGTGGTTTCCTTGGGGACAGTGGCCACACCATCTGATCGACTGGCTTTGATGGGGGACGTGGAGGGCTTCTTGAATAAAATGAAAGAAGACAACGCAAAACCCAACATCAAAACGTTTACGTTACTGGCTGAGCTGGTGGAACCCCAAAGCCCCTCAGAGTCCTCTTTGCTGACACTCCTAGATGAGCATAAAGTGAAAGTAGATGTGACCTTCTTTAACACTTTAATAAGGAAGAAAAGTAAACGGGCAGACCTGGAAGGAGCAAAGGTGAGAAAAAAAACTCTGAACCAGCCCTGTCACCATCTCCTTGTCTCAGGCCTCCAGCAGTACCTGTGTTTTGTTGCAAGACCTGTTTCTCTGTCCATGATAGAAACTGAGGATCTTGCACTGTTTTCCATAAACCAGTGCTCGGGTTAATTTCTAAGTGTTTATGGATTCTGTTTTAGCATGTTTAGCTCTCTGTAAAGCGGTATCAGAGTCCAAAAAGCCTCACTGTTAACACTTGTACCTTGCAGAACATGCTGCCAGCTCTAGTGAAGAGGGGACTATCACCTAACCTCCAGACCTTCTGTAACTTGGCAATCGCTTGCCACCGAGAGAAGGACGGACTGCAGTTGCTCTCAGATTTGAAGGTAATAAACTTTGCTGCTTAGGGTTCGAGCTGCAGGAAGAGGCAAAGTGAAGCATTAATGCTTATAAAAAGACCTGCTGAGGTCTCTGTGATGAGTGCTTGTGTTCTCACTCCAAAAACATGCAACTCCAGAGTAGGGGCCAGCTCAGGTGGGCTGTCTATACCTGCGCTGGGATAGGAGGGGGCTCCTGGGAAGGGGTGTGCTGGCACTGTAGAAGCTGTTACCCGGGTCCAGGAGTGAGAGCCTTGCTCCTTGTGCATAAAGTACCCCTGTGCCTTTTCCTTCTATTAGTCCTGTGCTAATCAGCAGATAAACAAGTTTAACTGTATCATTTGTTGTTTTCAGAGGTCTGGAGTAACTCCCAACAAGTACATCTACAGCACCCTCATTGCTGCCGCTGTGAGGCAGCTGGATTACAGTTACCTCACAGAGATCCTGCGAGACATGAGGAATAACCAAGTGCCTCCCAATGAAGTTATCATACGCCAGCTGGAGTTTGCAGCACGGTACCCTCCAAAATTTGACAGGGTAAGTAGCCAGGACTGGTCACACTGTGAAGGCATTACGGAGGACACCAACAAGGGAGGGGAAATGTAGATGTCTGCCTAAATCATTTTCATTTGAGTTTGTCTGATCTGGCTGACAGTTACTTGAGCTGTTTCTTTAGTAGCAGCTGGTACCGAAGTGAGCTCTCTTCTAATAGAAACTTGTTTTGTTGGATTTCTGTTTGCAGTATAAGTCAAAGAACCCATACCTGGAGAAAATTGATGGTTTCCGCGGTTACTACTATCGGTGGTTAAAAGTAATGGCAGGGGAGGAGACCCCCCACCCCTGGGAAAAGTACAGAACAGCAAAACACACGGTAGGTGACACCAAGGAAGAGGCTGTGCAGGAGCAGCCAGGGCAGAAGTAGCAGTAAGCAGGATGCTGAAGTCCTGCATCTTCCTTTTGCTGGAAGAACAGGGAACTCTTTCCCTTAAACTGTCTTGTACTAAAACTGCTTTGTATTTCCATGAACCCAAGCTCTTGCGGTAACTGGATAATAAAACACTTGTCCTTTGTTTTAAGGAGAAGCAGATACATTTCCAGGGAATTTCCATAAACTGCAGAGGATTAAATATGCTGTAGTTTAACAAACCCCGTGCTAAACAAGGAAGAAGTAAAACTAGATTTAACAGTGGCTTGGCTCAGTGCTAGTTTTGTCTCTTTCCTGTGTTCTGTGTGTATCTGAGCACTTAACTTGTGACCTGTAAGTCTCTGTAGACTGCTGGCATTCCTGAATGGATCTACACGCTAATTCCAGGTTACAAACCTTAGCAGAGAGCTCCAGTGAAATTTAGCTTCCTTCCCCACAAGATTGAGGGGAGAGCTTGAGTCAGACTGGATGTTTGAGTGTATTATTTCCTTTCCATGCAGCCTTTTAAATTCAGTTACATGAGAAAGAGGGATAAGAGCTGCTTAACAACAAACCCTGTTTAGAACACCTCGCAGTGTGTACAGCAACCTTCAAAAAAAAAAAAAATCAAAACACATCCAATAGGAGAAGAGGGGCAAGGAAGTATTTTGCCAGAAGATCGCACCACTCAGGAGTGCAGACTTTATTTTAAAATAAATGGCTACACAAAAACCTAATCCAACACAACCACCTTTGTATATATGATCCAGGTGAACATGTTACTGTTAATTGCTATGCAAAATATCCAGTCACACAGAAGGTGGTGACAACTGTCCATTGTGCAGGATGATATCCCTCAGAGTTCAAAAAGTAGTCTTATGGCTTAAAGGCTTCACCCAGAACAGCCTCTGCATCCGCAGTGAGTGCATTCAATGATTCTCCCCTGGAAAAGAAACACGAGGAGGGTATTTCAGCCAAGGTACAGTGAGTAGACAGACCAGCAGGCTCGCGCCTCAAGGCAGAGAATGGGTCTGCGTGGGAAGAGTTTCTACCATCTTGTTTTCTATTGCTTCCCCATATTTTAACGACTTTAAACAACTGCATGCTAAAGCTGACAGTAACTTTAGAACCAACTAGGTATCAACTCTACCAGCAAAAGGTAGAAAACGTTGAGAGCTAGTGAAAATTACCAGGAAGAACAGCACAACCTCCTCTGCTGTTCCTGACCTGGGAAGAGTTAGACCAGGTACTGCAAGGGTCGGGGCAAGGAGAGGAACAAGCTGAAAACCCTTACCACTTCCAGCTTGCTTTTGGGGACCCTGCAGATGCAGTTGGTTCCAAAGTTGGTGTCCCGCGTCTGGATACACCGCAGGCAGCAGAGGTTCTCATAACCCTGTTTCTTCCACTTTGCAATCAGGTTTTTGTCAGCATATCCTTCCTTGATGCAGTACTCGTAGAGCTCTGTAGAGGGGCAGACACCATCACAATTAGCTTCCGGGAGGTGTTAGAAGACTCACTATCAGCAATTACTAGCTGTAGTAACTAGCAGTTAAAACCAGGCAGCCACCAGCCTCCCGTCCATCCTCCCTCCCCAGAAACCCACTCCTGCCCACCAACACCCCAGTTCAGGCACATCTGCAGGTGGAAATCTTACTCCATTCTGTTAAACGGAGTAAACAGAACAGAGGGTTAAAGTGTTTGCATTCCTCACCTCTGCTGATAGCTTTTCTTTTATAGAAGAGATCAAAGATGTAACGTGTTTTCTGGTGATGAATTCTGAAGATGGGCCAAAGGGATTCCACTTTCCTCTTCCCTTCGTGAGGCTCAGTCTCCGCTAGGAGGGAACACAAACACCAGGTTTCAGCTGACCATTTCAGGTGGCCAACTTATTTCCTTAGTCGCTTTCCAATAAACGGTTCCAAGAACATTCATAACTTTAATAAATTACAGATAAGACTGAGAAAATTCAAACAAAAGGGACCTGACCTGGAACATGAAAAGTTTCATTTAGGAAACAGAATGACAATGACCCACACTGGGATGGCAGGTGACTTTGTGGCTGCCCCAGCTCATCAGACCAGAGCAATGGCACAGACAAGAACTGCCAGTCCCTCCACACACACACACCAGCGAGCTTCAGCCGTGGCTTGGCCATGGTGTGCCCTAAAACAACTGTACATCGAACCTCTGTGCTCTGTAACCTGGGTACACCCAGAGAAAAGCGACCAGTCTTGGCCCAGACTCAGTCTGCAGTATCACTGCGAGGCAGAGATATAAAAAATACTCGCATCTATATTCGCAGGGGGAGCTGTGCTTCCTGAAGCAGTTACGGATTAGCTTGTTTCAGGGACGCATCCCTGAGAACACCCAGCTCTGCCGCTTACCTTCCCTCATCTTCTGATCCAGCTCATCCAGCGTTGGCTCGATCAGCTCCCAGCCGTCTGGGGGAGGCTTCCTGCTCCTCTTCACTTTGGGCATTGCCTCGGGAACGAGGAAAGCGAAAGGCGAGCGGACAAGGGTTTGCTTGCACTTAAACCCGCGGGTGCCTCAAAGTCCTGAGAGCGAAAAGAACATCGATTTTAGCGATATTTCTCCTAAGATTTCTGTGCCCCTTTGCTATTTTCCCCTTGGATGATAAAAATAAGCTTTATGCAGCTCGTGAAAGAGAGAAAATCTCGCCCAGCGCGGCCCTGGGGATACCAGCAGTCTCTGAGGTGAGCGCTGCGTCCGCCTCACCGCAACAAAACATGTTTTTCTCCTCAGCAAAGTGAGGTGACAGCCGCCCCTCCCCCACTCCGGGCTACCCTGCAGCAACAACTTCCGCCAGCTCCTACCGAAAACCCGCGCAAGGCGGCACGGCCCCGCCGGCCCCAACTGTGCGGCCGCCGGGCCTCGCCGGGCAGCACTGGCGGCGGGGGGGGGGTGGGGGGCAGGAAGGCCGCGATCCGCGGTCCCGCTCACCTGCCGGGGGGGCGCAGCTTCCGCTCCGCCGTCACCCGCGGGGCCTCTCGCACTGGGGCCGCCCCGTGGCCCCGCCCCTCTGGGTTGCCCTCTGTGTTGCCTGACGAAAATCGTCGCCGCCATGCGTGCTGCCGCCTCGGCCCAGGCAGGGCAGAGAGCGCGGCTCTCCGGGAGGAGAAGCGGTCCCGCCCTCCGCTGCGAGGAGAGCCGGAGGGGCGGGCGCGGGCGGCGGGAGCGGCAGCGCTGAGGGCAGCCCCGCGGAGGGGTCCTCGCGGGCCGCGGTGACTGGGCGGGCGCCGAGGGCCGCGCGCCGCGCGCGCGGGGGTGGGGCGGCTTCCGCTTCCGGGTCGCCGCTCGGGGCCGGGGGGGCCTCGCTGCAGTTGCCGCAGCCGCCATCGCCGCCGCGATGCCGAAAGGAGGTGGGGGCCGAGCCGAGCCGAGCCGAGCCGGGCCGGGCCGGGGGGGGTTCGCCCCTGACGGAGGTGGGAGGGGGCTGAGAGGGTGTAGCGCCCTCAGGCCCCGGGAGGAGCGGAGGGGCGTGGGGGGAGGCCCCGGCTGTGGAGGCCGGGCAGGGCTCGTCTTCCCCCTCCCACGTCTCGGCTGGGGGGTGGCAGGGCTCGTTCCCCGCCCTCGAGTCTGAAGGGAGGTCTCTTTCCCCGCCTCTCCCTGGCCCTGGGAAGCTTGGCGAGGGGTCTCCTTCCCCCCTGCGCGGCCGCGGAGGGAGGTCCCCGTGCCGCACCCCCCCTCCGGCTGCCTCGCGGGGAGGTCTCGGTTTCTTCCTCCAGCCCGCTCGTGGAGGGCTTCGGGGGGAGGCTCCCCCTCCCCAAGATATGGCAGATTCTCCTCGTTTCTCACAGAGCTGGGGGTCCCATTCTGTGCCCCCCTGCCAGTGCCATGGCATCGCAGCAGCCCCTGGGAGTGTCCGGACCATGGGGTGCCAGCTCTCCCCGTGGGATCGGGAGTGGGCTGGAGCCCACGTGCTCCCCGCTGGGCTGGAAACTGCAGCCGGTTTCCCCGGCGCAGGGCTTGGGGCACACGGACGCCTGGGGAGGGGAGGTTACAGTTACAGCGGCGATCCTGGGGGGGCATCCCGGGGTGCACGGGCGGTGTGTGGGGGCTGGAGGCCATCCCCTCCTGGTGGTTCAATGGTGGAGGCCTTCGGGGCTGGATACGGGGAATCTGGGTGGTCGGGCCGAGGGTCTGGCCACCATGGGCAGTGGGGGGGGGATGGTGAGGTGGTCTTCGGTCCAGGGGTTCCAAACACGGCGCCTTTCATGTGGCTCTGGCCGCTCCGCATCTGGGTGTTACGGAGCGGGTACCGACTTGCTTGTGTGATTAAGGAGAAGTAATGAGGGACTGACAGGCTGTCAGGGCTGAGCTGGATCCACCCAGAACCTTCTCCAGATGCACCATCTGCATAATTGGCTCTTGTGCGAGCGTCGGTGAAACCTCAGTCATATACATTAATGTAAACTAGCCGTCGTCACTCATCTTCTCTGTAGTTTGTTCCAATTTATTTTGTCAGCATTTCCTAAGCTTTAGTACCAAATCTGCTTCTCTATTTAGATTTTCTTTAAGCGCTTTAATTTGTATCTATTTGTACAGTGTTAGTAGACAGGGCTGAAGCTTTCATGTTTTTTTTTTTTTTTGTGAAGGCAAAGAACTGTTGCCATATATAAATGACCCATAACTCAGGATTTCCTGCTCTGTATTTCATTGGACAGTTTTAAATGTTTGTTTCGAGCGTTTTGCTTCTTGGGAAAAGAGGGATCTTTGCCCACCCCCTCAAGTCAGTAGGAGTTATGAGATTGTGGATTCAACTTTTGCACTCGCTATTTAATATAAAATAAGAGGTTTAACCAGCCATTAATAAATTTTGTTACAGGATTATTTCTCATGATTTTTTTCTTTTTTTGTGTATTTTGATTCAAAAATAATGAGTGATTCTTTCAATATTCTTCCATTCTCTTTGATTTAACTTCCTTAATTTTTCTGTTTAAAGCTGGAGACAAATGTATTTGAACGCGTGCCTGCCGTGGGCACCAGTGGTCTTTACTGCAGGTGGAACCTGCAGGTGATGGTATTTTAAAAGTGCTTCGCAGAGGAGGATAAGAATCATTATCCCTATTTTACAGATGGGGAAACTGAGGCACAGAGCTGATGTGAATTGCGCAGTGTGATGCGGTAGGTCAGTGGCAGATGTAGAACCAGCATTCCGCTTGTCTGACGTGCAGTTTCATCTCCCTGGAAGACCAGAGCCCCGTCCCTGCCCTGTGCTGAGCTCCCCCCAGTCCTTCCAGCTGCTGTGCCAGTGGCGTTGCTGCTCCTGCTCAAAGGGGCCTTATTTCTCTGTGTGCAGGCTCGAATATAAATGAGATTGGTTCACTCTTCAGTTTGCTTCTTTTTAGGCATTTAATGTAATTTCTCTTGAGTCGCTTTCCCACCTGCTATTACTGCTTTTTATTTGCAGTAATAAGGCTTTTGTGTTCTCCTGTTCTGAGCCCAGGTGGACAAGAAAGCTGCGTGGCATCGGTTAAGTTTGTAGCACAGGGTTGTTTTGGTTTATTTAGGTTTTCTTGGTGTTACGTAGTGTGTCAGGGCTATTGCTGTTCTTCAATCCAGAGTGATGTCGTTTTCTGGGCAGTGAGGTAATGTCTCCTTGGGCTAGAGCGCTCCCGTGGCAGATTTGGTTTCCAGAGGGTGTCAGTGTTGCCACGTGGGATGGTTGGGAACAGACAAACAGAAAACACATGTCTTCGGTGCAGCAAAGCTCTTGGTTGTACTTACGGTTTGGGTGACCACAAGCTTCCAAGGCTGAGTTCAGAGAGAAGAATCTGGTCTCTGCGTTTCCCCATTTTGCGTGAGAGAAACATCTCGGGGGGTCTCTGCAAGGCTTCACGGTGGGGTTTTTGAGATAATTCATTCCACAGCTCAACTTTTACTGAGCTAAAATGTATGAGAGCTTGTCTCTACTGAGCCAGGAGAACTTGTCCGAAAACAATTTCTAAAGCCCACAGATGCTGCCTGCACTGGTGCTCCCTGTCCCTCCAAGTCCAGCGGCACAGCCAGCCGTGGCACAGCAGTGCAATAGTGAACAGATCTCTCCCATGTATCCAGTGCAGTCCTGAGGAAGGAGGGATGATCCCCTCAGCCCTCCCCACCACCATAAGGTTTCTGTTGTCCTCGGCAGGTGAAGTGGGGAGGGTGAGAGACAGCAAGGATTTCCTGCCCCTTCTGTCAGACTTCAGAGTAGTAGCAGAGAGCTCCCTTGCCTGAGCTGTTTGCTCCGGTTCTACCTTGAGCTCCATAGCTCAAGGCTAGAGACTGACTCTATTCAGCTTGCTTTCCAGCAGTTCTTTGAGCTGTAAGAACATAAACGGAGCAGTCATTTGCAGGAAGCATTAATGGCTTCAGCAATTTGATTAATCAACAGAATTTTGAACTTGAGAGCAGATCTTAGCTGGGCATTCCAGCCAGCTAAGCTCTCTCCTCTTCCTAAACTTCCCCTGTTTTTATTTTTCCTTATAAAGCAGTAAAACATAGAGGCTCCTTTTAGTAGTTCTTCAGCTCTCATTATAATTCCCAAAGCTTTTGTCCAATTAGCTTCTTATTTTCTCTTGGCACAGCCTTAGTGTAGGGGAGGGGTTAAGGAGGAAAGCTCGTCAGAGAGTTGGTTGTGACCGCAGCTGCCGCAGGAACACGCTGTGATTCCTCCTGCGCAGGAAACGCAGAGAGCGGCTGCAGGACCGAGCACCCCTTGCCAGCCCGGGAAGTGAATCAGAGAGGCCACAAGCGCAGGCATGGGTGGGCAAGGAAGGGAGGCGTCACCGAGAGCTGAGGGGACACTTAGAAGCTCATTGCTTGATAACTGGTGTCATGGCTCTGCCATGGTTGAGGGACAGGAATACCCCCTTTGGGCAGTACCTTCCTGGCTCCCTCTCCGTGGGACAAGCCTGTGCTTGATTTGGAGAACACTCTGCAGCTGATAGGCTGCTCTTAGTTCTGGTGTCTCCAAAAACAGCCCAAGGGGAAGGAAGGAACTGATTTTCTGAGTATGTTTCTGTGGATCAATAATCCTAATTCTCTGTGTAATTTACCTGAAATTCTTGGAGTGTTTCACTGAGACTGGCAAGTTCAATGTGTCCTTCTTTCGTTGTTGTTTAGATTTTATCAGAGGAACTATTTTGGTTTGTCCTGTCTGTCCCGAAAATCCAGAGAGAGTGCTGCAGGGGGAGTAGAGACCTTTCTGGAAGCTTATCACTAAACCATTTTTTTTTTTTTTTTTTTTTTTTTTTGTACAGGTAGAAAAGGAGGCCACAAAGGCCGAGCAAGGCAGTACACAAGTCCTGAAGAGATTGATGCCCAGCTCCAAGCAGAAAAGCAAAAGGCAAGGGTATGTGTTTGCCTGTGTTATGTGCTTGCTGTCGTAAGTCCTGGCTTGTACAGCATAACTTGCAGTTCATGAGAAATGGCAGCCTAGTGAAGTGTTGCAGATCATTCTGTCAGTGATCACAATGTGAATTCTGAATATCTCTGGCTGGGGAGACTGCAAAGTGTGATCCAGTCTGTTTTTTCACAGAATTGAGGCCAGGTAGACCATCCAGTTCACAATTTGGAGGTTAAAGGATAGGGAAAATGATTACACAGTGGCTCTAGGCAACTTTTCCCCCCATATTTCATCATTGTAGCCTCCAGCATCAGCTAATTTTTTATCCGTGCTCTGCAGTTTAGCTGTGGAGGAAAATGGCTCACATCTTGACACCTTAATGCGTATTGAAGTTATTATATTTGCTCTCTCTCTCTTCTAGACTTAAAAGACCAAACTCCTTTAACTTCTTCCTGTACAAATGATTTTCTTGTTTGCCTCTGACTTGTAGGGAGAGATAACAGTTTTCTGGCATGAGTCCTTTTTTGGACATGTTTCTATGCCCCAACATAGGATTGTAACAGCTCCTCCCTGGCTTCCACAGCTACCTGACTGGTAATATAAAAGGTGTGGCTACTTCTTGCGGTACTTGCTGTCTTGTATTCCCAAATTATCACAGCTATGATGGCACTCTCACTGCTGTTTTTCTGTGACTTTCTGAAAGTGCTGCCTAAGCCAAAACAAACTATTCCAGCTGAAGCCTCACAGCTCTGACTATAGGAGGATAATTATACCCCATATAGGAAATACTGATGAATACCTCCCAGAAGAAGATTACTCTTTCAAGCAGTTATGAGCCATATTGTTGACTCCGTTTTAATGTTTTGACCAGCTGTAACTCAAGATGATTGTGTGGTTTGCTGCTTAGCCACATGTTCCGACTTTATGTTGGATTTCTTCTTCCGAAGCATAACTCCTCTTTGTTTGTTTTCTGATTCCACCTTCTTGGTTTCATGCCATCTTTCCAAATTCTGAAACCACTTATGGGTCTGATCCTGTTTTCCAAAATGATTCCAAATCCTACCAGTGCGATGTCATTCACAAACTTTGTAAGTGTTCTGGAAAAGGAACAGAACAAGCAGGACCCCACTTGAAATGTCTTCCTTGTCTCAAACCAAACCAGAGAACTGCTCTTTGAGAAGGATTTCTTCTTTTTCTTTTGTGATAATCCGTACCACATACATCTAATGCTATTTTGTTAGGGAAAGCTTAAAAATAAAACCAATTAACAAAATTACTCCTCTTACTGCCCGTAGCTCATCCACTTTGCCACTTGCTCTGATGAGGGCTATTTGGCTGTTTGGTAAGGCAAGCTATTCACACCCATATTGGTTCTTCTAATCTTGTCTTCTAATGATTTACAAATTAATTCCTAGACCTCTGATTGGTAAAAGCTGTGCTTAAAAGGCTGTAATTTCTTGGATAATAATGTTCTGGCTGATGGTTCTCAATTTGCTCTTCTCTAGGTTGTGTTTTTAATCTAAATCTACAATGGGATCCAGCTCTATGTTACGTCTGTGTAGTTTCCAGTCCCTGAGATATTGTGCACTGAAAACTCGGGCCAAAATGTCTCCTGGAGATCTTTCATTTGGGGAAAGTGAAGTGCCAGTTGTGTCTTTTACAATAATTTTCCTGGCTTGTTACACAGAACAGGAGAGTTTTGTAGAGGTGATCTGCTGGGGCAGGTGATGCACACTTACATGTTGAGAACGAGCTCTTGTTTTGTAACAGCGGGGCACCTTTGGAGTCACAAGGGCCATGCCAGGAACACCAATGCTCTTGGAGCTGTCTCTCATCCCTCCAAAATGATCTCACTTAAGAGTCACTATGGGATTTGGGATTTTTATTGACATATGTTTTCTTTAATTTCCTGTCATTTTGTAGGAAGAAGAGGAGCAAGAAGAAGGAGGCGAAGGAGCAACAGGGGACCCCAAAAAGGAGAAGAAGTCTTTAGATTCAGATGAGAGTGATGAAGATGACGAGGATTATCAGGTACTTTCATTCTCAGGGCACTTAATGTGTTTGCACCACCCAGATTCTTGGGGCAGAAAAGAAACGCACGCTTTTGACTCGGAGTTCTCTTTGAGAGTTACCTGTAATAATTTTTTTATGGAAGAACTATTTTTAGAAGCCAAAAAAACCTCACTTGACAGCATTTTGTCCTCAGAATGTATTTTTATAAGTGAAATGCAAAGGATAGATTTCAAAAAAGGCTGAAGATGCCTGGTGGTATAGATCTTGACTCATAAATGGGTTTGCTGTCTGGTAGCAAAAACACCTTGAATTCTGCGTTTGGGGTGTGTTGCAGTGTATTTAATGAGCTGTGATACAGCAGTGTTGGGTATGAGAGAGCTTCTTAACCTTCCTCTTGTTCTTGCACCTTAGCAAAAACGCAAAGGAGTGGAAGGGTTGATAGACATAGAGAATCCCAATCGTGTAATTCAAACAACCAAAAAAGTAACTCAGCTGGACCTGGATGGACCGAAGGAACTCTCACGACGAGAGCGGTGAGTCTTTCCCACTGCCTCGGCAGGAGCTAGCGCGTTCCTGGAATTTCATCCTTGCTGGTGGCAGCAGCTTAACACGGGGAGGTGTTTCCCTGCTGTGTATGTGTTGGTGCTTCAGGGAGGCGTTTTAAATGTGTTGGTTTCGAAAGCAGACACTGAACAGCAGCAAACTGTCAGGCAGGACTCACTGTGGTTCAAAATGTCTTTCCTTACAAACATTACAGAAATTGTCTGTCCTCTGAAAGTAGCTATGGCCATCCTGCAGCCAGGCACCTTGGCCAGCTGTGCTGAGAGAGTGAAGTTTGTTGCTGTGAAGCGGATGTAGACCATTCCTTTCTTGAAGTTTTATGCCAAAAATCAGACGTAACTGAAGTCCATTAACCAGAGGTTGCCTTGGGGTCCGCTTTAATCTTGCTACAGACGGTGTCGTAGTGACAGGTAGCGGTTTCCCAGATTCCAGGGGTCATGGTGAAATTTTTGCCTGAGCAGATGAATAAGATGAGAACCAAAGTTGACTCTCCTGGTTTTCATTTAGCAATGGAGAGTTTCAGAGTGAAAGATTTAAGCTTGCTTATTTGGGATGAATTGCTTCAACAGAAGTACACCTTTGAGGGTGAGGCTGGGAAAAACATGTCACGGTGCTGTGCAGTCTGGGGCTAATTCATTTGACCTCGTTGTGTGTCGGTGTCCTTATTTAGCTGAATGAAGGTAGAAATAATCTCTCTCATCATCCCTGTCCAGACCCTGCAATAGATATAACCTGTGCTTGAAAACTGGTGACAGGGCACCCCGGTTTCTGTGGGCAGTCCATTTTTGTCCTCGCCATCCTTCGCAGTCAGAAAGCCTCTCCCACTCTGCCTGTGCCTGCATGTTTACCTGGATACTCTGGTGATGGCTGTGTTTTGCTCAAACAGAGAGGAAATAGAGAAACAAAAGGCAAAAGAAAGATACATGAAAATGCACCTAGCTGGTAAAACAGAACAAGCGAAGGCAGACCTCGCCCGACTAGCCATCATTCGGAAGCAAAGGGAAGAAGCTGCCAGAAAGAAAGAAGAAGAAAGAAAAGGTCAGAGAGTAATTTATCATATCCTCTTACTTCTCTTGGCGGTGGCTGCACTGCCAAGAGGCATCATTTCTCATATCACGCATAGTAATCCCTCATCTCCTGGGACTGCGTGGTGTTGCTTAGTGGCATCACAACTCCTCTCATCAAAACCGGGTTCAGCTGTTTCGTTCTTAAAAAGCTCTTGCTTTATAAAGCTCTGGGGCATCTGACCAGGGAGCAGGGAAAGAGAGAAGGGAATTGCCCTTGATATCCATATTGTCCTCAGCCTCCCAGGCCATGCTTGCTCTGGTTTGGGGGTTTAGCGAGTTCCTTGTGCTGGGTGTGATTTATCTGTTTTGCATGCTGCGATCCAGACTGCCCAGGGAATCTGCAGCGCTCCTCCCCTCCCGGTCTTTCTCTTCAGCTCCGAAAGGTGCGAACCAGGAGTCTGATGAACATGTGTTCTTAGTGGCTTCCACAGAGAAATCTGTGCATCAGCATCAGGGTAGTTTGTGGATGCCTGAAGAGAGGCCAAGGGCAGAAGGGAAGGTGCAGGGGGGGCTGCTCCTCTTAACTCTGGGGGGGATGTACCAGGGATTGGTGGGGAGGGTCGGATTTTTTCCTGTTACCTCACTGTACGTGGCTAGCAGCATTTCAGTCTCTGGGGCTGTCAGATCACCACCAGTCCCTGATGTGTGCTGTGAAATGATGAAAGTTCTGTTGTTTTCCTCCCGCAGCAAAAGACGAAGCGGCCATGGCAGGTAAAAGACTGCAGTCACTATCCCTTAACAAGTAAGCACAGGACACGCAAGAGGAGGAAACGCCAGGGAACTGTGCCTGGTGCCTGCCAGGACCTCTGTCGTGTTGCATACCATCGATGCCACGTAGGGTGTACTGCGGCATCGAAGTCACCTTCACCTCCGAGAGACACTGACGATGTGTTTGTCCTCATCCTGGCACAGATTTCCATTTGGGGTTAGGGGCAGCTGCTATCTTCGGTGCAGAACTGTGCTGAACAGCCATTCTCTGTAACAGTTTGGAAACCTGAATGTTTTTGCTGTTTTTAGGGTTAAGAACTCATAGACGGGGGCAGGGCGGGAGGGAGCTGTGTGGGAGGGGAGATGCTTCAAATATTAGATTGCAAGAAAATAGATTGTGGGGTCATTGTGGGGTGGGGCGTGGGGTGGGGAACTTTGACTTGCTAGTGAAAGCCCAAAGGATAATGTATCTGAGGAATCCTTTCGGGCAAACGGCCTGTCAAATTTTGCTGCAGGGTGTTGCAGTGTAATCTGGGAGCCTGACTTCATGGACATCTGGAGTGCCGTTCCTTCCCGGTTTCATCCCTCCTTTCTTGCAGCCAGTCTCCCCTTTTCCCTCCTCTTCATTTTTTTTTTTTCTTCTCTTTATTAGGGATAGTGCCAGTTTTTAACCACATCATCCTTTGTTTAAAGGAAAATAAAACCCAACATTAATTGTATGAGACCCAGATGGAAAAAACTTGATAAAGTTTCAAAACCAACAACAACAGAACTTGTATATTTGGCTGATTAAAATGTAAATTATCATAACTGCTCTGCCCTTGTCTTGTGTGTGTGTAACTGAACGGGAGTGTACAGGCTGCTGCTGGTGCTCTATGGTGGTGTGATGACTTCTGCGTCTGCTGCTTTGCTCTTTCTGTGTTGGTTGCGGTGTGGAATTTGGCTGGAGGTTCAGGAGCTCCCTCAGCAGGTGCAGCCTGAAGGCACAAAGCTTTTCCTGCTCTCTCTGATGGACGCCTTGCACAATCTGGTTACCACAGTGGAGAAAACAATTGCCCTCAGGCTGCTGTCTAACCTAGTCCCTGTGTCAGAAGGCCAGTCCCCAAACTGTCGCTCCTGTCACCCGTCCTGTCTGGCAGTGTAGGGCTGCAGAGCAGAAGATGCTCTAACCTGCTGCGCCCCAGGTGCTCCAGGGAGTCCTGCTGTCAGCCTGTGCCAGGAACACCAGTGCTTCCCAGACCCGCTCGCCAAAGCGGAGAGGAGATTCAGCCCCAGAGCTGAGACAGGAGCTCAGAGTCACTAAGCAGAGAGGTTCGAGTCGTAGAGATGCAGGATGAGAAATGTGACTTGTTCTGCATACTCCTGCCCGTGCCTGGCTCCAGGCACGAGGGTGGGAGGGAGGGATTTGCTATGAGGAATGTCGCTGTGAGCTGCCTGCTCAAACTGTGATGGCAACTTGCTTTCCTGGTGCCGGAATGCCGTGTCACCTCTACGTGTGGGTGATGGCCCTAGAGCTGTTCCCCCAGCCTGTGGGAAGCTTTCTGTACCTCAAGGCATTATGTGAGACAGGAGATATCTTCAGGGAGCTACAGTAGATGGTGGTACCAGGAGAGGTGCCCTTGCTGTCAGCTCTGAGGGGGAAGAACTGATATGGTGGGGACAGAGAACTGACACAGAAAGTTTGGGTGGTCCTTGGAGCATGGGGAGGATGGAGCAGGGTGGTGGGAGGCAGTAGGCTGATACCTGGGACGGAGCAGGGCAGGAGCTGCGGGTGGAGATGGAGAGGGATGGGGCTCGTTCACATGGGGTGAACACGCAGGAGTAGGTGGAAAAATCTTTTTCCAGCAGAACACACCTCCCTCTAATGTCTGGACCAGACCCTGAATGTCACCATCCCTCTCTGCCAGCCGTCACTCCCCTCCCGTGCAGTGGTTGATGTAAGGGCTGGTCTGCTCCAAGGGGCACCACCAGGATGGGGTTTAACCCGAGCTGTCCCCGGGAGGTCTGATCCCGGGAGGGGTAACCACGTTGCACTGCACAGGTTCCTGTTCCTTTTGGTGACAGATGTCGGATTTCCCTTGCAGAGCCGCTCAGTGTAAGACAGGGCAAGGCGGGAGGAGCGGCCGGGCATCATGCCTGCCCCAACACACCTGACCGCGTACTGGTTCTTCTGCCTTTGCCAAAGCCCTTACCAACCGCTTCATCCTGACTTCATACCCTGGTAAGAAACGTGTCACCCTGCCCGTTGTTTACCACATGCAGCTAAACCCTGCTCTGAAACAGAAAGATTCATCCATATTCTCACAGCTTCTTCAAAGGCTCCTCGGCATTCCTGGGAGCAGCATCATCCTCCCAGTGAGATGGGACTTGCTTGTACCCTGAGTTAGAGATGCAGAAGGTGGAAGTCAGAGGTGCTCTGATCAAAATTGCCTGGCAGCCTGCGATAACGGGCTGGAAAGGGGCAGGATTGGTTCGGCAGCCCAAGGTTTCTGAGTTGGCTCCCCAAGCGTGGGATTGCACACCTGACGGGACCTGACCGATGTCCAGGAGGAGCTGGGAGCAATATGGGAAACCTGTGCTGCCTTGCCACCTCCATCCTCACCCCTACCTTTTTCTCTAACACCAATCCTGTTTTGAAACTGTGCTGAAATGGCCTCAAGTTATGCCAGGGGAGGTTTAAATTGGGTATTAGGAAAAACTTCTTCGCCAAAAGGGTTGTCGAGCATAGGAACAGGCTGCCCGGGAAAGTGGTGGAGTCGCCATCCCTGGAGGTGCTTAATAGACAGGCAGACACGGTGCTGAGGGACGTGGCTTAGTGGTGGGTTTGGCAACGTTGGGTGGATGGTTGGACTTGATGATCTTAAAGGTCCCTTCCAACGTAGGCAATGCTATGACTCTATGAAGCAGGGAACAGGGAGGTGACGTTCCCCTTATCCCCACGGTCCCAGTTCATCCCCAGAGATGGACGTGAACGCCCATGATGAGATGCAGCACAGTGGCTGTGATGTGCACGTGTTTGCACTGACCTATTTTTTTAAAAAAAGCCAAAAATAAAAAAAAATGGATTTATACAGGAAAATCCTTGCTTCATTTTTTATTTCTTTAAGCGATGTATGACCAGCATCGGGTAGGATGGTAACAAAAATAGTTTTTAAAAAAAAAATGTTTTCTTTGTGTGAGAGCAGCCGCCGGGGCTGGCTGGCAGCCGGGGAAGCGCGCTGGTGGCATCGCGGCCGGCTCGCGTGGCACGGGGGCTGGCGGGGGGAAAGCGGGCAGGGGCGGCAGAGCAGGGGCAGGCTGGCAGCCGGGACGGACGTCCTTCCCGGCTGGCTCCTTCATTTGATCTTGAGATCCTTCAGCGTCGACTCCAGGCTCTAAAACGAAGTGGGAGGTCGTTTGTCATCAGCTTTTTGCTTTCCAAAGCAACTGGAGGTGGTTGGGGAGCTGAAAGGGGGGAACAGCTGGGGGGTCTAAGCTGTCCCCTGGGGTGCCAACCCACCCCCGTGGGGAGGAGATCCCAATTTCCGCTGGTTTTGTCTCATTTTTCAAGCCATGTGGGCAAAGCCGAAGCCAGGAGAGGGTGCTGGATCCCCGCGCAAGGCTGACATCAACACCCCCCCCACCCCCCCTCGATGGTGAGCTGTGAAAGTGCCACCCAGGGGTGTCCCCTCACCCGGCCCTGGGTTAAAGGAGATCCCACCCAGGACTGTGGGACCCCTGTGGGCAGGATGGGATCCACCACCATAGCAAAGAGCTGCACAGCAGCGCTCTGAGGAACTGCAATTAGAGTTGTGGCTAATGAGGGTTTGATGCTGGGTGCTCCCAGCCTGGGGGGACCGTGGCACCGCGGGGACACCTCACCTTGACATCCCAGATGCTTATGCCGCCGTCCATCCCCGTGGTGCAGAACTGCAAGCAGTTGGCCTTCCCGCCCACCAGCACCGAGATCTGGCTGTGGGGTGCAAAGAGGCGGTGGGGTGTCAGACCCAGACCCCCACTGAGCCCTCGGGGCTGCCCGGGAGTCGGTGGGGCCGGACCCCTTCACCTCCCCCACCCATTTGCAGGGATGCTCCAGGGATGCCCAGGATTGTCCCAGCTCACTGGACCCCTCCATCTCTCCCACCCATGTGCAGGGATGCTCCAGGGATGCTCCAGGGATGCCCAGGGCTGTCCCAGCTCACTGGACCCCTCCATCTCCCCCACCCATGTGCAGGGATGCTCCAGGGATGCTCCAGGGATGCCCAGGGCTGTCCCAGCTCACTGGACCCCTCCATCTCCCCCACCCATGTGCAGGGATGCTCTGGCAATATCCAGGGATGCTCTAGCGATACCCAGGGATGCTCAGGGATACCCAGGGATGTTCTGGGGATGCTCGAGGTCTGTCCCAACTCCCAAGGCTGCACGTCTCCATCTCCCCCACCCACATGCAGGGATGCTCCAGGGATACCCAGGGATGCTTCAGGAATACCCAGGAATGCCCAGGGATACCCAGGGATGCTCCAGGGATACCCAGGGATGCCCAGGGATGCTCCGGGGATGCTCCAGGGATGCCCAGGCATGCTCTGGGGGTGCTTGAGGGCTGTCCCCACTCCCAGACCGGGACAGCAACACAGCCAGGGGATGCTCGAGTGCCAGCAACCCCAAGGCAGCCCCCAGGGTGACCCAGTGGAGCCTGACCCCCACCCACCCGCCTCCCCAGTACGTGCCTGATGCTGTTCTTGTGCAGGGTGTCCAGCGTGTCGTTGGTGGTGTCCGAGCTTGCTTTCTTGTCCAGGTTCTGGAAGCGCTCACGAGCGGTGAGGCCACGCTGGGAGCTCTGCTTGGGGATGTCCAGCTTCCCCCCAAAGGTCAGCGCTCCCTGGCTCTCCTCGTAGGTGAACAGCATTGGGTAGCAGTCGTGGCCCTGGGGAACCGGGCAGCCCTGCTCAGCACCTTCCTGCTGGTTCCTGGCATGGAGCCCACCCCATGTCCCCAGCCCGGACTCACCGCGGCCACCAGGCTGTTTTCAGTGATGAAGGTGACGGCCAGGAGGGGGAGGGTCTCGGTGCACAGGGAGGCCACGCTACGAGGGAGGGCAGGGCATTAGCAGAGCGCTGAGCTTCAGCCTCTCTGCGCTGAGACTGGCACAGCTCGTAACATAGGTGGAAGCCACAAGACTACAAGGAGAGGACGCGCCGGCTCCTCCATCCGTGTCTGCTTGGCCCAACCCAACCCAGATGTCTCCATCCCCAGGTCAGTTTTGGGGTCAACCCTCCCTGCCACCCTCTGCACGGATGCCCCCATCCCCCCCAACCCCCCTCCACTCCCCAGCCCTGCTTACGCCATCTTCTTGTTGGCATCGGCGAGGCAGAGGGTGCTGTCGTGGCTCACCCAGGCCACGCGGGCGCCGCTGGCCGAGAAGCAGATGCTGTGCACCCACCCGCAGCTGCTGCTCGACTCGAACATCAGCTCCCCGAAGGGCATCTTGGAGCCCCACGGTGTGGGGCTGGGCCGCTCCTCCACCTCCTTGATGTAGGCTGAGAAGATCCTGGGGTGGGGGGGGAGAGTCCTGCCATGTGTCCCTGGACACTGGGATGGTCCCCAGGGCACCCCCTGGTCCTCCCCCATCTCCCCTGCGCCCCGTCCCCGGGTCCCAGCAGCACCCGGAGGTGTGAAGCCTGCCCCATGGGCGAGCCAGGGTACTCGCTGCCCCACACACCTCTGTGCTGCACCAGGGTGGAACCCCAACCCATCCTTGGGTTATCCCCCCTACCTCAGCCTCCCCCCCGGTCATCCAACCCTCCCTGCTCCTCACCGGCACTTGAAGTCGCAGGAGCCGGCGGCCAGGAGGACGTTGTTGGGGTGCCAGTCGAGGCTGAGCACCGTCGAGCGGATGGGCTTCTTGATGTGCTTGCAAACCCACCTGCATGGAGAGCGGTTGGAATCAGTGGGAGAGCATCGCCAACCCCGAGAAGCCCCCTAAGGGTGGTCAGGGCTCCAAGAACCCCAGGAGCTCCCCTGGGCCACCATCCTGCAGTAGCAGCTCAAGCATGGGGAGTGCCTCCCTCCATCTCCCCATCTCCCTCCTCTCTCTCCCCCCCATCTCCTCCTGTCTCACCTCCAACTCTTCCAGTCCCCTACCTCCCAATCCATCTGCCTTCCATCTCCCCATCCATCCATCCATGCATCATCTCTTCTTCATCTCCCCTCTTTCTCCCCTCCATCTCCTCCAGGACAGACCAAGCAAGGACATGGCAGAGCCTCACCAGTCGTTCTCCTGCTCAAAGTAGCAGATGGAGATGAGCCGGGAGCCGCTGCCCACAGCAAACTTGTTCTCCTTGGGGGACCACTTGACGCAGCGGGCAGCCCGGTTGATCCGCAGGATGACCAGGGTGGGTTTCCAAACATTGCCCTTCAGGGTCCAGACGTAAGCATTGCGGTCGGTCCCGCATGTCACCAGCCGGTTGCTCTCAGGGGCCCAGTCGATGCCTAGAAGGCAGAGGTGGGTGATGGTGGCCCAGGGAGCCATGGGGATGGGGCACTCAGGGCTGGAGGCCATTTGAAGGCAGAGCTGTTCTGGGTGGTCTCTGCTCCAGAGTCCCTCTTTGCCCTACTCTGACATCCGTCCCAAATCATCCTGCCTCATCCCATTCCATCCCAACCCATCTCACCCCATCTCTTCCATCTATGCATACCTTCCCAATCATCCATCCATCCATCCATCTATCCATCCCACCCCAATCCATCCATCTCATCCCAACTCATCCTTCCCCACCCCATCCCTCTCCACCTCTCCCATCCCATCCATCCCACCCCTGGGTGCCTTCTGACATGCAAGATTGGAGCCGGGAGAGGTAGACACAACCTGGTCCCTCTCCAATATCTGTTGCACAACTCCCATCCAGAAGCTGTCAGTGCCACCAAGTGGGACTGGTACCGGCTTTGGGGCAGAGCCACCCGCCACCCATGTCCCCATCCCCTCTGTCAGCCGGGACTCACCTGTCACCTGCCCGTTGTGCTCCTTCAGCTCATGGACTTTGCTCCACTTGGTCCCGTCCTTGCGGTAGATGTGGACCTCATGGTTGTTGGGGCAGAGGGCGATCTCTGGGGGGCGAGAGCAGTCAGAGCAAAGCCCTCTCCTGGGTCATGGGCTCTGCCGGGGGGGGGCAGTGGGGCGAGCCGGCATCAACCTGCCCCTTCCTGTGCTCCAGGAGGCTCAGGGGGACATGGTGGGACCCCACTGAGCCCCATCTGCACGGTGGGCTCCCACCGAGCCCCCCAGCCTCCGCCCCACGCCGCTCCAAAGCTGTCCCTGCTCCTGCAAATTGTGCCTACCGGGAAGGGAGAAGCTCCCCCAGACCCAAACCCCTGCCCCAGGGGCCAAACCCCTGCCCAGTGTACTCCCGTCCCCAGCGTGTGGTCCCATGGGGCTGGTGGGGTGGGACAGGACAGGATGAGATGGGACGGGATGGCTGTGGGTGCTCAGCTCCCATCCAGCCCCATCCTGCCCTGCCTGCCCGGCACGCCGGCCCCAGCAGAGAAAGCCCTTTTTGTTCTCTCCCACGTCCCCTGCGCCGTGGCCGGGAAATGCCATCGGCCGTGAATCACCCGACTCCGCTCTCCTCTCCTCCGCAGCGCTTCGCCCGTCCCTCCCGGTGCCAGCTGCCGCGGTGCCGCGGGCCCGGACGCTGTGACGGCTCCCCCGCGCCGGGCTCTGTCCCAGCAGCGGGACCAGGGGGTGCAGGAGGACATGTGCCATCCTGGCCTCAAAATCTGTCTGTGTCAGGATCTGCTTCTCCAAACCCAGCCCTGACCCAGCTCTGCCCCATCCCAGGGGTGCATCGCCCACCACGGGGAAATTCAGCCGGGACAGTCGGTGCTCCAGGACGTCCCTGGGGATTTCGGGATACAGTGCCTCAGCCGTACTTACGGGTCCGGTCCTTGTTCCAGGCGTGGCAGCTGATGGGCTCCAGCAGAAAGCTGTGGTAGGCCATGGCTGGCAGGCTGGGGATGGGGCAAGACCCCCGTGGCCGTCAGGAGATGCTGCTCTGGCCACAGGGACAATCCCCCAGCAGGACCCCCCCCTATCCCAGCCCCACCGAGCATTCCCTCCCACCGGGATCAGCCCCACGTTGCAGCCCACCGCTTCCCCCCTCTGCCAGGAAAAGGGTTTCCCTGAGGATTTCCAAACTCAACGTGTGCCCAAGCAAAGGAGAAGGGTGCCCCGGTGGGTCCAGCTGGGGATGGGGGTGAGGGAGGGTCTGGGTGGAGCTGGAGGAGACCCCATGGTGCTGCGCCATGGCCAGGAACCCCATGCTGCGTGTCCCGTGGCTGAGTGCCAGGTGGGTGCCCATGGCTAGATGCCCACGGCTGGGTGCCCCATGGCCGGGCACCCCATAGCTGGGTGCCCCAGGGGTGTCCCATGGCCAGACGGGAAGCAGGGACCGCTTCCAGGGACTTCCAAACCGCATCATCATCCTGCCCCAGCTGGCTGGAGTCTGGTGGGCAGGAGCCGGCTGGGCACATGGGGACCCCAGTGCCAGCACCGCCAGCCCCACACACGTCCTGGGGGTCCTGCCACGGGCAGCACCTTCTCCCTCCGGCTGCTCCCGCCAGCCCCACGGGGCCAGATCTGCTTGCTCCTTCCCTGCCTCGCATTTAGGAAGAGCCAAAGCCCTGTGGAGGCATCTCCATCCCTTCCCATCCCATCCCACCTCCATCCCATCCCGTCCCACCCCATCCCATCCCGTCCCACCCCATCCCATCCCGTCCCACCCCACCCCACCCCATCCCATCCCATCCCATCCCATCCCATCCCATCCCATCCCATCCCATCCCATCCCACATGTGCTCAGCCCCGGCGAGCAGGTGACTAATCCCTTCCCCTGGCTGAGCTCACCGCTGCTCCCGCCAGCGCCCACCAGCTTCTCCCGTGCTGTGGGATGGGTTTTTTTTTCCTGCAAGCCCGCTCTGGGTGCTGCGGGATCGGGAAAGGCTCGGAGCAGCGGTGTAGCCCCTTGGCCATGCAGCCGAGGTAACGCAGGGATGTAGGGAAACACCTCGCCAGGGCGTGAGGGACGGGGATTACTCACAGTTTGCCTCTCGGCTATTTTGGGAACTCCCTGAACGCTGCCCGTTTTCTTTGGCAGCTAAAAGTGGTGCAGGGGAAGGAAAAAAAGTCCCTCCTTGCAAACCTCTGTCCCCGGGCTGGCGAAAAGGAAAGCCGCGGAGCTCCATCCCCTGCCTCTCGCACGCGGAGAAATCCCAATGCCGACGCACGGCCCAGTCCCTGCTGTCACACACCCCACGGCCAAGCCCCTGCCGAAACGCCCGTCCCCGCCGGCCGAGGACACGGGCACGGCTGAGCGGGCGGCTGCCCAAACCCGGCGCCACCGGCCCGGCCGGGCTTCAGCACGGGGCGTCCCACGGGAGGGCCCAAAGCCACTGCCACCGCGCGCCTCTGCCCCGAGCCCTGCGGCCAGCGCCGCGCCACGAGCGTCAAATAAAATCAGCACGAGGGGACGCTGCGGTTGGTGTTTTGCGAAAGGCGAGGAGCAGATAAAGCGTGTGACGTGGGGACCCCCTGAAATGGGGACCTGGCGGAAAGGGTCCCTGGGGAGGAGGGACGGGAGGCAGGGAACGCCGCGGCGCTTTCTGGTTTCAGTGCTCTCTAAGAAAGCAATGATGCTTTTTTTTTTTTTTTTTAAATTTGGTTTGGATGCTCCGAGGCCTGGACCCTCCTCCCCGGGAGGGGGGGGTGGTAGGTTTTGCTGTTCACCCATTTAAGCCAGCGCCCAAAGGGACGGGCTCGGTGGCCGCATCGGGGAGCAGAAGCCATCCTCCGGCTGCCGTGGGAAGGCCGTGCGAGCCCCAGTCGCTCCCCGCAGCGGTACATGTCTCGTTTCCCCATCAGACCGTTGACGGCCGGTTCCCTGCTGACGCCCCGTGGGCTGAGCCGTGCTGCCGCCCGGGCTGGGCGCCATGGGGTGACCCGCGGGGAGCTCGGCAGCCCCTTCCACAGCAGGGAAGGGGCCCTCGCTATCCCCCCGAGGCGACACAGAGCCTTTTGAGGGAGGAAAAGGGGCATTTTCCAATGGCCGGAGAGGGTGGGATTGGGCTCCGCTGCAGCTCCGTTATCTCCCTGGCCAGCCCTGAGGCGCCGAGTGGTTCGGAAACATCCTTGGAGGAGATAACCAAACCTTGGCAGGAGCTGAGCACTGGGGGCTCCTCCCGGTCCCGGCAGGAAGCCGTGTACCGAAGGGAAGGAGCTGTTATTTTCGGTTTTGCCGAGTCTGGTGCCGAGTCTGGAGGTGGGTTTGCACCCACCGGTGCAGGGACATGGCGACATTCCCACCAGCAGCTGCAGGACCCCATGAAGCTCTCCCCGGCCACCGTGGTGGCCCTGTCCTCCTGCACCACCGAGAGCCCGGCACCGACCCCCGGGAGCCCCGCTGCTCCCCGCGGCGGCTGCGGGCTGTCACCCCCCCTGTGCTCCTGCCAGCCAGGCCAGGGAAACCCGTCCTCGGTCCCCAGCGTTGGTGTGGGGTACCCCAGGAGCCAGCCTGGCCCTGGGGGGACATCGCTGCCGCAGGGTGGATGAAGGGCAGCTCTGACCCTCCTCTTCCTCGCACCGGGTACAGCCGGAGGCAGCGGGGGCCCGAGGAGAGGACCGATCGCAGGCAGAGCTGGCTCTGCCAGCACCAACCCCCGGGGGACCCCCACCCGGGGGACCCTTTCCAACACTCCGCAGCTGCCGGGCCTCCGGCAAGAGAATAAAACTCAAACTCGCTGCCAAAGCTGAGGTTGGGGGGCGGGGGGGTGGGGAGGGAAAAGCCCAAAACACAGCAAAAGCAAAACCTACAAGTGGCGAGGCGCTGCCTGCACCCCCCCTCGCACCCCAAAACCGCCCCGGGCGGGGGTGAGCAGGGAGCGAGCCCCAGGGGAGGTGATGGCCACAACCCCCCCCCCCCCCCACCTCCCGGGACAGACCCAGCTCCTCGCCGGGGTGGCAACGCTGCCTCCCCGCTCCTTACCTTGCTGGGCAGCGCAGGCAGGGCAGGCAGGGCTAGTTCATGGACTCTGGGCAGTCGACACGAACGGCAGCCCCGAGCGAGCGGCGGGAGCTGCTGGCTGCCCCGCCGAGGCAGCCCGACTTCCCTTTTCCTCTCCGAGAAATGCAACCACTTCCTTACGTGGGCGTTGGGGGAGCGCAAAGCAGCTCGGCGGCCGCCCTGCCCCTGCCTGCTCTGCCTGCCTGCTCTGCCTGCCTGCGAGCCAGGCCTCTCCGCCATCGCCGCACGTGGATGGGCCACCGGCCACCGGGATGTTCCCGGCAGCCCCCGCTGCTCGGTGGGATGAGGGCAACTCGCCCCCCGTGCGCCAGGGGAGGATGCAGCCGGGAGAGCGGAGGGAAGGAGCCTCGTCTTCTCCCTCCGGCTGCAGCAGGGTTGCTCAGCCAACAGGTCACCGGCACATTTCGGGGGTACGGATGCAGCAGGGAGGCTCTGCCTGCTCACAGCGGGGAATCGATGCGGTCAGAGCCCACCCGGGGCGAGATGTGCGTTGGCATCGCCTCCCACGGCCGGGGAGATTCACAGCTCGGCAGGACCCTGCGGCACCTGGATCCGGCCGCCCCGAGCAGCAGATGCTGCCGGTACCCACATCCCACTGAGGCTGGTGGGACCGGAGCCCAGGCTGGCTGCAGTCACGGCTGCGTGCACGTACCCCCACCTACCAGTCATGCAACCCCTCTGTTTTTTTCCCCTCCCGTTTCAGAGCGACTAATTTTTATCCCTTTCCCAGCCAGGCAGGGAAACTCCCAGGAGCTCAGCTCCTGCTGGCAGTGGTGGGAAGGAGAGATGGGCTTCAGCTTCCCGCTCCCTGGCTGCAGAGTCACACGTGGAGGGATGCCCTCTCCCCTTCCCTCCCTGAGTAAGGTCGCAGGAGCGGGACAGCAGCACATCGGGGTGTCGCACAGGGAGGCGCAGGATGCAGATACAATATGCTCATATTTGCTGAGCTGCAGAATTAATCTCCAAGTGGGGGTCAGCTGTTGGTACAGGCTCTGCGGGGTAGCACTGAGCAGGCGGCTCATCTCTTCTGAGGTCCTGGACTCCACTAGCCACATCGCCCTTCAAGCGTGTTGCCATGGTCCCATGCAGACATACGTGGAGATCCTGAGATGTCCTCAGAGTGTGGCAGGTCCCACGGTGGAAAAAGTCACTCCTCTTGGAAGGAGTGAGGTGCCCCATCCTCTGGCAGCAGGTTGCCCGTCACAGTGCCCAGCCTCACCCCCAGCATCGCCGCCACCCCAAACGCAGCAAGAGGGACGCAGCTCACACTGCAGCTCCCACGTGGCTGAAAGCTGCGGCTTTTTGAAGCTTTTTCCGGCTGCCAGCACATTTTCTCTAGTCTTCCTTTGGCTACGAGCTGTGCTGCCTCTGCTCTTCACCAGGAGAGTTCGGGCTTTCCAGGTGTCCTACCACCACCTCCCCTGCACCAAGACTGTGTGTGACGGGCGGACGCAGGACAGGAGGCCATGCCTCTGCCCACCCTTTCACACCAGATCCCTTCCAGGCGAGGATGCGAATGAAGGACAGGTCGGTTTAACCTCTGCAGTGGGGATCGGGGTATGTCAGGAAGAGAAGAGAGAGGAGAGCATCACCCCCAGTGCTGCCCGCAGAGCGGTGCTTTGTCTGCCATTGCATTTCCTCATCACTTCTGGTCTCGAGGCCGTTCCTGCTGCGGTTCCTCTCGGAGCCTGCGCTAACGAGCGCAGTGAGCTGCCTCCCCCAGGGACGTGCTGGTTTTGAACACTGCTTGGGTTTCCCCTGGACTCAACAGCCCATGGGGGAAATCAGCCAGCGCTGTGGAGGCTGGGGATGAAGGCTCAGCCCTGCTGGGTCTCTTGCCGGATCCAACTCAAGGTTTGGCTAAATCTTTTACCTGCTTTTGCCTCCATTTTCTTAAGTGGAAAGCTCCTCCTGCATCCATGGCAGCATTTCTTGTAATGCTCGGGGCCCCTGCAGAACGCTCATAGAGGAGCTATCCCACTGCACAGGGGACGCCAGAACGGTTTTTTGCTGGGGTTTCCTTTGGAGGTGGGATAGAGGGGATGAAAAGCAGCAGCAATTCTACTGCTTCTTTTCATTTAGAGGCTGGGGAGTTTTTCAGGCAGGCTCCAGCGAACACTCTCTGGCATCCCTGCTTGCCTAGAGCCCCATTTCTCGCCCCCAACAGTCTGTTAACTGGCGTGTAACGTCGAGCATATGCAGCCAGCAGCTACCCTGTAATTAAGACTGCAACCATGAGCTTTCTACATCGCTTTCAAAGGCACCGTTAACCCGAGCACATAGAAGAACGTGCGAGGAAGTCTGGTGCTGCCATTAGCTACATACACCAGTGAATTCTCACCCACGCTGGTCACAAAGGGCAGCCTGACAGCGTTAGGGATGGGGGAGCCGAGCAAGGAAATGGTAGAAGCGAAACAACCACCTGCTTTCACCGTGGCTCCCAGGCACTGGAGGTGGGATGGCAGCGGAATGTCCTCCGGGAGCAGAGCAACGGCCTGGAAATTCAGAGAGATGCCATCCCCTGCCGTCGGACGGAGCACAAGGCGCAGAGCCGCTGTGCTCCGGGCAGTCTGAAGTTGAATTATGCCTTGAGTGATGCTTGTTTATATTCCCCTTGCTCAGTCCCTTTCTACTATAAATACCTCCAATCTGTTTTTAATCTCTGACTTCTAGCACACGTATTTCTCTCAGACAGTAACCTAGGGCAGTTTCATCAAACCCCAGTTTGTTGGCTTTTTGGAGCAAATGGACTCATTTTACCTTCTCCAGCTCTTCCATGCAGCAAAAGAAGACAGCATAAACATTTAAAGATCCATTTTCTCCACTCTCTCATTAGATCTCTTCCATCCTTTTGTGTTACTTGGACCAGATATTTTAGAATCCTTTTTTTTTTTTTTTTAAATACTTTTTGGAAACTAACCACCACACTTTCAAAAGTGACTTCAGAAACAAAATCATTACTGTCTGTGAGACATAAGCATCTACTAGTACGTATGGAGATGGACAAAGCCAAACCCGTGCGCCTCTGTCCATCCACCAAGGCTGGCAGGGTCACTTCCCTCCAGAAGACGCTGAACTCCTTTGGCAATTCAAGCTGATAAACCCAACCCCACCACAAGTCATCATACACATCAGGTCACCAGACTGCAAGAGTAGAGGTTAAATAGTCATTTTATGTTTAGAAGGGAGAGGAAATTGCAAAGCCACACTTGACTGCCAGGGGAAGAAGACACAAGAAAACCTGAAGGAACTGGAAAACCAGTTCATTCTCTGCATGCAACCAACTTTGCACCTGAAAATGATCCAGCTCTGTGAGGGACACAGTTCACTTGCAGCAGAACAGCAGCAGTTGTCAGCTTTGTGAGCTTATCTTCCACCCTCCCTTTTCAATCACTCGGAGCTGAGAAATGAGCAGTGTATGAAGCAACACTGGTTCCAGAGGAAGTGGTAAATTTAGTCACTGGGGTTTTTTTAAGACACTTCTGCATTTTCAACAGAAATTACGAAGTCTTAAACCTTGTAAAGCAATGCTGTGAGCCAGATAATCCCCTCCAGAGCACAGCCTGTCTCAAGCCTCAAGGCAGCAATAGATTTAAGAGCAACCAGACCATACGAATAAAATAAGTCACGTGCAAATGCCTCCGTGAGCTACCGAGGCTCAGAACTGAACTTCAAAAGGTACAGTCACCTGGAGACACAGGATCTGCACAGAAGCCAGACCACGCTGATACTTCTGTTAAACGTGCTTCATTTCTCCACCAGTCATTATAAACACAAGATTTTCTAGGCCAAGCACTCAGCTCTAACACGGCACGCAGGCCTGCGTAGCTTCAGGGACTTAAAAAGTGATTTGCTTTTAATTTGTCCTCCTAAGATCTGGCTCAGCAGATTTTTGCCTCGCTTTCCACATGCAGCCTTCCACCCCGTATCCCAGGCACTGTGCTGCGAGAAGTCTTTGTACAAATCCTAAAAGGTAACTACAAATAATGCCAGTCATTCGTCTTTGGAAAACGATGACCCACTAAACGGACAATAAAAAAGACATTCAGGTTAATTTGCTATTATTACTGGACTAAATGCCAGGCAGACAGAGCTAAGAGTCGGCAGGACAAAACTGTTCATCCTCTAAAATCACCACCTCAAGAGAACAATTCCCCTGAAAGAAGCCCAGCTGACTCTTCTCATCCAGATCATCAGAACTCCAGGTCTTCATTTGTCAACTTTACAAAACTTTCAGTTAAGATGAACTCTTCCTGTTTTAAGGCCATAAAATATCACTGCAGGGTCTCCCCGCCCTCTCTCGCAGAGTTAATTCCCTTAATATCCCTTTTTTAATCTCTGCTAATGAGCATCAAAACAAAGAATCAGTTTTTCTTTTTTTTTTATTATTATTATTATTATTATTTCTAGCAGACAATTTACATAAAATTCCCCTTTTAAGTTAGTGATTCATAACTTCCTGCAATAAACTACTTAAGGAGCAGCTTTGGTAAAGAATGGAATGAAACAACCAACCAAAAAAAAAAAAAAAAAGAACAATCACAGCTGATTTTGAAACCAACACAATTCACCAAATTTAGATTCAAAAGAAAAATCTGCCAAGCTGTATTTTCTCAGTGTTTCCAAATATTCCACCTTCCTCCTCCCTTTTCGGGTTTGTGCAGATGTGGGAGCTGCGTTCTGTCAAGCAGTTTGTCCTGCTAGATCATGGAAATCCATCTTTACATGATTCGTAGACCTTGAATAGAGGACTCTAAGGTCTTGAAAGAAAGAAATCTTAATCACAATCTGCTACAGTATCCTGCATTAAATAATTCAGTGTAAATGCTGAAGTTAAGAAAAAACAGTAAAACCCCTGAATACTTGAGATTAGACTCATATTCAAGAGCCAGAGACCACTACAATAATTTATTTCAAACTCACGCATACAGAGACCAACAATTCCACCCTCTCCCCCTGAAACTGCATTAAAGCAGCTTATATATCACCTCAATTTCTTATTTGGCTCCTGTCCCCACCAGAGCTTCCTGGCATTGTAGAATACAGATAAACTATTATTTTCCTAAAAGGCAGAGTGCCCCTCTCAGCAGCTTGGGGAGGCCAGCAGAGACCTCTGTTGGCCAGTCCTCAGCAAAGCAAGCACTTGCCTTACATCCTTTTGGGGCTTTCAATGCAACGCTGACTATATTTTATATCTGTTTGAGGTAACTTCCTACCACTTTGGTAAGTTAACTGTGAGAGGACGGGACCACGTTCTGCAGAAAAACACTGAGCAGAGCCCAAAGGGATGGAAGCAAGAAGAGGCAGCAGGCCTGGTCATACCAATCACAGGATGGTTTAGGTCGGAAGGGACCTTAAAGATCATCGAGTTCCAACCCCCCTGCCATGGGCAGGGACACCTCCCCCTAGACCAGGCTGCTCCAAGCCCCATCCAGCCTGGGCTTGAACACCTCCAGGGATGGGGCAGCCACAGCTTCTCTGGGCAACCCGGTCCAGTGCCTCACCACCCTCACAGTAACAAATTTCTTCTTAACATGTAATCTAAATCTCCCCTCTTTCAGTTTAAAACCATTACCCCTCATCCTATTGCTCCACTCTCTGTAAAGAGTCCCTCCCCACCTTGTGGCTGAGGTAGAGGTTGGAAAAGAAAAGAATTAGTGGGATTCCTACAGGGACACAAGCAAGTCCATTAAAAAATTAAGTCTGGATTAGCACCATCTGCTAAGCAACGTATATCTACATTTATGCTGAATCTTGGATCTGTCTTCCTTCGGGAGTTCACCAGATACTCCAGTCTGGATTTCCTACTGCTAATAAAACCTGCATGAGGGCTGAGCCCCAGAAGTTGATGCTAGAGATCAAAAAAACCCCACCACCGCACCAAGTTCACATAAACATGGTAGTAAAAGCATACCTTGAAATCCCAGATAGTCATTGCTCCATCAATGCCGGTGGTGCAGAATTTACGACAATCTCGTTTGTCAATCTCATAAATAGACACTTGGCTGGAAACAGAGAGTGACAGCTGTAACACAGACACCCATTCCAGACAGCCAAAAAGCTGGGAAATTTTGGTTGAATTCAACTCCTACTCCCTCAAAGGGAGACATGGGCATAGCAGAGCTGATGCTAGATTTTTGGTACAGCGCTTTGGAAAAGTAAGCAGAGAAAACGGATGCTGAAAGCCTTTTTATCGCTTTGTGACTGTAGCCTAAACATTTTTCTTGGATAAAGACAAATTGCTTCAGAAATGTTAGCATCCTCTGAGCTCACAGTTTTTAAAATGCAAGGATATTTTACCCAATTAACCTGAATCAATCCTTTTGACGAATGCAAGTAACATCTGAAATAGGAAGCTAGTATGTGAATTCCCTTTTCAGGTGAATTTTGCTGAGTAGATTTTGCATGGTGCTACCAATCTCTTGTGAACTATCTACATATTTGATAAGATAAACTGTGTTCAAGTTACAGAAGACATTAAAAATGAGCAAAGAGCAGAAGGACGCATGCCCTGTTAATCATTAACTTTACCAGCTTCCATGTAAGCCGCAGAAACAGACAGCTGTTAGTGAAAGACGAAAATGAAAATGCTACAACCATCTGGTATGGCAAATTTGAGCTCTCATAGGTTTGTGGTATATCCTGGGAAACCAAAGCAACAACAAGAGCGTTCCTTTCCCTCGTATTGGTGGCCAAAACACTCACGTTATACTGTTTTGGTGCAGTGTCTCCAGGGTAGTGTTACGATCTTCTGTGGTGGCTCTTTTATCCATGTTTCGGAAGCGTTCCATAGCAGAAATATTGCGCTGGATGCTCTGTTTTGGAATGTCTAGTTTGGAAACAAAGGTCAGCAAGCCACGGTCATCACAGTTAAAGAGCATTGGGCAGCAGTCATGGCCCTGCAACCAGAGAGCATGAAAGCATGTCAAGAAACATAACCAACATAATCACCATTTCTTTTTTCTGCTGCTGCTAATTGCAGAAATGCAAAGATAGCCACTATGGTAGAGTTTGTTTATTACTAACTTCATAATGTATGGCATTTCTCCCTCTCTAAAACACTACAACACTCTACAAGGAGAAAATAATAGACACTTACAGCTGCCACCACACTGTTCTCAGAGACAAATGACACACTCAGGAGTGGGAGGAACTCTGTTTTCAGCTGCGAAACCCTGAACACAAGAACATTTGTTAGAGGACTTCATTGAAACCTCTCATCTTTGGCTCCAACAAAAAATAGAGAATGTTCTCACACAAGGATTATTGGAAAAGAAGTCAGTGTAACTCAATTGTCCTGAGATGACACCAGGAAGTTGTAATTTGCAGTAAAAAGTTATAATCTAATGAAAGTGTCCAGGAAAATCCATAATAAATATGAAGTATTCCAGGTGAAAGGCTGAAGTTACTGTGGGTAAACAGTGGCAAGAGTTTAAAAAGAACCCCCCCAAAAAAGGTTCAAACTGATGAAGCTATTAATTTCATTTGCATATAAAAAACACTTAAGTTTTAGTGCTTGACCTCATCTTTTCAGGAGCAAAAAGCCTGTATGTTAAATTAAGTCAACTTTTGTGATTTTATAACAAATGAGAAAAGAATTCTAGAACACTTTACACTTAATGATATCCCCAGCCAGGTACTTATACAGCTGTAGCCATCAGAACCATAATTCAAAATGAAGCACAGCAATGCCTGGATGATCCACCAGAGATCTCCGCTGTGAACACATATGGGGAATCTCTTCCTTCTTGGTTAGAAAGCCATGAACACCGAAAAGTTATTCAAATCAAGATGAGGAGCAGAAGGAGGAGTTGTTAATAAAATATTTTGTTGGATTGGAAGGGGCAAGTTGAAACCTTCCAGCAGCAGCGTCTTAAGGACAATGGTTGGAATTAACATTTCATGAAATGTTTCAGATGCTGGTTGGGGATAGGGTCTTAGTAGCTATGGAGCGAGCACGTTTCTGGATTCTCTTGAAGCTATTTACAAGGAAATCTTGTTTCCCCAATCACTGGAGTGGAACGTGTTTTTTTTTTCCAAATGCTCCCCGCCCCCCAAAAAAGTAAATTGACTATACCATCACTGAAGAATTATTGTAAGAAATTTAAATTATATAATCTAAAATTCTAAACCTTATTTATACAGGCCTCAAAGAGACCCCTGGAATCTACAGTAAAATTGTCAAAACTGGAAACGGCAGTCACAGCTCTCATTGTTGCAAGCACAACATTCCACAGGCTGCTTCCTTCTATGTCAAACAGCTAATAACTAACAGAAAAAGCATACTTACATCATATTTTTTGAGGCATCAGCAACTGACACAGTACTATCATGACTGACCCAGGCTAGGCGGTTACCGCTGGCAGAAAAACTGACACTATGCACCCATCCGCCACTTCCAGCGCCCCCAAATTCTGACATCAGCTGCCCAAAAGGCATTTTGGAGCCCCACGGTGTACTGGCTGGTTTTTCATCCACTTCCTTAATGTAAGCAGAAAACACCCTGCAAATAAAAGATTTCAGCATGAACAAAGACAGAATAAACCTCCTGGGAGCTGTATATACATTTCATATTGGAAACAACCAGATGCATTCTAGTTCTACCAAAATAAGATACTATGGTATCTTTAAACAAGCCTCTAGCAGCTGGGAACCTTCAACATACAGAGAGAAAGCAACAGTACAAAGGGTGTAAGGCATACAGGTTTCTCATAAATGTCATGTCTTGTATCTTTCTCCTTTTTTCCAGAAGATGGCACAAAAACATACATTGTCATTGCATTTTCTACTGTGCTAAGATTTCCCTTTCATCCTTTTGCAGTGCTAATAATTACTCCCAGAGTCAATTCTTCAGTTAGAGAAAAAACGTAAATTGCACTGTATAATTGGAAGCCAATACAAACACCTACCAAATTATCCACTTTTTAAGAACATTCACCTTTTAGGAGGATTTCAAAGAAAAATAAAAGATGTCCAAACGCCAGCACGGGGGCTCTGAGCCACCTTATTCTAGCTCATTACTGAAAAAATGCCTCGAAAACCTGAGTTACCGCAATGTTTTTATAGTTTTTTTCCCAGCACTACAATTTTCAAGATATGTTTAAATAGAAAGCCTCCCCCTTTCATCAAATTCCTTCTGCATGATTCAGACATGCCACAATATGGTGTTCTTGACTGTTACCATGGAAGTTACTGGGACGTCACAAACATAGGATTAGAGTCCATTGAACAGGAGGAGCAAGGGAGCTACGCCATACTATTACCAGAAAAACATTTCACTGGAAAAGAAAAACCATGATCAAATATTCATGGTTGCAGTCAAACACAAACAGGAATTATTTTATAGTGAGTTTAAGGAAATGTTGCTCCCCCCTCACCGTTTTTTAAATCTTTTAGATGTGTGGGGTATGCACTTCAAAAAGTACCTACATTCAGCTTATTCAAATAGAGCTGATCATTTGGAACAAGAAGGGTTTAACTGCAGCTATATTAGGCACAGATTTTCAGAGAATTAAGTATAAATTTATACTTGGCTCTATCAGTTTAAATATAATCTAATAGTAATCCTCCAAACTTAATTTTATAGACATCTAAAAGGACGGTTCTCTTAATGTATGGAAATAGGACAAGATGTTTAAAGCAACAGCCTTTGACACAAGGCAGAAAAATCATTCCTAAGTAGTGAAAGGCCTTGAAGGTAACTGTTAGTTAAAAAAAAAAAAAAAAAAAAAGTCTTTACCCTTACTAAAGTCTCCCTCTCTTTTGAAACCAAAATCATCTCAGCTTGAAGGCCCCAGACTTCAAAGAACATTGGGAAATGACTTTCATTCCCACAGCAACATTGTTCCAACGAGAAGATAAAATTCACACCTATGCGGTGCTGTTAGCTATATATATATATTTCTGAAGACAAGAGGAGCTCATCTAGGCCAGCCACCAAAAAAAACTCTGCTGAATACCTATCAACTTGGAGCCTCTTCTGCCCTCCATTCTTTTTCCAAAATGTCTCCCACTTAGCTGCTTATTAGTTGGCAGTGGCTCTGGCAGATCCATTTCATAATTTTCTTCAGAACCACCTATCAGAACAGATGCATACTTCAGGCCCAGATAGCTTTGTTATCTTTAACATGTAACGGAACGTTCCCTAGAACTGGAATTCTAGAGATCTACGTTAATCATTTAGCAAAGAGAATATTCTTATGTCATTTTGCGGAAGAAATAGAAACATAAACCCAGTACCAATCTCCACTATTTTTCCTTTCTTCCTGTTATGTTTCTATATGGAGACTTCTACGATAAAAGGAAGAAAAATATTAAATAATTTACCTAAAGTAAAATGTTAAGCAACAGCAGAAAGTTTCCCAAATGTTTTAAACCAAGATCTGATTTTTTTTTTTTTTTCAAAATATACACCATTATTTCAGAGAAATAAGATGCAGAACACAATGAATTTTCTGATGGTAAACAAAAGACTAAGCAAGTCTTCCAGAGAATGCTCCTAGGAAATTGGTTGAACCACATCTTGACTTTCTTCCAAAAGAAAAAAAAACAAACCCAAGCAAAACCCCAACCAAAAACCACCGCCCCCCAAAAACCCCAAACCCTATACTGAACAGAAAATAATTGAAGTCTAACTTCTCAACCAAAACAGAAGAGATAATCAGAGATGCGCTGTACACAACAAGCACCGAACAAAGCCTGTAGCTAAAGTCCAACATAATGGAGATATATATATATATCTCAGCTGACCTAATGTCAAGAGTCCCAAGATGCTTTATGAACACACATGAAAAAATTTCCACGCATGAAAAGCAGCTGCTTCTGGAAGATGAATGAGTACGTTTTACATCACATTTTTTGTGAAAGGAAGTGATCATGTATAGTTTATCTAACTAAAACTGGAGATAAGGCAGGAAAGGGAGACAGCTCTCCTCTTCTTCTCAGCTCCCATTTAATGTCTCTCCTTACATAAAAAGGTATCAAAGGATTGAATCTAGATGCATGGGTTTTATTCTGAAATAAGGAATGTAATAGTCAGTCCCACCTCCCCCTCCCACTCCTTCTTAGTCTTTTTTAGTACACACTTTGAAGCTTAAAAATTGCCCTATTACATAAAGAATTTAAGAAAAGAAGCTTTCATTATTATTCAAGGTACAAGTGATTAAGTAAAATATGAATTAAAGTCAACCACTCTGCAGACAGTTCCCCATGCAGACTTCTTTGCAGTGACCCCAATCACTCAGCACAGAGCAACTGGCAGGACCCCATCCCTCATGGTGTAATTTCACAATCAGCTTGAAAGACTACTCCATCCATCTCACATGCCAACCTGTTTTTCCCAGCCTTTTTTTTTTTTTTTTTTTAAAATGCTCTTCAAAAATGTGTTTTGTTGCACCAAGTTTCAGGTGGATCAATTCCTTGACCCTGCTCACCACAGGGCTGCAAGAATGTTAAGGCTAGCACCAGCAAAGGGGAGCAAACGAGTGACTCAGGGAAGAAAAAGATGAGATACTGCCTTTGGAAGTGCCACGTTACTCGGCATTTTTAAACTCTAACTAGCAGTGTTGGTGTTCTACAAGATAGCACCTGCTAGTCTAATTTCAGCCTAACAACTAGATTTCGGCACTCAGTGCATGCACAGTAGTACTACTTCTGTGACTGCTAGTAAAGAAACTCACCAGTTCATTAGATTCAGGCACGTCCCTCAACAGAGACACATTAGTAGTCTAAGTCTGCATGCAGTAGCACCAAAGCCAAAGTTTCTCAAGCTGGATATTTTATTTGCGTAATAACAACAGTATGAAATGCGCCGTCTTCTAATAGCAAATGCATGATCAACATGCCCATGGTACTGAAGAACTTCAATCAGTACTCTAAATTGGTTTACAGGTGCTTTATTTTCTCTCACCTGCACTTGAAGTCACAGGATCCTGCAGCCAGCAAAACATTGTTGGGGTGCCAGTCCAGGCTAAGGACAGTGGAACGAATGGGCTTTTTAATGTGTTTGCTCACCCACCTAAATTTAAAAAAAAAAAAAAAAAAAAAAAAAAAAAAAGAGAGAGAAAATCTATATGAAAATATTTGACTGAACTCCCAAGTCCATGAAGTACTGCTTAAAAAGATCACTCCCTTGCCAATGGCTAAACACATCAGTTTTGCAAAACACACATTATACCCAAATCTTTCATATTCCCTTGTACAGACTGTGAACTTTATATGGTTATCTTAATTAAAGTTTTAAGTACTATGAATAAACTCATGTTAAATATACATCTCTTCACCTGAGTCCTACTCCCCTTCTAAGTAATTTTTGTAACGCATCAGACGGGAACTCGTCAATGTGAATTTTACACAGTAATTGCCTGGTCCCTTACATCCTATGAAGAGCTCAGCTTTGACTGTGACATTGAGATAACAAACACTATTTTCTTAGATCACTAAGTACCAATCCTCTCCAGCTCCTTCCACTGAGTTTTAGTCACCTCTCTTGCCTATCAACTTTTCTACTGTTTAATAATACAGTAACTACAAAAAGCAACAAGTAAATGGGTGAATTGCCAATGTACAGTGAAAAGTGGTCCTGATGTTGAATGCATGAATATTAGCCTAAATACATCTCAGCAGATTTAGTTTGTTTGAACTATTCACAAAATAGTAACGAAATTTGTTAGTCAGTTGATGGCCTTTGGGATGATGGTGCTTTTTCTTTGAATTTACTTCCATCAGGCACAAACAGTTTTAAGGATCGCATTAAATTATTTGTCTTCAACATATGGGGTTTTGATTCTCCTGCAGACAAGTGACGCAGAGAAAATGTTAATAACTGAATATGTTGGAAAGCATTAAAGTCCAAAACAATCTTTAAAATATATTTTGCAGATGGCATCATTGTTTACCATCTCCACATGGAAGACTGCACACAGAACGGCGGGCACTGACACCTGTGTTTTTATGCATGTTTATGCAACCCAAAGCAGTAGAGACTCAACATACTGATTTCACCTACAGACGATATGGTAAATGTAGCTCCAACGCATACAGCTACAAATGTAGATCCATTAAAGATCAGCAGCACTGTTTAGATGCCAAAGGGGAAAAAATGTTAATGGTGGAAATATTTGTGATAGTCCTGTCTGAAATCTATAAACTGTGATAAAAATATACAACAGAATACAGAATAGGTAGATGACAAGCTCGAACATCTTCCACTAGACCACCCTGGAGATCAGTGATAGACTTGAATTCTTTAATGACAAGAAATAGTCCAACATAATCTATACGGAAGAAAGACTCAAGTCAAGGTTTCTTCATTCATTCTGGAAGGAGGTGGGAGGAGGAAACATTTCTTCTTTACTGCAACTGTATGGTTGAAAAAAGAATTTTTACTCCGCAGAAATTCTTGCACTTTTAGAAAAGCAACATATGTTTATGGCAGTCAGCCGGAACACATCCATGCCAACGTGTATAATCTGAAAACAGGGTAAGACAAAGGCCTTTAAGTGCTACACCAGAGTAAAGGAGTAAAAGAGGGAACCTTTTCCCCAAGATGTAAAGTCTATGAAAGAACTGATGAGTCCTATCACTCCATATTTCCTGAAGATTTTAGGAATTAGTGAAACGGTAACCTAGTTACCACCATTAAACTCCAGGCTTTAGCTTTCCCGTGCAGACCTTAAAGGTATAAATGGAAATTAAACTCAAACAGCTCACCAGTCATTTTCAGATTCAAAGTAGCACACAGATATAAGTCGAGCTCCACTTCCCACAGCAAATTTGTTCTCCAAGGGAGACCATTTCACAAAGGTAGCTGCACGATTAATTCTCAGGATCACAAGGGTTGGTTTCCACACGCCGTCTTTCTGACTCCAGACATAGGCATTACGGTCTGCACCGCAAGTTACAATGCGATCGCTTTTGGGAGCCCAGTCAATACCTGCAATTTAGAGTTCACATGAATAAACTTTTCTCTTTGTACCGTTTGCTTTACAGTAAGTCTAAACATAGACATTTTGGAATGATGGAAGCTTTCTACTACAGAGACAGCTATTCCTGTTAGGTTAGTATTCCCCTTCTTCACTTATTCTCCAGGCACCATTTTAAACTGTTAGGGATATCGCTTTGTCCCTCTAGCTTTCATCAAAATTGCAGATGGCAAATTTCCTGATTCCACCGAGAACTTGCCCGCTAAGGAAGATCGCTCTGCCGGCTGGCCAACAGGTGGAGCACTGCAGACCGGCTAAGGCCTGTCCGCCGGCACCCTTCAAACCACCAACTTCTGCCAGAGAGCCGTTTCAACTGCGGAAACCCAGCAATTCTAAAACTATGCACAGACCTCTAACAAGAGTTGTCTGCTTGCTGCCAGACTGCAGTCGTGATCTAAAAGTTTAGATAGCACGGGGTTATTTTGGTTAGAAGTTGTCAATCTTCATGTGCTGATACAATCCTTACATTTTTTCCATGACAATTTAAGCTGTGCCATGAGAAAGAAACGTTTATGAAGAAAAATAATAACAAATTAAAGAATAAAACGAAGCCTTCGATAAGCCTGCCACTGCTTCTTTCCCTTCTTATGCAATGAAGGATGTTCTCAACTGGAAAGTCTCACAGCAACATTATTTTTCATCTTTTCTTTAGCATCCCTCTTTGAGATGTGGAAAGCAACCTTTTAACTCTCCTGCCACAAAACTGTATTTCAATGGTTTTCCATAACTGTGTTCTGTATTAAAAATATTCCTTAAGTATACAAACTGAAAAAATGATAAAAGTTATGGAAAGAATTTGCACTAATTTTACCATATCGGTTATACACAGTGTACGCCAAAATAGGCTTACACTTTAAAAGTTGAATTTTGAGGAGGTTGGTAGCCTGAAACCAGTTACATGAGTCAGACTAGCACTGCCTTTGAAAGAGGGACCATCCTGCCTCTCTTTACTTCTCTCTCCCACCAGCACCAGTGTTCTTCTGACCCATGGCAAGTTCAGCTTTTTTTTTTTTTTTTTTTAGTAGAAAACTAAGCCACCAAAAGGAGCGCACAATGCTCTTCCTGTAAGTGAACAGAAGCAGCTCACCACAAATATCTGAATCAAGACACAGAAAGCAAGACAAGGGACCTTGTCCCTTGTGATCAGAAGCTGGAGTGGCAGCAGCTGAATCACTCCTGTCAGAGGTAACAAGCGGTTTGATCAGTCTATCTACTGTGTGTAACCACAATTTAAGTCTATTCTTTACGACAACCACAGCACTTAGTATTCCAAAGGTATACGCTATGCAGGAAAGCAGAGCGCGCTCTTCCCCAGTCATGAATATTTGGCTTCTAACACTAACAGGTACAAGAAAAAGCAGAGAAATGTCTTTGGGGACCAGCATGTCATTTGTAAATTCAGCCCAAGTGACTCTTCACAAAAGGGAATGTACGGTTGTGCTCTTTGACCGCAGAAATCAGATAAATTGAATAAAGTTCCTGCAAAATGCTTTTGGGCAGATACTTCTGCCCATTAGTGAGCTGAGAACAGAATAAAGGATATTGCTGTTTTGGGCAAGTACTTGTATTAATTACTTTCATTTCCTTAGAGAAAAAAGCCCTTATAAAAATGTCACTGTGAAAAAAAATAGTAATATAAACGACTACCGCAGGACAATCACATTTTAAAAATAACACCTTGTGACTCATCATGGCAGCTCTTCTTACATTTTCATTGCAGATCTACAGATACTCTGTGCCTGCAATAAAATGTGCTCACTGATGGTCTGTCATAAGTCCAGGACTGACCACTTCAAGTGTTTATGCAGTCCCTAAAAAAGATATTTATTGCTGTCAGAAACCACAAACCAAGACAACAGTTGTACACTCAAAGTTTTAATACTAGCACTTGAAAGGGAGCAGCACACACCACCAGGAGAATTTGACACACTACCAGATTACTTGAGAAGACTGAAAACTTATTCTTATTATGTCTTTATGAATGAAAGATAAGCAATAGATAAGAAAGGCTCAGTTACTCTACCAAAATGTCTGGAAACGAAACAGGGCTTTTCCTGCTAACAGTCATTGCATGTAGTCCAGAAAAATGCTGCAAAGCTCTCTGTAAGTGGGAATGCCAACCTATAAAAAGATCTATTTACTCAACACTTGCAGACTTCCTGTTCAGATTCTCTACTGGGGAAAACAGGGGGCGAACAAACTGACTGTGTTGCACAGCACAATCTTCTCTTACCTGTAATGTGTCCATTGTGCTCCTTTAGCTCATGAGCCTTTACCCACTGGTTTCCGCTCTTCTTGTAGATGTGGACTTCATGATTATTAGGGCTAATGGCAATCTCTTAAAGAAGAAATAAAACAATCCAATAGTGCAGAAGGCCTTTTAATACCAAATGCTTTAATTGGAAAGACTTTCCAATTTAAAAACTGTATTCTCACATTTCAGAGCATTACATGGGTTTTGTAAACAAAGGGCAAACATCCCTGGATAATCTCAAATAACATGGTCATGAGTATACGGCTCAGAAAGACAATACATTTGGAACATAACAGTCCACGTTATAGTGGAAAACTAGGCTATTAAAAGAAAAGGCTGGTTTGGGGTATGAAAATAGAGGGTCAAAGAGGGTAAGGGGCAGGGCATATTCTCACAAGGTGCAGACCAAGAAGAAAAGCTTTCTGGAACACTAGTAAGACTAGATTTTCTCATATGCCAGAGTTCCAGTAAGGGGTTTAGAAAAGTTTAGATTTAGCAGATGCATGCTTTTGGATCGTAAGTGGAACATTTAACATGTAGCACTATGTATTTGATCGTAGCTTCCCTAAACATGATCCAGAACATTACAAGATCATAAACTGACAGCAAAGAGAAAACAGCAATTGGAAAAAAAAAAAAAAAACGAAACCAAAAACAAAACCCACAATTAAAATTAACATATTACTTACGGGTACGGTCTCTGTTCCATGCATGGCAGGTGATTGGCTCTAGTAAAAACTGATGTAGAGACATTCCGAATTAAAGATATTCCTATGTTGTAAAAATTGAAAAAGCTGAAAGGTGTAAAATTGAAAACAAAACACTTCAAAATTCGATAATTATTAAAACAAAACCAGCCTTCAACATTTACCAAGGTTGTTTCCTTATTTACTAAGTTGTGATCTTCTGTAAGTAAAACATGTTAAGGCCGCTAAATAGTTGCCTTTGCCATACACCCCAATATCTTCAGTTGGCCAATGACTTTTAACTGTCCTGCTTACTACAGCTAATTGCAATTGACCTAAAAGCACGCTTGGTTTTTGGCATAGACACACAGGCGAGACAGCAGGTTGTTAGGACAGCTAACAAACCTAATAATTTTACTACAGAAACAGAATAATTGGGGAAAAAAAAATTCTAGGGATGTAGCTCAGTGAATTGATTCAAAACCCCGACATGTATCAAGGCTCACAGGCAGCACTACAATAAAATCTTTTTCTTCATCTTTTTCAGGAAGCTAAATTGGTGTGTCCAGAACATTGATATGTAACCATAATCTGCTGATGTATTATTTGATAAAGCCATTTATATGTATCCTAGGGAAAAATTATTAAGATTAGTCATCAACTAATTACTAATTTCTTCAAATTAAACCTAGCACTTAACTGTTTTATAGTTAGGCTTCTGCCCTCATGAGATTCAAACACTAAAGAACAAGTTGAATCATTCTAGTTTGTAAGTATTTTGTTTAAAAAAAGGTAGACACCTAGTTTTTTCTTTAATTGCTACAAGAGATAGCGCTGAACATCTGCAATTGGAGACGCACTGACCCACAATTACAAAGTTGTTTATAGTATCATATTGTATTCTAAGTCTTGCATTAATCAAGGGCAGCATAAATGGATGGAAGATAACAACGTAAAAACTCAAGGTCACCTGTAATAATTAAAACACGCATAGGTCAATACATATAACTTGGATTTGTCAATTCCTTCTGTATATTCCACTAATTTTCACAGCAATTTATCCTTGGCTGCTGGATCAAAGTCTTTTCACCCCTACATATACATCTAAAAAGAAATATCTCTGTGATGTCATTCCAAGGCATCCACACCCATTATAGCCTGAAATTACAACATACCCAAGTATGGCCATGTTAGCAGAGGGTGGAGACTTCAGGTCAAGGTAGGAATTTGGAAGCAAACAGGAAATGAATGGCAGCCCAACAGAAACTCAGGAGTGAATGAAAGATGAGTACGTTCTTACGGAGCTTAGCAATTACTATCGCACCAGTAGTTTAACAAGTATGCTGAAAATGCTGAATCTTGGAGCAGAGATGATACAGTATTTCACCAATACAAATAATTGGAGAGACTTTTTCTTTTCTACTTTTTTTAAGAAATCAAGCACTGCTATTTTAAAGAAATAAGACTTACAGTTACATTTCAAATGTACTTCAAAAATAAACTTTTAACTATATGAGCTTTAAGACCAGTTCATAATTTTATCCAGCATGATTTTCACAGTTCTTTCAATAATCATATTCTACCAATCAAACACAGCCACTAAATATATGCAGTCCCAAGAAAGATAATTAATTACTTGTATTAATGTGAAAATGTTGACATAATCCAAGTTACCTTTGACCTTGAACAGCCATGATTTGAGATTCCATGTATTAATATAAGCAAAACACGACTGCAAATTGCTTTTTCCACGATCTTGCTTTACTACATGCCAACATTCAGTAGCAGTACATTTCCATATACAGGAAAAGTTGAAGAGCTGTTCTACCAACATGGAATGCTCAGCCTTTTTTACTCTTTCCGAAATAAAATGTAAAAATATCCAATCTCCTGTCCCAAAGGATCACAGCTATTTCAAAATACTTTCTAATACAACCCTGGTATTTAGTCCACAGATTGGCACTACATATAAACAATATGGTCCCATCCTAACTTTTAGTTCAGAGTTTTTTACTAACCTACACACTGTTCCCAAAGACAGCCTAGACAAGTAATATGATCCATTCCTTCCCATTGATTGAGCTTCTTGAGCACCGGAACTTGTAGCAAGCGACTCTTTTCCATTTTGGTTTGGTAACAAACTCATAAAAAACAACAGTGATTATAATCTTGAAAAGCACTACTATGTCTGTCACCTGATAGTTGCAGTGCTGTTTTCTTTGGGAAGATAAATCTTAATGAAGTCTTCCAGTTATATTTATTCCTTATCAATACATAGACAAAATCAAACTCACAGTTTGCTAGAGAAAATAATTTTTGATATAATTCACATGTAGTAAAATCCTAAATGCCTTCCTGTCAGTCGACCTCAGAGTATCAGACAGGAAAGATACTATTATGATAACTTTGTTAGTCAAGTACTTAATGCAGCTATCCCTAATCTTTTTTCAAACACAAAGTAACTGTACTTGAGTTTCAAAAAATTGAAAAAAAAGAAGAAAAAAGAAGGAAATCTTGCATCTTTGTACAGCAGGAGTTATTTCAGTATGTAGACTGAAAAGATTAAGGTTGGAAAGTACAGGACTCAGCTGCTGTCATCTCTCAATGGGGTGAGAAATATGTGGCGTGAGGCCATTCCTGGACAAGCAACTAGCAAGGATACAGGCTCAGAAGTGGAGATAGCACATGTGTGTGTGACACAGAGAGAGACAGAGAAAGAGCAAGGCATCTTTTTTAATCCCTGCCTGTTTTCAGAGCACCTACATCACTTTCAAACATCTGGAATCGAAGTGCCTATAATTAAGCACTGCCTCCTACTACTGTCATTCCCTTCCAAGTCACTCGGCGCAGCTTTCCCAAGAGGGTGACTCCTCACAGGCAAGCCTACTGACACAGGACACCATTAGCATTATAAAGCCGACCGGTTTGGGATGGATTGCGGGCTGCGGCCCTGCCCCGCGCTGATAACACAGGTGCACAGGGCTGCCGCGGAGGCCACGGAGGAGCAGGGGGGGGACGGGCGGCAAAGCAGGGGCTGCCCACCCAGACCTGCCCGCCTGCTCCCTCCCCGGCCCCATCCATCCCCCTGTGCGGCCCCGACCCTTCGGGGCGAAGGCGCTGAGAGGTCGCATCGCCTCAGCCTCAGAAGGGTGCCCCCAGACCCACTCCCACTCCCCCCCCGCAGCGGCAGAACCGGGCACGGCCCCCCGCCCCCGGACAGACGGGCGCTGAGATGACTTTCCCCCACCACCCCCTCAGCACCGGCGGGCCTACAGGCTTCCCCCCCCCATCCCTCTCGGGGCGGGGGCAGGCCGGCCCAGCGGCGCGGCGGACAGCCGCCCCCCCGGTACGGGGACTTACCTGAGGCGGCGGGAGCGGAGCGGGACTCGCGGACTCTGGTCAGTCAACGCGACTCCGCTCCGGGCGGCGGGAGAGGGAGCGGCCGGCGGCGGAGGCCGAGGGGGGGGGGGGAACCCGGCACTGACAAGGGAGCCAGGAAACGCGCTCTGCGCCTGCGCGCCGCCCCGCGGGCTGCGCCTGCGCCGCCGCCGCGCTGCAGGGGCGGGGGGAGCCGGGGCGCGCCGGGGAGCGGCTCTGCGCCTGCGCAGCGGAAGGGCGGGGGGGCTATGCCCGCGCCTCAGACAAAGGCGGCCGTCGGGGAGCGCGCATGCGCATTGAGGGGGGCGTCCCCCTGACAGAGGGGCGGGAGAGGATAGGTGTGTAAGTGGCTGAGGCGATGCTAAATTCTCCTGGGGGTGGGAGTTTTCGTCACCTCTGGTGTTCGTCGCTTTGTGAGATGAAGGGGAATATGGTTCTCTGTTGGAAGGGGGATGGGCCAAGTGTCTGTGGGTCCTTGGGGTGTGAGGAGGCCCCAAGTGCTGGTGGTGGGGCAGTTTGTGTGAGGCCTCCTCTGTTGAGGTCTTTTGCAGGGCTGCGGTGAGCAGTGTCAGGGAAGGGCCGCAGGCTTGGGAAGGAGCGTGAGGAGCTGAAGGGAGATCGTGTGGGCTTCTTCAGCATAGGGTGACTTAGAGTTGGAGAGCTGTCATGTGAAGAGCCTTTGTGACCTTCCTCCCTTTTGGAGACTGAAGGATGGAAGGAAGACACTCTCCACTGCAGGGGATAACAATCCTATCCTAACCTGCTCAGATGCTGTAGGACCTTCCTGCCTGTCTGGGTGAAATACAGAAAGAAGTGCATTTGCAATACTGTGCCATGCCCTTAATCCCCTTGAGGAGTTGCTTAGTGTTTGGGGTCCATGGTTTGGCTCCTGTAAAACTTCAAGCTCCATTGCCTGTGAGTTTTTGTGAGCTCAAGTACAACAACACACACAAAAAAAAAAAAAAAAAAAAAGAAAAAAAGGCAGGTGGGGGGAATGGGGAGAGATTAGTGACTCCCAGATATACTAAGGAGCAATAGAGTAGTGAGTTTAATTTCGAGTCTGAGAGAAAATAAACAATTTATAAGCATCTAGAAGGAAACAAGAAGGTGAATGCTAGCCAGTATGGCTTTGTTGTGAATGAATTGAGCCAATCTAATTTCCTTTTCTGGCAGCATAACAGGGCTTGCAGATAAGGGAGAAGCAGTATAAGTCATATATCTTGATTTTTTTAATAGAGCTTCTGACACTGGCTTGCAGGATATTCTAATAATAAACTGGGAAACCAGTCTAGATGATACTGCTCTAAGGGAGTTGCAAAACTGGTTGAGGAAAAATGTACTTGATATCAATGCTTGTACAGGGAATTACCCTGGGTCCATTACTCATCCATGATGAAATAGAGTGTAATTACTGCATTTCAAAATGAGATCAAGTTTGAAGGCAGAATAAACACAGCCATAGAACTAGGATTCAAAATGGGATCTCTATGGAAAAAAATAGGATGTGGTTCAGTAGCAGGTGCACTGCTGTACACTCTAATGTAATCAACTTCAGAGTTACAAGACTGGGAAGAATTGGGCAGCTGGCTGTGCTGCAGGAGAGGATGGAGGGGCTGCCATGGGTTGTAGCTGAATAGGAGTCCGTAACATCTTGCTGTTGCAGAAGAGGCAAATGCCATACAGATCTGTATAGGTAAGAAAATGCTAGTAAGGCATAGACAGGAATCCTGCTATGCTAGAAGTCCTGTCCTGGGCTCCACACAAGAGAAATATGGACGATTTGGAGAAAAAGGTGGCAATAATGATCAGAGTCTTTGAACACATGACTTTTGCTGAGCCTGTTGAGAGGACAAAAAACTGAGGAAAGATGTGGTTTCTTTCATATAGAAATTATGCCTTCAAATAGATAATAGGCCGCTGCTATGAGGAAAGGAACAATTTGTTCTCTTATGTCCACTGGGGGTAGGGCGAGAAGTCGTAAGCTAAGATAACAGCAAGGCAGATCTAGGTTACAGTGAAAAAAATTCTCAGCTATTCCTTTGAAGTAGTCAAGCCCTGTGTTGGACTGACGTGGCAAGATGCAGGACTCTTCTTAGAGGTTTTCAAGAATGGATCAGACAAATATTTGTCAGAATGGCAAAAGTGCAATATAAGGTCTTGCATTTGGGAAGGACACTAGAGTCGATGGTCTCCTAAATCAGTGTTACTACGGTTCTGTAACTGCAAGATATGTAATCATTCCAGCCCTTATTGGCTTAACGATAAAACTAGATCAGCTGCACAGATTAAAGATACGCAACTAGGCCAAGTAAAATTACGTAACATGAGCGAAATTACGTTTAAGTATGGTTTTATGTTTACAAAATGATTTTCACCAGATGGAGTGAAAGTATCTAAATGAGGAACTCTGCAGAGCTTTTAAGCATTAAGAGCTAAGACTCTGTCTCTGCTGAAGCTTTCCGGAGAATTTTCCACCATTGTTCCTGCTGTATTGCTGATACAATTATGCTGTGCTAATCCAGAAAGGATGCCAATGTTTTTGAGATTAAGGCCTCAGAAGCAAGACTGAATTGATCATAGTGAAAGTAGTTTAGATTCAGTCTGACCTTAAGATAGATAGTAAAAAATTTGAGCTGGGACATCCTCATGCAGCGAATGCATGCAGATGGAGAGCAGCTAGTCAAAACCATGTCTTTTGGAAGCAGGCTGTTATATATACAGACAGGTAATTGCGGATGAAAATACTGGCCTTGAGAGGCATTGTAGATAGGCGTTGTTCACCCCAGTATTTGAAAATGTAGCAATTTCCAGCACAGTGTCTGTCATACCGTGTCTGATGTTTAAAAGGAAGATGCAACAAATTTATTTTTTTCCCCTAATTGTGTTTCCTGTTTCCCTAGAACTGCCATCGAGATCACAGTAATTTGTCAAAATCAGTTTTCATCAGTAATATTCTTGAATTATCAAGAACATTGCCTTAAGATTAAAGTCACTGATGATCTAAGTAACTGCAAATTTTGGATTTTTAAGCAGGGAAAGACAATGTATCCCAATGACCTGCTTTTTTGCTACTTAATACTGTGTCCCCACTTTGCCAACTCTTGTTTTAACTTTATGTGCAATGTGTGCAACGGTCATAATACAGAAGGAGAAAGAACGAAGACTGCTCCCACTGCATGCAGCTTGACCAGATTTCTACTGTGCAATCTTTTTGCATACTAGATTTCTAGGTAATGAAATGAGCTTGGTACTGAGTGCTTTGCCCCCTGCCAGAGATCTGCGGCGGAGCAGGTAGCAGCCTGCAGGCTGGCAGGCCCCTGGGCTCAGGCTCTAAATGACCACCTTCAGAGCAAAGTGTCAAGTGTGTGACATCTGGCAGCATCTGCACTCTGTTAGCCTGCTTTTCAAAGGTTGCACGTCTAAATGCATTTGTTCCAGTTGTCCAAGCAGGGCTTGGTGAACAACAGCAGGACATTTGGATGACAGCAGTGTTTAGCTCCTACAGAAAATGATCACTAGAAAAGAAGCAGCAGCAGTGATTATCACTGTTTTTTAGATTATGGCAGCAAAATTGTACATTGGCATTGTTAACATTGGCTGGTTCAAGGTATTGCCTAGGGGTCAGCCCTCCCAGTTCTGGAGTAATTGTCCCAGAACTGGCAGTCTCATCTGGCAGACTGTACCCCACTGTGCTGCCACAGGAGCTGTTTCTGCCTCCCAGCTTGTGTGAATTTGCTCTTTCTGTGCCACTCTACCCTCCTGTTGCAGAACCCCACTATGTCTAGCATCTTAGCAACCCCGAACACTATATTCTGCTGTCTCACTGCGAACAAATTCAAGTTTTTCCCCATACAATAAGCTTTATTAAGACTATGAATGAAGGCTATTGATGAGAGGAATTATTTGCAAGGGATGGCCCAGATCCCACCTCCTATCCTTTACTTGAAAAATGCCAAATCTGTGTTAGCACAGATCCTTCACGGAGTGTTGAATGTCTTCTATCATTCGAGGTATACTTGAGAAGTATTATTTTCAATTTTTTGAGCCTGTCACACAGATAATTCTTCTATCTGCAGATCATTGCACAGTTTCTGTCTTCTAGCCTTTTTCCCATGTAGGCCACTTGATATCTCAAACCTGTTGTTTTAATTGGTACTACAGCAGTTTTTCAATGGGCGACTGTTGGCAAGGTACACAGTATTCTGGAAGGAAAGAGGAGATTGAAGTGGTGTTGCAGTAGTACCTTATTTACCTTTCAAAACCTTGTTAAGAAAGAAGGTAGAAATGCCCATCTAGGCATATGCCCATCAAACCTCTTCCTATGGAAAGAAATCACTTTTAGAAGCAATGATGTGCTACTCTTTTTTTTTTTTTTTTTTTTTTTTTACCCCAGAGGAAGGAGAAGGCATAGGAATTGGGTACTTGCTTTGTACAGTTTTGGTCCCTGTCTTCCCTGCTAGACTGCTGGCATGTACAGAAATGTCCTGGAATACCGTGCCAGGATGAGGTGGGCTTTTTCCTAAGAGAAATTCTTGCTGCGCGATTTTGGTGCCCTTGAAAAAAGATTTTGCCCTTAATGTCCATCCCTTTTGGAAGCAGAAGGATGCTTCTCTTATCCCCTTTCTGTTTTACCATTAGTGAAAACACATCTATACTAAACATTAGCCATTTCAGAACTTATCTCTGTGCATAAGGAGAGTTGTGGAATATCTCTGTTCCCCTTTGTAGGGAGCTGCATGAGTCAGCTGGTGTTGAGAACACACCTATGTTTTCCTCATCTCCATCCCACACCCTTTTCTGCTCTAGTAAATTCATGGCAGGTGGATTCAAATGTGAGCTCTATCTTTGGTGCCTGTTCCTGAGCCACTGATACAGAGGAAGAGGGTTTAAGCACTTGGATAATCTCTCCAAAAGTGAGCCCTTTGCTTGCAGAGACACAATGCCTGGTGTGTGGGTTGTTTAGAGCTGATTCAGCCATCCCATCTCCCTTTCCTTAGCATCGTCTAGTTCATGTATGGTCTTCCTGTACGCAGCCAGGCTTTGGCTAGCCTCCTGTTCCTGTACCAGAAAGGGTTTGATTGAACAAGAGAAATCTTTGCACTGGAAAAAGCGGACCTGGAACAGGTCTGATGTGTTTCTTTAGCATAGTGACGTCAAGGTGAAGAGTACAGTCATGACCCTAAAGAATGGTAGTTAATAGTTGGGGTTTTAATTGTGTGTTCATATCTGTGCACATATTAGAGACTGTATTTGAAGACAGGAAGTGGCTGCAAAGAAGGGAGAGGAGAATGATGCGTATTTTGGGGTAACTGTCTGAATAGGCGTGTGCAAGTCAACAATGGGCCACATGTCTAGGGATGCTGTCAGTATAAATCGAATGTGTGCTTCCTGCAGTATGTGGAGAGACACAATGCCCCTGGGTGCACTAGGTGTGATAGTGTGATGAAGCAGTGAGCTGGGGCAGGGAATATGTGCAGCCTCCTCAGTTTGCCTCTTGTAAATTTTCAGTTTGTTCTGCATCTTCTCCAGCTTTTCCTGCATTCACTAGTTGATTTTGTGGCCGTCTTTTGTGGAAGACCAGCTTCTTTAGAGGTTTCTTGTTCTTGTGCAGAATTTTCAGTCTCCACATGGTGTTTCTGTTTGGAGTCTAGCTCTATTTCCAGTTCCTTAATCTGAAAAGGAGCAGAAGAAGAAATGATTATGGAAGGAATTTGAAGTGTTGATGTGCGATTATGAGGATCAGAAAAAGAAATAGTAAGATGGTATTCACCCCAGGAATTTGAAGCTACTCGTGCTCTAGAGTTTTGTAGCAGTTGAAAAATAAACAGCAAGTCATGCTGCTGTTGACAGTATACCTTGCAAATTCTCCTTTGTGTGTGCTGATACCAATGGCTTGTTACTGCTGTACTCAAGCACCATAAAGATTCTGATCGATGAGTTATGTGCAGGGTACAAAGTGCTGAAGTTCTGTTGTGCTCCAGTGGGCTGAGAGTGTCTTACATGCATCTTTTCTGCCTAGTCTGGATTTCCTTAAATTAGTGCATTCCCTCTGGGACATGTTGGCTGTTAAATGAAAATGTTTCTTTTCAGGTATTTGTGCTGAATGTGGAAGTTCAGGTGCAAGAAGGAATTTCATAGGTGCTCTGTTGAAATGATCTTTCTAATATATTTGTACATGTTTTTCTTACCCTGGAGTTTCATGATGGTGCTTTTTTTCTCCTTTCAGGGCTAACTGCTCAGCCTATTCCATCTTGACTTACAGGTCTTTTATTGCAATTTAATAGTGCTTCTTAATCTTTTCCAGGTGCACGTAATGATCCTGCTCCTGACAGGTCTTTTGCAACATAGGAAGCCCGTGAAGAAGGTATGAAACAGATTGACAGCACAGCTATTTATACAGATCCTTGAAAGCTAGGATATGTAGATCCAATATCTGCATGTTACCTTCTGAGAAATTTTGCCATATCTTTAATTTTTCTGTATATCACAGGCTGCCTTTCTAAAGACTGGATCCACAGTTCACTGAAATCGTAATGCTAGCTGACTTTGAAAACTGTAGATGGGACCATAAACCAGGTGGTGGTACGCTCGCTTGTTGACACTGGACTAGTCAAGGGTATTATCTCCACCTATTATTATGTCAAAAGCTTTAGTTCTGATGACACTTCAGGATTTTATTTCTACCCTTCAGTGGAAAGAGGGTGGCTGCATCTGTGCTGTAGACGGAAGGTGAAGATATTGTTTGAACATGCAGTAGCTGAAAGCACAAAGGTGGCAGAAGGCTCGGCCTCACTCTGGGTGGAAACGCTGTGGAATAAATCCACAGCTAGCTATGATATTTCTGAAGTGCCAGTTGTCTGCACAGTGCCAAAGGAGCAATCTGCTCAGTGCTGGCAACTCTTCTCCCCTCTGTGCCAATTACGAATGCCATTGACTAGCTAGAGAGGGAAGCCAGCCTACTCTTTGTTGGAGGCCTGATAGGTGTGATGAGTGGAGTTGTGTAATAAGTGAAAGAAAGGACAAATCGAGAGGAAATGGAGGAATTCCTCAGGGTGCCATCTGTGATGTAGATTACCAGGGAGGAAGTGGATTTCTTCTTTTGTGGATTAATTTTGCCAGGCTGCAATCAGTGAGCTAATGTGCATTCTACTTTTCAGGATCAAAAAATGCAATGCAAGAGCTAACATGTTATTATTAACACTGTGCTTTCAAATCAGCACTGGAGGGAAATAATGGAATATATACCTTAAGGTTTCCAGCTACCAAGGTAAAGGGCAGAAAGGTGAGGAGGTGACTTACATCAGCCACAGCTTTCTTTGCTCTCTCATCAGCTGCTCAGTACTCACTGATGATTTTCTCATGCTCATTAGTAGTGTGTTGAAGGTCAGGCTCCAGCTTTCATTTAATAGTAAGCAGACTGATTCTAGAGGGCAGAAAGAAGTCTCAGAGACCCAGAATGTTTGATCTGTTCAGTTCTTCCATTTGGCTCTCAAAGAGACGATTTGTGCATCACAGTTTTCTGTAGTTTGTTTTTCTCTTTAAAATTGTGCACTGTTAACCCAAGTGGGATTCGTCCCCACTGCATCTGCATTACAGAACATTAGGACCTGTGTATTTACTTGCACACTAAATGAGAGCTAAAATGACGGTACACCTCTGAGGCAGAAAGAGACCTTGTTGTTTGTGAAGGCCTTGAGTCTGTTTTTCTGAATTTCTGTGTGTATGGATTTGAGTTTATATACCAATATTATTTATTTCAAAGTTGTGCTGCAGTAGCAGCAGCTGGCTTTAGACCCAGCTGAAACTGTATTTGGTTGCATTCTCAACAAACATAGTCTGTGCTCCACAGTTTACAATATGTATGTGTCTTTTTATCTCATGGAAAATATGAGCCCCACAGTTCATTTAGTGCTTATCGTTTACTGATATGAATTATTGGAGAACTGTTGTTCTTGCTACTGTAAAAATAATAAATTAAAAAAAAACACTCTAAGGAAGGAGAACTACAAAGGCTTTAATAGAAAAACTGCATTCTAGCAACACAAGCTGCTCTTCAGCAAAACATCATCATGCAAATGTGCCATTGTGTTCCAGAATGCTGCACAAGTTCTGTGCTATGTAGGTTTTGTATAACAAATAAGTTTAAAACGCCAAATTTGGTATGGAGATAGCAGTTCACCTGCTAAAAACGTATCCTTTTATTATCAGTCAATTGGAAGTGAATGTATTGGTTGCATTTTTTAACCTATTTGAATAAAAGCACCATTTACAACTCAGGTTTTGTAACGGATGTCCCGTAATTGCAGCTGAGAAATGCTTCTTGTATTATCAGTCCTTTTGAGAAGTTATACTTTTCTCCTTGGAAATGTTAGCATGTGTGGTCTTTATGGAAAGGAACTGCAGACTCTAATGGTGAATGTTAAAGTAGCTTCGTAAATCTATGCACAAAATGAAATGGCAGGTATATTATTTCATACTGCAATGTGTAACACAAGGATGCTTAAAATTTCACTAAAATGGATCTCACTGTGGGCTACAGTCTACGGAAGAAATCTGAGCACCATGGAAACAACTAGAAAAACTATAGTTTCGATGGACTTATAGTTTCAATCCCTTTTAAGGTGTGTTTTTCTAAAGTGCTCAGTGCTCTGCCATCAAATTTGCTAAACGTCTTTTCATAGGCCTTTCTAGGAGCAAAGCTGGGCCAAGATGGGGCTTTTTGAAAAACCTGCTATCAGTGTAATATTTCTAAAGACTGAGGTCTTCACAGTCCGTAGAGTTATCAGACCTGTCTTATAGACCACTGTTACCTGTTATTGGTCTAATCCTGCACTTCCTACCCAGAGTTAAGATTTAATGTTAAACCACTTGCATATAAACTCTCTGACAAGATAGCTGTTGCATAAATAGTTCTACTTTCTCTGTACATGGACATTGAGTTCATTACGCCTTCTCCATGACCTCTGCCTGCTCCACAAGTTTGCGAGAGTGCTCGCTGCCCTCCAGGTCGATCTGTACTTCTTCCAGCTCTGTCTGTAGCCAGCTGAGGCAGCATGTACTGCTCCTGCAGCTCCTCCTCATGCTGGCAAGCATCCTCATCCGTTTAGATCTGAAAATGAAAGATTAATATAAATAATGAAGGGAGAGGAAGCTGAAAGATGTAGGAGGTCTCTCTGCAAAGCTTTCTTTAAGGTGCTGCCAGATTTTAAAATAATTTAAACACCCCACCCCCCAAAAAAAACCCACATTGCTGAATCCCAGTATCACGTATGTCTATCTTAGGTCTTTGCAGCCACACTGACTTCAAGAGAATTACTTCTGACTGAGACTAAAGTAACTGAGGACAAGTTAGGTTTGAGTGTGGGTATATATATACACACATGTGTATAGAGAGAAAGAATCTTTGTTGTTACTGTTTAAGTTACAAAATTGGATTTTTGGCAGCAGTTGTATCGCTTTATTCCAACAAAGAGACTAGTCTTTTGCTAATTTACTTACTTAGTTTTATTTTTGAAACAAAGAGCCAAAGGAAGCTCCTTAGTTTTACATCTCTGTTAGTTTCTAGTCCATTTCTTGGCTATCCTGTTGGAACACCAATTACAACTAATCTTAAAAGCAGAAGTTTTTTGGTTTGTTGGAGCTACTGCAGGTTGAAATTGCTATGAGTGGTAGAACCAGGGCTTTTGAATATAAATTCTCAATTTGTTCAAGAAGTCTGTCTAAACAAGAGTACATAATCTACTGCTTTGTTACTTAAGCTATAAAACAGAACTGGTATGCTTTTCCATCCACGGACCTGCATCTACCCTCTCCAGCTTATTCTGGCACACTGTTGCAGTTTATTCAGTGTCCTGACAAGTTCACTGTTGTTCCTGTTGGCATGATCCAGTCGCATTTCCATTCTGGTCAGGTGAGCGTCCATCGTCTTGAGCCTGAGAGCTTCAGCACTCTGCTTCAGTCCCCAGACTAGCCTGCAGAGACTCCGTTGCATGCTGGCAATTATTTCTGTGGAGTCCAGTGAAGCATATGGTACAGCATTCTGTTATGTTGAGTCTGATCCAGCCTTTGTATCAAATTATTGCCCACCAAGTGATAAAAATACAGCAACTTTTCAAACCTGTTTAAAGCCGAGATACCAGTATTTTGCACCAAGCCATTCATGAATACCTTCTTTTAAAACATAGGGTAGGGAGAGGCTTTCAAGAGGCCATCTTAAAAATCTACTACTGCCTAAAATCTAGATCATCCCTGGTTAAACCAGTCCCACTATACAACGTGTGACCCGACTGCATTTAACTTCCAATAATGGAGATTCTACAACCTGCAGACAATCTGGTCTAAAGAGTAATTCCCATTAATGATTATAAAACTTTCTTTGTGTCTAACTTAAAACTTCTATGCTGCAGCCTTTGACTGAGACTTAATGTCATATCGCTATATCTGGTTGTTTCAAATTCTTCCTTCTCATGTTCTCCTCTCAATGTCAGCTTTAAAGTGAGCCAGCTTGAGCTGAATGGAAACCAGTTTTCTTTCTTCAGCCTGCAAGGAAGGGTGCAACAGATGGACAAATAAATGCCCTTTGTGGAGTTAAACATAGCAAATGTTTAACTGAGAGCCTATGGGTCAGGATTAAAGCAAAATCGGGAGCAGGGGACATTACAGTGGGGGTCTGCTACAGGCCACCCGACCAAGAAGAACAAGTGGATGAAGCCCTCTATAGACAGAAAGGAGCAGCATCACGTTCACAGATCCTGGTTCTCATGGGTGACTTCAACCACCCCAACATCTGTTGGAAGGGTAATACAGCCAGGCATAGGCAATCCAGGAGGTTCTTGGACTGCATTGACAATGACTTCCTTCTCCAAGTGGTTGAGGAGCTAATGAGGAGAGGAGCTATGCTGGATCTTGTGCTTACCAACAAGGAGGGGCAGGTAGACAGTGTCAAACTCAAGGGTAGCTTGGGCTCTAGTAACCACGAAATGGTTGAGTTTGAGATCCTCGAGGCAGCAAGGAAGGTGCACAGCAGGCTGACCACCCTGGACTTTGGGAGAGCTGACTTTGGCCTCTTGAAGAATCTGCTTGGTATGGTGCCATGGGATGAAGCGCTGGAGAGCAGACGTGTCCAAGAAAGTTGGTTAATATTCAAGGACCACCTCCTCCAAGCTCAGGAGCAATGCATCCCTACAAAGAGGAAGGCAGGCAGAAAAGCCAGGAGGCCTGCATGGATGAACAAGGAGATTCTGGACATGACCAAAAGGAAAAAGGAGGCCTATAGGGAGTGGAAACAGGGGCAGGTAACCTGGGAGGTATACAGAGGAATCGTTCGAGCAACCAGGGATCGGGTTAGACAAGCTAAAGCCCAGATGGAACTAAATCTGGCCAGGGACATTAAGACAAACAAAAATCCTTCTTTAAGTATGTCAGTGAGAAAAAAAAGACTAAGGAGAATGTGGACCTTCTCCAGGAGGAAACTCAAGAACTGTTTACCCGGGACAGAGACAGAGCTGAGGTACTCAATGACTTTTTTGCTTCAGTCTTCACTGGCAGCGACTGCAGCCACACTGCCCATGATGCAGAATGCAAAGGCAAGGATTGGGAAAATGGAGAACCGCCTACTGTAGGTGAAGATCAAGTGCAAGACCACCTGAGGAATCTGAAGGTGCACAAGTCCATGCGACCTGATGAGATACATCCATGGGTTCTGAGGGAACTGGCAGATCAAGTCGCTAAGCACTAGCCATCGTATTTGAGAAGCCGTGGCGGTCTGGCGAGGTTCCTGTCAACTGGAAAAGGGGAAACATAACCCCTATTTTCAAAAAGGGAAACAAGGAAGACCCAGGGAACTACAGGCCAGTCAGTCTCACCTCTGTGCTTGGCAAGATCATGGAGTAGATCCTCCTGGAGACTCTGCTGAGGCACATAGAAAACAAGGAGGTGATTGGTGACAGCCAGCATGGCTTCACCAAGGGCAAGTCATGCCTAACAGATTTGGTGGCCTTCTACGAAGGGGTTACAGCGGCAGTGGACAAGGGAAGACCAACTGATGTCATCTACTTGGACTTGTGCAAAGCATTCGACACCATCCCACACGATATCCTGGTCTCTAAATTGAAGAGACGTGGATTCAACAAATGGACTGCTCAGTGGACAAAGAACTGGCTGGACGGTCGCACTCAAAGAGTTGCGGTCAACGGCTCGATGTCCAAGTGGAGAGCAGTGACGAGTGGTGTTCCTCAGGGATCGGTACTGGGAGCTGTACTGTTCAACATCTTTGTCAGTGACATGGACAGTGGGGTCGCGTGCACCCTCAGCAAGTTTGCCAATGATACCAAGCTGTTTGGTGAGGTAGACACACTGGAGGGGAGGGATGCCATCCAGAGGGACCTGGACAGGCTGCAGAGGTGGGCCCAAGCCAACCTCATGCAGTTCAACAAGGCCAAGTGCAAGGTCCTACATCCGGGTTGGGGCAATCCCAAGCACAAGTTTAGGGCAACTAAGATGATTAAGGGCTTGGAGCATCTGCCTTATGAGGAAAGGCTGAGAGAGCTGGGACTCTTTAGCCTGGAGAAGAGAAGGCTGAGGGGAGACCTTATTATGGCGTACAAGTATCTAAAGGGTGGGTTGAAGGAGGATGGAGCCAGGCTCTTTTCAATGGTTCCAAGTGACAGGACGAGGGGTAATGGGCACAAGTTAGAACACAGGAAGTTCCGTTCAAATACACGGAAAAACTTCTTTACGGTGAGGGTGACAGAGCACTGGAACAGGCTACCCAGGGAGGTTGTGGAGTCCTCTTCTCTGGAGATTTTCAAGACCCGCCTGGATGTAGTCCTGAGTAATGTGCTCTGGGCAATCCTGCTTTAGCAGGGGAGTGGGGCTGGATGATCTCTAGAGGTCCCTTCCAACTCTGATAATTCTGTGTGTGATTCTGTGTGAAATACAGGCTCGGCGGGGAATGGCTGGAGAGCAGCCCTGAGGAGAAGGACCTGGGTGTGCTGATTGATGAGAAGCTCAACATGAGCCAGCAATGTGTGATTGCAGCCCAGAAGGCCAACCGTATCCTGGGCTGCATCAGAAGTGCGGCCAGCAGGTCAAAGGAGGTGATTCTGCCTCTCTACTCCACTCTCATGAGACCTCACCTGGAGTACTGCATCCAGCTCTGGAGTCCCCAACATAAGAAGGACATGGACCTGCTGGAGTGTGTCCAGAGGAGAGCCACGAGGATGATCCGAGGGCTGGGGCACCTCTCCTATGAGGAGAGGCTGAAAAAGTTGAGGCTGTTCAGCCTGGAGAAGAGAAGGCTCCAGGGAGATCTTATTGCGGCCTTCCAGTCCCTAAAGGGGGCCTCCAGGAGAGCTGGGGAAGGACTTTTTACTGGGGCATGTAGCGATAGGACGAGGGGGAATGGCTTTAAACTGGAAGAGGGCAGGTTCAGATTGAACATTAGGAAGAAGTTTTTCACTCTGAGGGTGGTGAGGCACTGGAACAGGTTGCCCAGAGAGATTGTTGAGGCCCCATCCCTGGAGGTGTTCACAGCCAGGCTGGATGTGGCTTCGGGCAACCTGGGCTGGTGGGAGGTGTCCCTGCCTATGGCTGGGGGGTTGGAACTCGATGATCTTCAAGGTCCTTTCCAACCTAAACCATTCTATGATTCTATGATGATTCTATGAAAATCCATCTGATTTTGATTTTGTATGTAAGGAGCTACCGGTGGGCAGCAGCCACCCAGCTGGCATCCAGCTCTTGCATTTGTAGCACTGGTACCTCCAGGGAAGACTCTGCTTCCTCCAGTGCCACCTGCAGTTCATCCTTCTCAATCTCCACCCTCTGTCTTTTGCAGCCCATGAATGCTATTCCCTCCCTCCCCTAGCTGATTGATTAGATCCTTAATTTCCTCTAGGGAAGAAAACAGATATTTCATATGATAGGTTTATTTCAGGACTATGAACTTTACCGAGTGCACCAGGCAGATTCTTTGAATGGAAATGGCATGAAATGATTCCTGTCAGTTTATATCAGCTGCCCTTTTCTTTCATTGCTAAATATTATCCTGGATTTCTGAATGAGCCCTGCTCGCTGCATGTGTTCATGGAGGTGGAAGAATGAAGCCTATTAAATCAAGAGAAATTTTTTACAGTTTTTATCCAGCCTTCCACTCTCCCCCTTTCAGATGGTTGCTCTTACAAAATGACAACAGGACGCCACATCATTTCTGTACAGCAGAGTGGGGCTCTCTGCCAGCTGATGTAGGCCAGAGCAAAGGGTTGGGGGAGATAGCCCAGAAAACACTGGGTCTGTGCCAGGGAGTCCATCACTGTTTTCTGTTGGCTGCAAGGGCGGCAGATTGTAGCATCTTCTAAATATTTACAGTGTCATCTTCCAGCCTCCTGTAAAGGATCAATTTTTGCAATTTACAGAAGTGATTTAAGAAAAAAAAAAAAAAAAGAGCTGAGGCAGCTGGTCTCCCTGTACAGCCAGTGGGAGAGAAGTGATGCCAAGAGAGAGACTCTGAGCAGCAGTTTAACTGACTTGCTCTGAACTGATTCCTGGAGATGCCTAATCCTCCCCACTGAGGTTAAAGGGAACACCACCTTCCCAGGGTAAAGCTGGCCGTTGTTAAGAGTCCCCTAAGTGCATTGCTCAGAATTACAGAGAATGCTGGTAGCCAGGACTGGGACTACAGCCTCTGTCTAATTTAAGCCTAATGTTGTAACTAGTCCATTATTCCCTTATGTGGTGCTCTAGTGATGATACCAGGCCCAGCTTGGAGTGATGACCTCCTAGTATAACAGTAAGTACAACCAAGCTGCTATTGTGACCATGTTTTGAGGGTCCAGAAAGGACTTCGATCCTGAATGTTATCTCCAGATTCAGTGTCCTGCAAGCAGTACACTGGTGCTAGTTACAATCTTGGGTGATCCGGTAGGGGTGGCATGTGTGTAAATGCAGACTCTGTCATCCCAAGAGCAGAATCTAACCTGTGACTTTAGGTGGATCAAATGTATCTTTCCAGAGAGTAAAAGCATTGCTAGAAATAAGAAAAGTGGAATTGGTGCTGGAAGACACCACAAGAGATAGTAGGAATCAAAGGGCTTATGATTTGCAGTTTTTTAACGTCAAACCAGTACTTACCCTTGTTCTCCTTCTTAATAGATTCCAGGTGCACCAAGGACTTTTCATAGGCAGTCTTAAGCTCAAAATTTTCAGTTGGTTACATTCCTTCTGGGAGCTATCCGCTTCCACCTGCAGTTCTTTGCATGTTTTGGTGCCATTCTGCCAGCATCTTACCAATGGCTCTCTGCTTCTTCTCCAGCACAGCACAAGCAGCGTTGGCCTGGAAAGATAAAGCCAACCATTCACTGGACACAAGTTTTCTTTACACTTCACTTCTCTACACGTTCTGCCAGCTAGTCACAGTTAAATTGGCAGCCACTCTAATGACTGGCAGAGTTTCTCTTGGTCACTCTGAATGGATGATTAAAATGTTTACGAGGCTTTCTTTCCTCACCATTAGGAACTTAACAAGATCACCCAGGTCCCATCAGTGTGATAGTCTTCCTTGCTCCTGCAGTTATAATGATGCTGCTGTGGAGCAAATGTTTTCCACTTCAGATATTCCTTGTGCAGATGTGCTGTTAGTAATTGCCTAGGTTGATTAGTATGACTGTTTCTATTTCAAAGACAATTCGGTTACAAACAAGATGTTATTCAAGACTATTTTAGACTGTGTTTAACTGCTTGTCATGAAGGGAAAGAATAAAGGTACATTTTTCTTTCCTAGGAGCTTTTAATCACAGATATTCTACATATCCTTATGATCCACACATGCGTTCGGGTACCATGGTGACAAGCACACCACAGGAACCATAGAATAAAGAACTGCTTCATTAAAGAAAGTAATGGTGAAACAGATTTTCAGCCCAGTAATGTAATGATATATGTGGGATTTTCAGCTCTTGAGACCCTGTTCTAAAGCCGACTGCAGTCATTGGCAGATACCCAAGGACTTCAGTGGATTTGGAGCAGCCTTTGTGCCTATTTTAAGTAACATTTTTATTCAAATATCCCACAGTTGCACTACTATTCATGCTCTTACACTAACACTAGCAAGAATAGAAGTACTAATTTAATGAAGAAGCATTTGTTGCTAGTGTTTAAACTACATGTTGTTTAGATCTGCTTTGAATATGGTGGTTAATAGCCAGTGGCCAACCCACTGGTACTGCAACACTGTAAAGTTCAAAGCAGGATATCATTATCCTTAAAAAGAAGATGAATACCTTGGCTTGCAGTAAAGGAGGGCTTTTGCTTTAGCTGTACTCCTGTTTCTGGAAGTCAGCTAATGAGCTTACCAGAAGCATGCTGTGTGCTCCTAGGAATTAGCTGCAGCTCTCATCTCTCTTGATGTGATAAATCTTAGCCTTGCTTCTCATGGTCGTACAGATTACTTGACATTTAATAGAGAGATCTTAAAGTATTAAGAAATAAGGGACCAGTCCAAAACCGACCTGAGTTAACAGAAAGACTCCCAGGACATCCAGTACCAGGTCTTAGATCTTGCTGGTCAGGCTTGTGCTAGATGCACTCTTGAATTGCTGGATTTGCCTTCTCAGGGTCAACAGTGAGGTCCTCCACTACTTTCTGAAGCCTCTGCCTAGTTTTCCCCTTGTTGGCAACCCAGGCTTGGACTGATTCAGCTGTCTCCTCTGGTTCTTGGAGTCACAGCCAACTTTGTCTTGAGGGAAAGAGGGCAGAAATATCCTGGTGAGTAAGTAGTTCATGGAGTGAGGAGTGGTAGGAGTCGGGAGCCCTCATCTTGAGCACCATCACTGTTTTCACCAGTGAAGAGGTGAAATCCTGGCAGCATTCTCAGAAAAGGAACTGTAAAACCAGTACTAGGATGTAGCTGGTTCTTCCCCTCCACTGGTGGGATATGGTATATTGGGCAACAGCTCAGCTCTGTATTGCTGGATTGTAACCTGGTGATAGACACTTCCACCTTCCATTTAGGTATCTCAAGGACTGGGATAGTGTCTGAGAGCAAAGTAGCCTCCCTCCCTTGTGAATATCCCTGGGACTCAGTACAAAGTTGTGCAGAGATGGAGTAGCTTATTCCATTTGTCTCAGCTTGTTCAGGCACACAGTGAAACCCTCCACATGCCTTAACTTTTGTTGCTATTATGTGAAAGCATCTTTATGTTAGCTCTGTTAGACAGACTGCTACAAATATTGCCTCAACTTCTAGCCTATAATACCAGATCTCAAGAACCAGATTCTAAGGGGTTTAATCTAATTTGATGCTTGCTTTATTCTTAGGAAACGCTAGTGGCTTTTGTCAGTCTGCTGGAAGAGTAAAGTCCTTGTGGGAATAAAGAAAGACTATCCAAATTCAAGCCTTTATCAGAAAGGATCAGTGTTGGTTTTCTATTGTCAGTGTACAAGTGTTAGGTCTCAATAGTCCCTGTTTATTATTGCACTTATTATTTTCTTTCTCTTGGCTGGAGCTCTTTCTTTCTCTCTGTCTTACCAAATTGAGTACCAGATCGTATCTATAAGCTGTGACTCAGCAGTCAAACTAAATAATGAGACAGCCGTAAATCCCATCCCAGACTCCCCGAAAGCTGAGTGCTCACTTGGTTTCTTCCAGCTCTTCGGTTCTTTCAGTGGCACCAGTCTTGTATTTAGCCCTCCAGATTGTGACTTCAGCATTGAGTTTAGAGACCAGGCACTGCAATTCAGCTTTGCTCTCCTCCTCTTCCTCCAACTACTCTTTCATTGAGGCCAAATCGTGCTTGGTGTTGGCCAGGCTCACTACAGCAGCAGTGCAGGACTAGAGATAGCACAGCCATTGCTATGCATCCGTCCTGTTGGAAGTATGAATGCACTGACCTCACTCCCCAGAGCTGGAGTGCGCCACTTGAACAACTCAGTTCTGGACCAGCTAGAAACATCTCAGGCTTCAAAATATCTTCCTGGTCAGGAGCCAACTTTCTGTTCTCTGTACCTGTTTTTTGCTCTACTGCAGTGAATTGAACTGAGCTGATACAACTGAAAACAGAACTTGGCTTGTCATCATCACTGTTTTCTCTCAAACAGTGTTTCAAAAGAATTATGACAGTAAACCCATTTGGTGATTGTTCTGAACACAGAGACAATTCTTGCCAGACTTTTGATATACAGGTGCAGAATTACTCTTTGGAGATAAGCAGAAATTTCCAGGACAGATGTGTCAGACAGAGACCTGAAATAGTAGTATATTTTGAGCCAGACTTGTGTGATCTGTGCAAATAGATGGCTGTACAATCACTGAATGGACAGTGGACTGAGAATAAAGACGTGTATGTTCTGCTCTTTGCTGCTGGCTCATGGGAGATTCTGTATCTTATTTTCATATCTATACAAGGCTTATGCCCCCCTCCTCCCCCCAGCTTCCAAGATCAGCTGGTAATAAGCCCAGAGATTAATTTGGACGAGGAAGTTTTCCTTTGTGAGAGCTAACACAGAAGATTTGTTACTCTGAAGTGGACAGCATGCAAAAGAGCAGGTGCTGCATGTTCCATGACAGCAACAACAACCTCTGTAGGCAGTCGGTGGTCCCCAGTACTTATGACTCTTCATCCAGCTGCCTCTTGAAGTCATCTGCTTGCGAGGAGAGAGAAATCTTCATGTGGACAATCTGGTTAAGCCTGCTCTGAGCTTCCTTGTGCTCCTGACTCAGCTGGCTGGTTTTGGCTGTGAGAAAAGTGCATAAAGAAGCAGGAGAGGAACTAATTCAATCTGACTGTAGAGAAAGAGAAGCGAAGGCTAGAAGGATGAGGCAGGTTTGCTAGAGAAGACAGGGCAGGGCTGCCAGAGTTAGATGAAATGGAGGGGAAGAGGAGAATCAGAGGGAGGTAATATTGCACAAAGCTGTCAAGGAATTTACCTTGGAGCCTGATGGCGTTAATTTCAGCTTGGCTCTTCTCCACCTCAGCCAGCTGGGCATTGGCTTCAGACAGGTTATCTTCCAGCTTGTGAACTTGAGCATCTGAGTTCAGCTGTAAGAGAGAAGTCAGTCATATGATGCTGAGTAAGGCTTGAAGGGCCAAAATATCCTCCCTCTCTTGCAAACTCCAGTTTATTCCAGTTGGTTGTAATTACAATGGGATGACTGCAATAACCAGGGGGAGTGGAGAGTGCGCTGATCTTTAGTGAGGGGAGTGCCCGCTCCATCAGCCGGGGTGAGCACTGTTCAGCACCACCTGCAAACAGCTGCTTCCTGGTATCAGTTAGCTCCCACTACAGGGGGCTGAATTCTGCCTTGCACTGATAGCTGTGCCTGTGGCTGCATTGGTGGTTTGTTGAGGAATTCCCTGCTGGCTTCTCACCTTTGATTTCTGCAGAGATTACATCCCTACACTCTCCTTTCGTGACCTGCTCATCTGTCTCCAGCTTCGCTTTCTCTCTGGGGATTCTCCACGAGCTCTACCATCTCAGCTGTGGCAACTCTGTGCTGCGGACGCAGGGTAGAGCCCGTGGTCTGAATCTGCAGGGCTGTCTCCTCCCGCTCAAGGATCAGCTTCGGCAGCCCAGCTTCCCACTTGCAATTCTGTTAGAGCTGAGAAGGGGCCAAGTATATGTTGTCAGCTGGGATCTGGCAGCCCTGGAGTCTCTGTAAGGCCCTCAGGGATGCTTTATAAGAAAGGCTTCTGGAAGTCTTTTATTTAGCTTTAATAGTCTCTTTATTTGGGACAAATCCCATCTTTGGTATTAATCCATTAGTGGCTGGTATCTTCCAGAAAGATTAACCATCTCTAGGCCTCCTTGCTAAAGCTCAGAGTAATTCTTCGGACAGCAGGCCTTGTATTTTCCTTGCAAAACAATAAAAAATACACATAACAGCCCTGCCTCCTCTTTTTACTGCATGCTTCTGAATCAGCAACTTCCTAGTGAATCTCTGATCACCTTCCACTCCAACTCTATAGAAATAACAAAGCTCAGTGAATTTCATGGAGCCTTCCAAGGTCTGCAATGTGAGGGAAAGGTTGGGTAAGGTCTGCAGGATCTGGCCTGCTTACGAGCTCAGAGAAGCTGCTGAAGAAGCTTCTTCTTTGCAGAGTCCCAGTGATGTTTCTCATTATCTGAGGAGAGACAAGATGCTCAGATGCTCGGAAGGTGTCTGACCTGAGCCGTTGTTGCAACACCAGCTTCTTCTAGGCAATCTTCCTTGTTCCTCCACCTAGTGGGAACGAGGGGAAGAAGTTCTTATTCCGTGCCAAAGAGCCTATGTTGCTTTTTGTGTTACTGGACAAGTTCCTATACCTCTGTTTTCCCACCTGTGCAAGGTGTCTAACAACACTGACCTATCTCCTGATGTTGAGAATTAATTAGCTAGCATTTCTAAAGTGAATTGAAATGGAAATGTTACTTATTATTGATGCTATCCATTTGTATTAGTCATTAGAATGTGTTCAGAGCATTCTATTAAAATATAACCTTTTGGGGACTGAATTATCTTCAGGCTTTTCCATTGTTAATGAATCTGATTATATATTTAACAACCACATCCTGGCAATTCACGTAAGATTTATTAGAGTAGATCCATCCATCACTACAGAACTGTACAAAGTGGATGGGGTGATTTGACAGCTGAAGCACAGGACAGAGAAATGCCCGTTTTCCCTGACCCACTACTCTCTTGCTCCGTGGAAGACTGCGCCATCAGTAACTGGCTTCTTCAAAGGTTTCTATGAAAGGAGTAGTGCGTGCAATTTATAACGGTGAGTTTGCTTATACTAAAACTAGAGTTCAGGATTGTTGTCTATCTTATTACTCTTTCATGAGGATTTTTGTGTTTGGTTTTTTGTTTTTTTTTTTTTTTAATTAGTAGTTTAATGTCTTTAGGTCTTTTGAGAGGGGTAATCACTCCCCTGGGGAGTTTTTTCCTCCTTAGATATTGTTACCTGTGTTCTTACAGCACGCTCAGCTTCCAGGTCTTCTTCCAACTTTTCAATATACAGTCCTGGAGGATGCACACAAGTACAGCAGTGGCTATGAGCAAGAGATCTGGGAGAGATTTGTGGAAATACAAATAAGAGTCTTCATTTCTTCACTTCCTTCTCTGTATGTCTGTCAGCTTTACTGGATTTTTTTTTTTTTCCTGGGAGAGATCTACTGGGTATACTAAGCCAACAAAGCAGGAAAGACCTGGCCAGGTGTCTCAGTAGACGACTGATGTATCTGCAGCATTGTTAGTTTCCTGTATCATGTTGGAATTTGGCCTTCAGCAATATAATCAAGTTGATTTGGTTACCTGAGGGAAATAGGGGCTTGTTCGTAGAAATAGCTGCAATCTGCATTTGTGGGTCATTTTTTTGGTTGAAATGCTGAGTTTTTAGTTAAATATTTGGGCACTGAAATATGTTGGATGAAAGAAATATTTGAATTCAGAATGGTAATACTGTGCATCCTGTGAGCTGTGGCCTCATTTCTGGTTTTATTTACCACCTTTCCTTCCATGGTGAGAGGGAGAATGCCTTGCAGGAGCCTTTGACATTAATGTGGGTGAAAAGGTCTATCAGCTGGCTTTGCTGGCTGCCTGCAAGGAGAAAAGGAGGTCCCTGCAGCACATTACCTTTCTTTGGGCCATGGCAGCATCACAGGACATCTGTGGTGACCATACAGTGTCCCAGACTTCAAAGAAAGCGGAATGTAGAGTGAGTGGATAATATACAAGACAAGCTGGATCTCAGAGCCAGCTGAACTATTGATTCACTGGAAGCTAAAAAGGCAAATGTTTCACAAGCTCATTGAGAAGTAGTCAGAATCTGTTGTAGAAAACAAGTTAAAAAATACTAGATCTCAGCTGGTTCTGTTATTTAAGGGTTTAAAGAATGAAAGGGTCCAGATTCCATTTTAACAGGGTAGGTTTAAAAGGTCTGTATTAGTCTTCTATCCCAATTCAGTGTCATCAAAAAGATAAAGCTGCTCAAGCAGGCTACTGTGGGGTAAGAAAAAGTAGGATGTTACAGCAAATGAGTTAAGCCAAGTAAGTGTTTCTATGCTGTAGTGAACAGGTTGATCTTTGCTGAAAGTGGGTTGAGATCTAGTGTCCTGCCTCCTTAATGGGACTGGCAGGACATTTAAGTCCCTTTTTTTCTTTGTGGAAGCTCCTCCATACTCCATCATTAACTGGTCTGCAAGTAAAGGCACAAGCACCCCAGGATGTTGAGTTGTCTGTTTGCAGCTCTGAAGAACTAACACCAGCACTTAATTTTTCTTCTGTCACTTAAGCGTCCCAGTGGCCTTGCTCTGAAGCACAAGTATCTTGTACTCCCTGTGGAGCACTGTGTTAGAATTTGAATTAGCAAAGCTTGCCAGTATTTATTAATGATTGTACACATTGCCTTAGCTACTTAGCTCTTTAACTAGGTAAATTAGTGGTTTGGATAATATAGAGTTGGAAATTTGTATTCTGGGAAGTTAATTTCTAAGGGGAGGCTTTCAGAGAAGTGCTGGCAGACCCATCACTAAAGTAGTCAATAGTGACACTAAAATAAAGTTCTAATTTGTGATAATATTTTGCATTTCTAAAGCAGTTTTTATCTGGGGATCATAAGGCCTTACATAAACATGAATCATTTAAGCCTCATAACTTCCTGGTGATTATACACTTTTTATATGTGGGTGAGTGGAAGATGAATTACAAATATCAGACAATGAGTCAGAGAAAGACACAGGAAACAAAATCCTGTATTTTGGATTCTGCTTGCCTGAACTACTGAACTGTACTTCTGTTTGTCATTAGGTTGATACTGAAGAGATCGGGGTATGACTGTGGATTTTCCCAGTGACTTTATGATCAAGTGACTTTTCAGGTGTAGCTAATGCTGTCAGAGTTATGATGTAGCACAACTACACCCAGTAGGATCCTGTACTCTGGGAAATTCTGTTACAATTGACACTCATTTACCACCTCTTCCAAGTTTGGCTCATTTCATCTCATTGAGGTTGTCAATGTCAATTATCATTTTGGAGTCACTCTCTGCTTTATGATTACCCTTTTCCACCTTGCCATGGATCTCCTTTTCTTCTTCCCATTTGTCCTCCAGCTAGTTGAAAAGAGTGGAATCAGCATGAAAAAGAACTTTGTAACACATGTATAGGTATGTTTATCAGAAGGGCCCACGATATCAAAAACAGGCCAAAGAGGGCCATCTAAAATATAGACGATAGCAACTGCACTTCACCTTATGCATCTGAGTGGTAGGTTTGCTGTTGTTCTTGGTCAGGTGTTTCACCTTGTTCTCCTCACCTTGCAATTTTCTAGGAGGGGAGAGGTCAAGACTACTGCACAGACTTGAGTGAGAAACTAACTACGCTGTCCTGGCATCAGACTGAAATCCCAAAGAATTGATTCATCTGATGTGTCTCCTGAAAGCAGTATGTGCTTCATTTTCAATAGGCCCGGAGGAATTTGGTCCAGCATTGACTCCTGCAGAAGAACCCTGCTCGCCCTCAGCAATTCACATAGCTCTTTTGGGCAGTGGCACAAATTGGCAACACTTCACTGTGCTGCCATGAGTTAATACCTAGAAAAACACAGCTCCCTTCCTGTTTGTGCAGCACGCTGTATTCTGGCAGGATTTAACCAAGCAGACAATGTTGTTTTTTTTTTCCTTTCCCCAGACTGGGAGAATGAGAATGGGAGAAAGTAAAGAAAAATGGAGCAGTTATTTCTGCCTGATGAACTTCCTCCAAAGCCCTCTTCTCTTTTTGGAATTTAGTGACTGAGTCATTCTGAGCAGAGAGATCTGAAGTCAGAGTTCGAACTCTGTGGTCTAATGCCTGGAGACAGGAAAGGGAACATCACGCAGGTTTTGTGGATCACACAAGCCGTTAGCAGCATCAGGACAAAATGTCACTGGAAGCTTATATTTCTTTAGAAGGAATCTGAGATTCAGTTAATAAATTCTGAGACATATGAGGCATCTGTGAGTTTAACATCCCGTGGATGTTAACACTGACTTCAGAAGAAGCAGCAGACAGCCACATGGCTGCTCCAGTACAGATTTAAAACTTCTCCAATTACATTAAATAAAAACCAGTTCAGGTGCAGGATAGGGAAAAGTATTCTCCAAAGCTAGGTGGAAAGGAGTTACATGGCTGTGGAGGGGGTCATTTTATAAGTAGAGGCCTACCAGTATTGCCATGTAAAAGTGGGTATAATTAATAAAGAATGTAGAGGAGATGTAGATGTCTTTAGGGACATTTCTAGGGATCCCTAGAAATTGCTGTGAAATGACTATTACTATGGGTTAGAAGGGTGAAGTGTAGAATTAAATCCATCCCAGGTTATATGAGATGCCGGAAGACAATATAAGAAATTCTGGGGGAGATCTGAGAGAGTGAATCTGAGCATCCTAAAGGGTGCTCTGACTGGAGGGGCTGTAATGATTGTCAGGGTTCATTTCCCTGAAGAATGAGGCAGAAAAAAACCCTTTTTCTCGTGCTTCATACCTGCTTTTTCTTCTCAGTTTCAGCCAAGGTAGTCTCCAGCCCTTCCAAGTCACATTTCAAATCACTGAGCTAATCCTCCAGATCTGCTTGCTGGCACTCATGTCAGCTCCTTCATACCCAGGATCCGGCTCATTTGGGCCAGGCACTCCTCAGCATGCAACAAGTTCTCTTGTTCCTAATGAAGGTGTGGGAATCTAGCGTTCATCCTATGAAAGGCTGCTACAACTCCTGTCTCTTACGGCAACAAACTTCCATTAGCAAGAAATGCAAGATTTTGCCTCTTCTGCAGAGTTTATTAAGATTCCTTTAGCACACTTGTTATAGTTTACCTGAATCTCCATGACTCAGGCCATAGCTTCTTAAGCATCAAAAAATCTGGTTTTTTATACGCACATGGGTCCTTAAAGAAGAGTTTACATTTTAGAAAGATGCCACCCTGACTTACTGTAGATCATGCTGAGCATCAGTGGTTGACTAGGAAGAGAGCTCGGGACTTGTGATCCCAGCTCCTTTGCTTCAGCCATGAGGCCTCTCAGTCTCCTCTGTTTTCTAAGGACTTAACTTTATTTAAGATACAGTCAGGCTGTCTGTGAATCTCATGCATCATGCCCATATGGTCTTCATTCATTCAGTATTCTGAAAAGGAGCCTCTTATGAGTCATTTGAGAAAGCCGATGACCTGCCTAAATGAATACTAAGCCTTTGACCATTGATAACACTCAGCCTGCAGTTGGATGGGGAGGTCATTATTCTCCTGGCTGAGGATGACTGACTGCTTCTCTGCTCTTTTGCGTGTTTTGTGAGGTCCCGAGTCTTTGACGTGATGCTTCTCAGCTTGAATTCCTTCAGTTACATTTTCTTCTCCTGTTGGGCCGCATTCAGCAAAGGCTTCACCTGGAAGTAGGAAGTTCAAGCAATGACGTTCCCAAAACAAACCTTTTCTATTATAATGATCCCTGAAAGCCCTGAGCTGGTCCTTTTCTTATCAGATACTAGTATTTTTTGCATACCAGTGGGAGTACCTGGTGTTTCCTGAAATGCCTGTTTAGTGCAGAGAGTTTCATATCTATACTGTGAGTAATACAACTCCTAGAAAATGTTGTTCTGGTGCACAGTAGCAGATCTGCATGCCGGCATAGAAATCAGGACTGTATTCCAGATTCTGAGCTGATATAAATGCAGAATGATTCTTATAATGATCTAGATTCCTAGCAGTCCAAATGGGACCAGAACCCTTTGAAAGCCCTTTCTTTCTAAAGCTATGGAAGTTCATTTGGTTTGCACAGGAGTTGGGAAGGTGTGTCCCCAGGTAAAAAGGCAGATTTTGTTTCACCTATATGTGGAAAATTGGCTTTAACATAGTTTTGTTTCACTTAGGCTTGCGTATCTCGGTCAACACTTTCTTTCCTCTCATACCAGAAAACCAACTGAATTATCCAGCCTGGGACTAATTGAAGAGAGTCTGAGCTGGTACAGCGCCTTCGTGATGTCAGTGTGGTCCTGCTTAAGAGAAGTTAACTAAGCAGCTTTGTTTCAGCTTTTAAATGTTAATGACTAGTGAAATCTTGTAGTCCCATGCTCATAACCTCACCATTTCTCTCTATGCTGTTTTGAGAAGTGGGAAGTCCAGGTCTTGAATTTCTAAGACACTCTCTTTCCACTCCCTGGAGGTAGCAGGCTTAGACTCAGATTTCAGGGCTTTCTCCATTTACATTCTCTGGCATTGATTTGGAAAGAAATCATTCAGGCCCCTTGCCCTATTAATAATTAACAAGAAAGTCACTCGCTTTTTCAGTGTCTTGACTTAAGTGAACATGGCCATTATTTTTTTCTGCCAGCCCTTATCTTTCCTGCCCAGACATCCCAAGGTTCTCAGTGCCTGTAATTGCCACTGTTTAATTCTGCAGAACAGGACAACCTCGGAGTATTTTCCTCACCCTCCTGTACAATTTCCACCCTCCCCAGAAAAGGAGCTGCAGAAACTTCTGGACATTCCTCTGAATTGCCAAGAGGCCTAGCCTGTAGCAAACAGAACATGTGTGGCTTAGAAACAATTGTTTCCAGGCAATGTATGTAGGGGGACTCAAAATGTTCACACTCAATTAATTGTGTGCAGCAGAATGCTGGAGTCAGTAGGTAGTCACAGTCAAATGCAGTACGCCTTGATGCCCCACAATTTTTTGGCATGCAAGAAAAGTTAGAGCAGTTTGCTGACATCAGAAAAAGGACAACAGAATTAAATTTGTTTAAAAAAATGCTACTGTGGATGTAGAAATTGAAGATTTCATGCATTAGAAGAGCCAAATACTGCTGGAAATATACAAATAAAAATATATAAATATACAAATAAACTGGAAGCTAATTGAAAGCGTGTTTTTTGCCTCCCATGTTTCCTCTCCTGTATCCTGCAGCCACAGATACCATACACACTGGCAGAAAAAAATGCACACATTGAAATCAAAATCTTGTGACTCATAAATGTATGTATTGTGGTTGAGTTCCAGGAGACTCACTGCATCACTGTGTGAGTTCGGGTTTCTGGACATGGGTAATGCTCACTACCAAATTACAGAGATCCTCTAGCTGTTGATCTTTGGGGTGGTTGCACAGGAGGTGATGGAGGTATCCAGCTGTCTAGCTGCAATATTGTTGTACTGGATGGAGCTATGTGGAAAAGGCAGGAAAGCTCTATTCCTTTGCTGTATACTGGGATGTAGAACTTGGAAGTCCTGGTTTCATTTCATGGTCCTTGCTAGTAAATGAATTACATTAGTAGTTGGTTTCTAATGCTGCCTTGGATTCACAGAATAGTTTCTAGGTTTTTCCCTAAGTATACCTTGTATCCAGCATCTTTTTGTACTGAATTCTCATCAGGAAGACATGAGCATGTCATCCAGTGTGGCCAGGATACCAGCACAGAAAAATACATTGAAAGGCAGGAGACTGTTAGACTCCGGAGTCCTAGGTAACGTTTGGGACTATGAAACTCTGGACTTGCTGTGTATTAGCTCTCAGAAGTTACAATATTTTACTTCTTTGGTCTTTACATGTTGATTTATCTTGTTGTGACCTTGTCTCTTCTCTGCTTACATTTACAAAAAGGATGAAGTTTGGAGAGGTTATGGGAATGGAAGACTAATATTTAGGAAATGGATTCCATTCACCTTTAGCATGGATTTGCCTGCAGTTCTTTAGCCTTTTCTGTGCCCGAGGTGTCTAGCTATAAAAAGTAACATTGAGATCATCGTAAAGTCTAGCTAAGTGGCATAAAGTAAAGCAGGAGTGGAAGTCTTATCCTTGATGAAACCCAAATATACCTTGTGCTCTCCTGCGCCGGGAAATGGAGTAAGTAGTTTCAGTGACAATGAAAAAATAACAGTAGTAATCTTGTGGCTGTTGTCTTTAAAAGTAGAATCGGGGCAGTGTCTGGCCCACGTAACCCCATCCGTAAGTTGAAATTTAAGGATAGAATAGGCTGGAGGAGTGACGAATATTGTATAATTATTATAAAAGTTAGGAAATGCAGATTTTGAGTTCATGCAAAGAACAGACTACTCCCTTTTGCATGGCTGTTACAATAGCTGCTTTCATTATGTTATGACAAAAACATATGTGCAAAATTAATGGTACATGCTGCAAATACTAGACAGCTACAACAGTCCTTTCCAGTCTTAAATTGGTTAAATGATCAGTTAGTAGGATTTTTGCCTGATGAAGGAATAGTAAAGAGTAAGTGAGATTTATCACGTAACTTAAGGTCCACTTCATTTGCATTATATTAACTGTACTGTCTGATTAAGTCAGTTTGGGGAGCATGTGTAAGAGAGAACATTATATGCACGAGGAAGTGGGTTGCTGTAGAAACTCTAACTCTGCAGCTATATCTACACCAAAGGCATGCTGAGTCATAACTACCATCAATTTATTTAGCTCAATTTGGTAGGAGTAAACAGTACCTTGTTATATCCAATTCTGAACTCTTTCTCCCCCAGGTCAGTAGAACCAAACAGCAACTCAGATGCCTTCTTATTGTCTACAAACCCTGGAGGGATTACACTGGGATTCAGTCTTTGGTATCTAAAATGAGAAAGACAGGTATAATGATATAAGAGCTGCAGTTAGTGGTAGTGCAGAAAGGCTAATCGCTGCTTAAGATTTTCTCTGGTTTAGCTTCCAAGCCCCACGGGCACGGCACTGAAGTGCTAGTGGTAAGAAAGCTTGTGGACATTTCTATCCATCTGTGCAAAATGGAATTGCTTGTAGGGGGAAGTAGGCATTCATACCCGCTCCCTCTGATTTCACATGGTCAAGATCACTGCACAGGATGCATACCTCCGTGGTATGTGGAAGATGTGCATTCAGTAATACTGTTGGAATTCAAACAACATGAGTAACTGCCTATTCATAGCAGATTTGTTTGATGTTTTCCAACTGCTTTCCATTACTTGCCCTTCCACTTTATTATATATCATAGGTGAAAATTTATGTTGCTTTTCCCCTCTGCAATTCACTGTTTCCGTGGTTGATCCTGCAAAAAAAGGGTTGCAGGAGGCAATGCAGCCTAATAAATAATGGTGCCGATTTGTCTAGTTCCAGGTTGTGTATTTCTTAATTCTTTGTGCTTCTCTCACAAAATGAGAGGCTTATTAGACATCCTGTCTCTAGCCCTGGCACTTGGAAGCGTCTGTCAGACTAACATTCCCTTGAAGGGGTACAAGGTAGTCTCTGAAGTGATGACCCAACTTCTTTCATTCGTGAATAAAGATCTGTTCAGCCAGCCATGGCTTGTGCTGAAGGCACTGTGTGGCTTTGCCTGAGGGTTGCTCTGCAGTGCTGCAGACACCTACGAGACTGTTAAAATTTGTTTTGAACAATGCAGTGGATGAAATGTGGGGATGTGCTGTGCAAAGCGGTCATCAGCTAGTTCAGCTGCTCCTGGAACGAGACAAAGAGGAATGGAGTGAAAAAACTAACAGGAGTTACCGAGGCTGGAGAGAGAAAACCTTCTCTATGATAAAGTCATTGTGCTTTTCGCAGTCAGGCGAAAAAAAGAAAATCCCCACACAACACGGTAGGAAGTGAGCCTAGTCCTGTGTGGGCCCAGAGGAACAAGCTTACATGCATGGAAGCAACCTTGGGCAAGGCGTGAACCTGAAACTATTTCAGGTAAATGTTGTTTCATGATTCTAGCTTATAGTGTTAGATAAGTATTCCTGCAGGGATTACCATCAAATGAGGAGTTAACAATGAAAAGACTTGCTCTCCACCAGCAAGTCTGGAGGAATATCTCCATGAACTGGTAACAGCCATTGGCTTTTATTTGCTGGGTGGACCAGACCCTAGAGACAGACCATGCTAGAGGACATGCAGCACACAGTAACCTTGTTTAGGCTTACTGAAAACCCCTGTATGACTGTCGGTTATCAAGAGCAGATGAACTGGCAGCACAGTGCATAATGAAAGCAAACAAGGATGTCTGAAAGGACTGGATTGAACTTGTCCATAACCATATAATCTGGCATTCAGCTTTGGATACCATAGAAATATTAACACAGGAGTTTCCCCATGATGTATTTACCCTCTTCATTTGTGACTTTCAAGTCAAAATACTAACCAGCCTCTTTAGGCCTTTCTTGTCCTGTTTCTAGCACTCATGACACCAAATGTAAGTACTGTGACACCAGCCTCAGAAAGATATACCACACCCTCCAGGTGCTGTACTGCGTCTCAGGAGACTGGGATGTAATTCTCTGCTCTGCCATATCCTTCCCATGTGACCCTGCAAGTCCCTTAGAGGGGTTTCAGTTGCCTAAACATAGTGACATTTTAGATACATTCACGTATCACCAGCCACCGCTCCGGAAGACCACAGGTCTCTTCTAAGCCCTGTGTTGTATCTTTTTGCCCCTTGTGGGTGTCCCAGATACCCAAAAGCATTTTAAATGACACTAGTGACACTATATGCCAAAGTTTCAGTAACTGAATGCCACCCTTCTCTCTTTCAGTTCTGCGTTGGTAACATCAGGGTAACAGCATGAGCCAGCCTTGGGCAGGGTTGAAGATGAACCAGGGAGACTGAGCTGCTGCTTGAATACAAAGGCATTGACGGCAGTTTACATACAAAGGCATGGATGATTGCTTACCCTGTAGAAGTTGGAGGCAGTCACAAAAAAGGACCCTCTTTTCTACCTCTTGCTGCCACCAGCTAAAATCAATATTATTGCACTGAATACAAGAGATGCTCTTGAAAAGGAGTCACACTGAAGTAGTATACTGTAGCTGCCAATGTAAATCTGTCTTAACTGACTTAAGTTAGCAGTTCAGTGCTGTCTGGATAAACTACTAACCAAATAAAAATATGCATCATTTTACCTGCATTCTGCTTTGGTTTAGAGGTTGTTCTCTTATTGTTTATTACCCTAAAGAAATCCTCAAACCAGATATGAACACTGTCTTTGGAAAAGATGAGTAGCTGCATCCACAATATGCTGGCATACACAATTTTTTGCACTCTCAGTCAGTCTCCTCTCACTTACGCTGGCACTGCTTTGCCAGTTTAGCATAGGCTGAGATGGAGTTGCATATGCAGGAAGAAGAAATAAGATCCGATCCTATTTGATAGCACGAAATCTGAAAAGCAGTTTCCTAAACTGTTTCCCGTTCCCCTTTCAGCTGCAGAGTCCTGGGCTGATGACAATCCTAGCAGGCAGCAAGTTTTTCTGGTTGATAGAAACCTGACATTTGTCTGGGCAGCAGAAGACCACTGGCTGCCAGGAGGGGATTATGTAGCTCGTCATTAAGCCGGGACTGCACTCATGCTTCCATCTGTGCAAGCATGTTTCTGCAGCAGTGCTTGGTAGTGCCTTCATGAGCAAAGTGAACACAGTGTGTACTGTCTGCTTCTCTTAGTGCTGGAGGGGCAGAATTTTCAAGGACAGAGCTAGATTGTCTTTCAGCACGGAAGACAAGTATGCAGAGGCAGACACGGGCTGTTACCTGGATGAAGGGAGTGTTGTAATGACGGGATTAATCCTTTCCACAAAAGAATGATGGAGAAGTACCGGGCACCAGAAACGACATTTGCTTGCCGACACATTTTGCTGACAGTACTGATTGTACTACATAATATTCACCCTACCTGCAGCCTCCTCCTCTTTAAAGAGGACGCAGAGCAGGGACATGGTGGATGTGTGGAGCAAGCCCATCACTGCTTCATTCAGGTGATCCTCGTTCTTCCCTAGCCACCCCGTGATCTTGTGTCACACCTGGTAAGGAGCAGAGGAGAAAAGGCGTGACTAGCTCAGATACAGCAAGAGAATAACCCAGTAGCAGTGCATGAAAAAGCAGATTTCTGACTGTTAAGCTGCGTACAGAGAGGGAGAAATCCTCTGTGGGTGTAGGAAAAGGAAACGAGTTAATGCTGGCACGGGAATAACATTAATGCGCTCCCTGGAGCCTTGGGACTCCTGAGGGGCCCTTACAATGGAAAGCCCATTTGCCCCAAATGAAGGATTCTACAGGACTGCTAAAGGAAAGGATGTTGTGGAGAGATCATATTTTTACCTTTTAGGCTCCGACTTTGATACACTGACAGGGGGGACAACGTGGCTTATAGACTGGTATAACCAAACAATCAGAACATATTTTGGCACAGTCAAATGTCATTTTCAAAAACCTGCTTGGTAGCAAAGAAAGGAAATAGTTGCTGAGTGTAAAAAAGATGGAGCAAAGGGCCTGTGATTCATGCTCTGATCATGTTCTGTCAGTATGTCTGTGCAGTGGAGTATATGAATAACTGGTGGAGTTTGATAATATGCTTAAATACTGTTCCTGCTGGTAAGCATTAGCATGGCTGCTTGACAACACAGCAGAGGCGAATCACATACACGAGGAATGGCTAGACAAGCTGCAGCGAACTGCAGGACTCTGGCTCTTCCAGCAACATGCAAGCAATAGAAGCAAAAGTGAATTTAATCCTTTGGCTGATGCGCCTTTTGGGTAGTTTTCCTACAGCTTTGTGATACTAGCAACAAGCCTGGGCTTGAGTTTTTGGGGGTTTGTTCCTTTTCAGAATATCTATAAGGATTATATTTTTAATCAAGGCCAGTGGCAACACGTTGAAGAGTCATGAAGCAGCCTTGCTGTTATTTGTACGTTAAAATGCTCAGCTGTTGCATCACTGGTCAGAGATTTGCACAATCCGTGTTTTCAATTAATTGTTACTGGAAAGGATTTCTGAGATGAATGTTTCTGTGCAGCAGAGCCAGTCTTTGGCTGCAGTACTTCTTTAAGGCAACAGAGCCACACTCATTTGCACCAGCAAAGTACTTTTTCCAATGCTGCTGTATGTTAAAACCCATGGAAGTTTGATGTGATCTATTCACTCAGAGGACTTGGCCTCTACGTCTTGGCCTCATGTCTGACCTCGCTCAGTGCATGTTCTAGCTTACTCAGGGTTGGAGGCAGGGGTATGGCAGAAACAGCACTTACTGTGCCAACGTAGTGGTCGTTATAGATGGCAGCCTTCAGTGGCCAGTAGTGGCCTTGAGGAACACGCGCATGCTGGCCAGACCCCTAGTTTTGGCACTGTAGTGGTAAGAGGGTCTTTCTGCTCCAGCTCATCCCCTGCATTCACTGTGGGCCTAGAGATGCCCCTCTGGAGCTTTCCAGAGTCCAGACCCGTGAGCTGAGCAACTCTTCTTCTGAGGGAAGAAGATTACCATGTTAATCTGAGTGAAAGGAAGAAAACTGCTCATTGTCCCTATCTCCGTGCTGCATACTCGGAAAAATGGTTACAGGCTCTGCTTTCAGGGGCAGGCAAGCTCTCCAGCCCTGCTGGGAACTCGCTGAAGGACAGAAAGGAAGCAGGTCTCAGCTCTGTCCCTTCATACACACACACTCCATTCAGCAGAGCTTTCTGGATGGAGCAGAGGCAATAATACACACCTCAAACAAGGTGTTACAGCAACTGCTCTCTGTCCAGGATCCCATATGCTCTGGGAACCATGTGCCGGTTTGCTCCAACGTGGTTCCAAAAACACCTGCAAAGCAGGGCTGGTGAACAAAGAAGGATCAAGTCCTCCTTAGCTGACAGCTCAGCCATCTGGCCAGGCCTGCTGCCCCGTGGCAGCTGTGAATGCCAGCTCCGACTCTCAATAGCACATCTGTTCATTTAAAAAAATAAATCAGCGTGTTGTTTAAGGTCATTTTATATTCCCTGGAAACAAGTGTCTGGTTTTAGCAGCTTTTTCAATCTTAACAAACTGGCTGAGCTTTTAGCATGCTGGCTTTGTCCTGGTTTGCTGTCACCAGGCGTGAGATCTCAGCCTACCTCCGTGTTGTCCACCTCTGCCTGTTCCTCTCTTGGCTTCTGCTTGAACTTCATAATGCCCAAGTGCATGATACCCCTAGTCAGCTTGTAAACACAGCTCCTCTCTTCTGGACTGGGGCCCAGGACATCAAAGGCCACCTGGCAGAAGGGGTACAGACCCACACAAGGGAATTCTTAATCTGCACCATAAGCTGGAAGTCAGCCCGTAGTGCTAAACATCTAAAATAATTTTCCAGCCCATTGAAATTTGACCAGCCAGGTCCCTTCAGACTAATGTGGGACAGAGTAGCTTAATGTTGCTGTAAACCAGCACTCTGCTTTTCTTCCGTATACTGATTTATCCTAGCTAAGAACCATGTGCTTTGACAGCAGTTGTTTTAAGTGTCTCTGATACTGTAAGCAAAATGCATCTGGGATATCAGCTCATTCCACCCTTCACCATGCTTTTGAAAATCAGCAGGACATGAGCAGCAACAACCCCTTATAGCAATTATCCCACATCTCAGCTAGCACAGATACAGAGGAAGTGTAGCTCTGCTGGGAACATCGTGCTTTGCTCTCACAGCATGCCCGGGGAAGGCAGAGCGCACGACTCTTGAGCATGCCAGAGAATCTTGCAGTGTGTTACTCGTGAGCCATGATTTGGGACTGCCTGTCTTAGTGGCTATGAAAATCATATCTGCTTTGTACAAAAGGCTTGTTTGCAACGTACAAATCCTGGAAGCTGTAAAATACCAACAGCTGCTAGAAGGGGCACTGTAAGTTCAGCAGCTGGAGACTGTTTGATCTCTCTGTAGCTCAAGTCCTGCTTGTAATAATAGTCTCGGGAGCCAGCAGACATTACCAATAAGCTCTTTTCAGTTACAGATACTCTTCAAAATGATATTAAAAAGGAAAATGTGTGTCAAAAGCAGACAAAGGGTCAAGTCTTTCTCTTACAAAAGCTGCTCCTTGAGATTACATACGTACGCGAGATGAGCAGGTTTTAACCCATGGTCTCTGCCACAGCTTTCAGATCTGTCAGTTTTCAGGCTTCAAACAAACCCTATAACCAGCTTGTTTGAAGTCCTGCAAACCCCAGGCCATTGAATGTTAAACAGAAACTCCTACATCAAGCTCATTTGCTCTGGAGCAGATCTTTTATATTCAGCCTTCAGCTCACAGACAATTGAATAAATCTTTAGGCTATCCCTAGCTCCTCTTTCAGTAGCTTATTTATCCTCAGGTTGAAGAAGCTGAACTTTATTCCTAGGGGAAACTTAGGCTGGGGCAGCAGCATCCTGTTTGCTGTATTTTCAGTTTCACTGATTTTTCTCCTTACTTCAGTGAGAAGTGACTCTTCCCCACCATCCGTGTTGTCTACTGTGATCACACCTTGATGCACCCAGTGGTAATGATTAGGATTGGGCACAAGAAGCAGTTTCTACAGCAAGAGACAGACCAAAAGGTGATTACACCAATTGCCATCAGTTCAATCAAAGCATAGCATGAGATTTTTGACTGGAACTGAACCCTCAGACTGGACACTGAGGGTTCTTCTAGGTTTCAATTCCTGGACATGTTTTGAGTGTATCACATAAGATAAAAAGCCTTTTGTGGGATGAGTTTCTTGGGCTACCTGAGAGATTTTGACATAGCAGCTGCGTCAAAGTAAGTGGGATTGAACACCCAAACCTTTTCAACAGTGTTGAAAAACTTGTCCTGGCTGTCTTTCCTGTCCTGAGGAGATGTAAGCAATTGACATGAAGCAGCTCAACACTTTGTTTTGAAAATAATCATTTTTACCTTAGTGGCAGCCCTGGCAGATCAAGTGGGGCCTCCCCATGCATTGATCAAGATAAGGGAAGACAGCTTTCTTTTCTCACTCTGGCCTGCCAAAGGAAAAGTCACTTGCAATCCTCTTCTTCCTGGATAATTAGTAACAAACCCCCACTGCAGAGAACCTATTTCAATCTCTAGCCAAGTACAGTTCTGGTGAGTAGGTTTCTTATTCTAGAAACAGAGGCTCGAGCAGGGATGTGTGCATTAAAGGGAGTGAGCAACACACACAAAGTGCCATACTAATAAGTTCAAGCTTCTTCTTGGAGAGAATCTGGTGGAAGATATGATAATCTGTCTCAGCTCCTTCCTGGGAAATGACACGTGACTTCTCCAGACCTGGAGCACAGAGGGAAACATATCCAGGGGTAGACAGCAGCCAGAGATTGAAAAATCACGGCCCTATGGATGTCAGTGAGAATTTTGCTTTTGATATCAGTGAAACCAGCATTTCACCAATGTCCTTTGGAAGTCCTGTGAGTGCAGCAAGAACCATAGTCTCTTTCAGAGATACTCTCAGATCATGCTTTTAAGCTTCACAACATTCCTACTGGCACAAGTTTTAGTACAGCTATTTTGGTAGCTAGTAAAATGGAGGCAAAAGATACCATGGCTTGTCCAGTTATGTCAGTGCTGGGTTCAGGAACACATCTCCAGACTGAGTCATCCTACTTCTAAGCATCCTCTGAATTGCCAGTGCGTGGTTTATAAGATTGACCTGTGAAACCTGTCCTTATACTGCCCTTTCTTTCTGAGAAGAGCTCTGGAAAAGATACTTTGTACCTTTGTACTCTGTCCATACCTTCTGTCAGGCACTAATATGCTGAATTTGGCTGCTGGTCTTCACAAAAATCCTCCTCCTCTAGACCTCACTGTATGAATTCATTCAGCTGTACCAGATCACCAGATCTTGCTGGCAGTCCTGGCTGGGCATTTTTCATCCTTGCCTGTCAGTGGAAGTCTTCTGTCCATATAGCTCTGCTGGTGAACAGCATCACGTGAGTTCTTCAGACAAATTTGGGTTGACTCAAACAACCTTTATTACCCATTTTAGTTAGCCCAGGTGGCCTCAGGGAGCAGTCATACAATCCCTTCTGCCAGCAGAGCTCCAGCGAGGGTGCAGAAGGACCTTGAGCGGGTGCTGCTGCTTGTACAGTGAAGGTCTGTCCATGCCCTTGCTCTCCAGGCCAGGCTGGAAGAAGATGCAACCTGCCAGGAAGCAACATGAAACTTGCCTTGGCCCACTGTCCAGAGAGGCAAATCCAACATATGGTCTCTGGGTGTGATGCAAATCTGGGATGAGTTGAAAGTAGGAGGGATGCAGACAATCCCACATTAAAGAATAACCGGTCCATATGTTTCCTCTCTCCTTTTTCTTTATGCTAAAGGGCTTTAGTCAGGAAACATGGTGGGCTCTTTTTACCTTGAGAGCTGGGATTTGTGGTTCTCAATTTAGTCTTGGATGCACGTGTGCAAACAAAGAACAATGCACCTTCCCTGGACAGCTATTTTTAGGGTCTTGGTTTGCAAGACAATTATACTGTTGTACTGATGAACGTGAGTAATGGTTGCAATATAATTGTAGAATGAAAAGTGCACAGCTTTTGGGGGAGGCATTGTGTTTTTTATGTGTTCACACAGAGTCTCATAGGCAACTAAAGAAAGAAGAAATAAACTTGTCAGCTAAAGCACATAACTTCACTGTGGAACTAGGGGCAGATTTTAGTTTCATTTACAGCAGTGCAGATCCCTCAAATTAACAGAATTTATTTCATATTTGCATGTGTCTGATGTAATCGGAACAGGGTCCATTCAACACAAGAAAAAATCCAAAAGAAAATTAATATGAAGAATGATGTGCTTACAGCCCTGAGTGTTAGCCCCAGCCAGCTCGCCTATGCTACCAAAGTGAATTCAGATAAATTTGCCCTAGATGAGAAAATAAAAGATGAGTCTGTTAATCAAGATTGCAATATCTGTAGGAAAACAGAAAGTAGCTGAGAGGTTCTGAGCGTTCATCAGGGACAGACAGCATTGCCTGTAGGGGCAAATTTGCAAGTCAGTGAGAGGAAATTTAATCTTTTCAAAGATCAGATCTATAAAAAACCTCTTTCTTCTTGGATTCTGTATTAGAGCTTAAAGAAATCCTCCTTTCTCTGCAGCATATGGCAGAAGTATGTAGCACACAGAAACAGAGGAATGAGACTTCAGTTGAAACCCCCAATGTTTTACACTGACAATTTCAAAATTAAAAATAATCTGCAAAAAATGAAAGCATTTTGAATCTTTGCAGAAGTAAACAGTTGAAAGGGCATGGATTCGGGGTTGATCAAAACTATTTTTTCTTTTGACATCTAAAAATATGAAGTCAAAGCAAAATCGACTGACAAACTTTAGTTCAAGAAAATGGGAACCAATAATGCTTCATGTGAAATGTTAGTAAATATAAACCAACTGTAGTGCTTGAGGAAGTATTTAAAAATAATTTTTGTTTTTATTTCTTCTGAGGGAACACCTTTGTACGACCTATCGGTGAAGGGCTGGTATGTCCAAAATGGGAGGAATTTTTCTTCCTCATAGTTTTAGCATTATCAAGGGTCTCCAGAACAGGATTCACCTGGATTATTTGATTTTCCAGGGATTCCTACAAAGAGAAGGTAAAAGTCAGCATCAGCAGGATGCTCAACACTAAAGGCTTAGGCTTTGAGCACAACTACTCCTCACCATCCGAAGCAGCCCAGTAAATACATTTTCTGTCAGTCAGCTCCCACAGAAAGCTGACTTACTGCTGTGAGCAGTAATTCCTTTTCAGGTTCAGCCCTCCCGAAGGCTCTCCACAGAGGTCCAGCTTTGTGGATTTTGGGGCAGGCAGGGGTCTGGTTAATCTCCCCATTTCCAAGAAGCAACACCAAATGCAAAGCGTAATGAAGTTTTCAGTGCTTAGTACTTCAGTCTTCCAGAGTTTTGGGGACGTGCCAGGATTGAGATACCCACAGGGGAATGGTAGGGCAAGGCTGGGATCTGCAGGCAGACAGTTAGGAGAGAGGAGTGAGGTTTATTGCGTGTAGGAAGAGGAAGATTATTCCAAGGATAGAGGGCAGCATAAGACAGGCTAGGAGTGCGTGTAGGGTAGGGACAGCCTCGGGGGGAGAAGTTGTGGAGGAGGTACAAGCTGGGACATGACAGTCCAGAACTCTGGTTGTGAGGAAGCTGGAAGGAGAAATAGGAAGCCACCGAAGGAATCCCACAAGGCTAGAATAACAGGATTTTTGCTGTAAGGCCAAATGTAGCTGCTGTTTATGTCTTTAAATCCTGAATTGTTTTACTGACCACCATAGTAGAGTCAGAGGGGAGAGGAAAAACAAGGAGACAAGAGAGACAGAGACAAAGAAAGAGACAGAGACAGAACAGGAGGAGAAAGAGAGAAAGAGACAGAGACAGAGCAAGAGAAAGAGCAAGAGCAAGAGCAAGAGCAAGAGAAAGAGAAAGAGAAAGAGAAAGAGAAAGAGAAAGAGAAAGAGAAAGAGAAAGAGAGAAAGAAACCAAGCTGCTTTCAGCCTTAGAAGCTGCAATGCCTCTTCATGCTGAAGCAGCCGTTAGCATGGAGGGTTTCTTTCCATTTGCTAACAAAAAACATACTTTGCTATCATGAGAAAAAAGACCAGATCTCCCTCCCTGATTATTGATGCTTGTGTCTCCTTTGTTATTTGGACAACTTGCTTTTCACAACGTTTTACCCAGATAAAACACTTTTTACTATGTTTTGTTTTTGCAGGTGGCAGGAAATAAAGTGCTGGGAAATCCCACCTGGCCGAGGATCCCTGAGGCTGCTCTACAGCGCTGTTCTCTCAAGAATCTCTATGCTCTCTGCAAACGCTGTGATTATTCCTCCCACTGCTGTTTATTTCAGTTTCCAGACCACCTGCAAGCCCCCAGAGCTCTGTGTGAGGGTAGATTCATTGCAGCCACAGATCAATATCACACTCTGTTTTATGAATGGGAAAAAAGAAATGCAGGGAATTCATTTGAAGACAGGGCAGAGCAAAGCAGAGAACTCAAATGTCCTGGTGCTTTGCCATTTGCTTTTCGCAAGTGACAGACAGGCAGTGAAAAGGCGCTTGGGCATGAGCTGACACTGGAAGATTTAAGTCACACCCACCCACCCAATTTACAGCAGCACAGACTGGCCCTCTGAGTCAGGATGGGTTCCTGTCCTGCCATTACCCCATGCTGCTTTGCTATTGCCCTCTGCCCTTTCAAATCATAGATCCTCATGTGGGTGTAGCGCTGCCGCAGGTTGTCCAGGACACTGGCCTTGTTCAGGGCGGTCATGTTCACCATGTCATCGATCTGTTTGAACTTGAGCGCAGGTTCATCATCCACCGTTCCATCCATCTGCTGGACATTCTTCACTGTGATGGCCTGCAGTGTTGGGGAACAGAAAGTAGATGGTGTTATTCTAGATAGGTCTCCATGGACCACATGGGAAGACACTCTCTTGGACGTGCTTCCACTTCAGGTCTTGTTCTAGCTGCCACGGCCCCTGGCTGGTGGCCTCACGAAAGGAGTCCCACAAATCGGCTGACCCACAGAGCAAAATAGGTCTGGACTTTGACATGGTTACACTTCCTCTGGGGGCAGTAGGCTACTGCTTTCCTGTTGAACTCATAAAGTAGAGCTTAGCTGGTTGATTGCCATCTTCACCATGACTGTCATCCTTTTCAGACTGGAGGAACCCCCCTTTCTCATCCTTCATCCAGCAGGATGTCTTGATGCCATAGCACTTGTTCATGGCCTTAGTTTTCTCTTTCTCAGGAGGAGCCAGGAACTGTGTGGGGTCAGCATCATCCACACGCTCTTCCTTATGAGTATCAGACGTCTTCGCTTCTCTTCCAAGCAGAAGGTAAAACTAGAAGGAAAGGAGAAGGTGAACAGTGCTTCCCACATTGCTGAGAAAGCAGAGATTGAAGAAGCCTGGAATTTCCAGTGGTGCTGTCCTGTTTACACCAACGATACCTTTCCAGTTCAATAAGAACCTGCAGCAGAAGGAACAGGCAAGTCAACATCCCAGACCTGGGTGATAGTTCCTAAGAGGGGCTAGAAAGAGAGAGATTAACTGGGGAGAAATAGAGAGAATATTCCCACTTTCTCTGCAGCCTTCCTCATTTTCCAGTGCCAGGCCACTGGGAACCTGCCTATGGCTGAGAAAGGGGACCTTCCTCCCATCTTTTGTTTCTGAAGCCTGTAAGACCCTAAGGCCCAGTTCTGGTGAGGGCAGTTCTTGGATGGGGAGTGCCAGTGGGATTTCGGGACCACTGAGAGTGTTGGTGGTTTTCTGTGATTCCCAGAGAACGCCATGAAGTAGCTGTAAGTCAGAACAACCACAGAGCTTCTTGCTCTCTCCCTGGGGTAAGGCAAGCCCTGTGCAGGCACCTCCGGTGCAGTGTGGGCATAGACCCTCTTAGTGTGAAAGGCCACAGCAGTGCACAAAATAGCATAAATGCAGGCACAGCAGTAAAAAGGGTTCAGAGGAACCTGAAAGGGAGGACCTGGTTCATCAGCTCCTGTCCTCAGCCAGCAACACCCATCAGGGTCATCCAGGAGAGTCCATGGCCCATCCACTTCACCTGCCCCTTGGTGGTTTTCACCCTCGTCACAACCTAAGACCATACCTGTGGCAAAGCCACAGGGGGGAGCAGGGGAGTTCAAGGACATGACTCATGTCCCGCGGCTTTGCATTTTTGGGGACCTGTTCCACGTTGGGAGCAGACTGTGTCCCACACTCCAGGCAGTCTTCCTTCCCCCACCCACGCATCTGAACTAGCTTTAATGTTGTCAAGGCAACAGTCAAACTGCTGATGGTGAGCAGTCTTTGTCAGTGTCCAGCTACCTAAAGACGTGCCTACGATACCTGCTCGACTTGTTGCTCCCTGCAGAGGCAAAGCTGATTTCATCACTACTATGCATTACTTAGATTAAAGGGAACACGGGCTGTGCTGCGGCTTTGTTTTGCTGTGAGGACACACTGCCCAGGCCGAGGGCTGTTCTCCTCTCCACCTCTGCAGCCCCTGTGATGACAGCCCCAAGCAATGCTTTGTGCCGGCCTTGTGAGTCACAGCCGCCTGCACGGGAGGCAGAGGAGTCAGTCTGGGGTAAGCAGGAGAAGCCCCTGGGGCGGGTGGGGGACTCTTTGCCAGCGGGATCTGGTTTTAGAGGCTACAGCTTGGGCTGGAGTCAGAATATCTTGACACCGCTTAGAGATGATGACGGCACTGGCCCTTCTGGTGATCTCATTTTCCCCACCATCCTCCTGAAAACCTTAGTGGTCTAAAAATGTATGCAGACAAGGACTCCAGGGCAGCAGTGCAGCACCTTTGGAAACCAGTTTTAAGGCTCAGGAAGGTCGTGGTGTAACGCTATCAGTTGCAGTCTGCTGCTCTGGAATGAAGCAGGAAGGAGAACCTTTCCTCTCTATTTCCAATTCCGATCAGGCAGAGATAAGGAACTGCAACAGCTCATCAATCATTTCCCCCCTCAATCTATATAGTTAAATCTGTAGACTTGCTGGGTTTAGATGCCCATATTTGCAGCGTATTTTGGGGAGTTGATTCTGTGGCCCCTTTCCACAGAAGGCTCAGGACTACACTGTATCTGTCACCTCCTGAAATACGTGGACCAACATGCTCTTGGAAGCAGATCAATGAAACGTTAAACCAAACGCCTACAGAAGATAAACGCATGTGACGAAAAGTAATTCGTACTTCAGAGTTTCTTGGGTGCAGGTCTCAGACCTTTCTGGAACTTTCGATTCTTTATGCCTCACCATCCTTTTACACTGGGGAAACTGAGGCACAGCATGATGACAATTTATCTTCAGAGTTGTCCACCCACTGTCAGTCCAGTCTTTGGCAGATAAAGTACCTACAGAAAGTCTATTTTATTCTGGGCTTTCAGTCTGAAGCCAGTAGGAGTGACTGGCGCTTAGCTCCTCTAAAGGCAGCCTTCAGCTGTGTTGTTTAGGTACCCGGAGACAATATATGTTTTTAAAAGCTTAGGCATAAATGTAGTCCCAAAAGCCATAGGTTAAGGAAGTCGTAAGGCCACGCCAACAATTTGAGGTGAGTTAAAATTCTGAAATTTCATTTCCCCCAAATCACGTGGAATTTGATAAAGTTATTGTTAAAATACCCATGAGTTTGAGTCCACCTGTTATAAAACACAGTGCCTGTCGATCCGAATAGGCTTCATATACACCTGCAGGCACTCTGCTTTTCTCTCCCTGCCTCTGCTTGAGATTTCTGCCCCATGGAGGTGTAAAGTCCTTGCTGATCTCCACCACATGCCTCTTCCCAGCCATCACACCCAGCAAGTACCTACCAGGCTAAACCCACCGTCTTGGAAGACGAGTGCTGACGAGGGCTGGCCAGGCTCTTTTGTAGCTGTCCAAAGGGCCTGAGCCACCACTTAATGTTTTAAAAGAGACAACACATTCCGTATCCATAACTTCAGCGGTCTGTAACGCTGGGAGCCTGATTGGGAAAGCTTTGGTCCCTCAGGAGAGATCAGATAATGCTTTGTTTCGTGGGGATTTCTCCTTGTCTTTCCTTTCCTTATAGGGTGTTTTATGAACTCAGCTGCTGGACTACAGGGACAAGAAGCCAAACAGAAAGCTCTTCTAATGAAGCCTTTGTTCAAGGTCACGTCTTTGGCTGTGCCCTTCTTGCCGAGGCGGACTGGCGGATTTCATCAGTGAGAGGAGCTGATCTTCGGCAGACAAACTGAATCCGTGGCAGGAGCAGCTATGTCGGTGATGGAATTAAGGTTGCATATTAAAATAATTTCCAGGCCCCATGTTTATGATGAATAAATTCTGAGTGTTTGCTACAAGCAGGGCGGATAAAGGCGGCTGTTGTGTTACAGCCTTGCGCGTTACGATTGCTCAGTGGATGGGAACTGCACTGAAAGACAACTGCTTCTGTATCAGCTTCAAGTATTTCTCTGCTATATTTGCCTCAGCTGGAGTGTCGGGGATGTGGTTACTCTGCAAGTATCGCCATTGTGGGTGTTTCGGGTGAATACGCTTGGGATAGAGTTTCCAAGCCGGAAGATTCAGATAAACAGCCGCTTTGAGGTGAAAATTAGAGAGTTCATGTTACACCCACCTCTTGAATTCGTAACTGACTCTTCACCCTGAAAATCTGATTCTAAGAACTCGGCATGTTCCGTCAGGAGCAGAGTAATACCACAGAAACCGTGGCCAGCTCGAGTCTTGGATATTGAGAATAGTGATTAACTTCTCAGGAATGTATCCGGAGCAAGTCATATTTTCTGGGCTTTTTTAGGTAATTATTTCAAACCTTGAATCTGTGAATGAAGATTGTAAACAGTTCTCAGACAAACATCTTAGAGAAAGACGTGAAATGCATCAAATAAATAATGGGTTCTGACCTGTTCACTCATGTATAATGTGTGTAAGTGTCTGTTTTGACCGCATAGGAGGAATGAGCTGCAAAGGCAGCGATCGGATCTCTCCATGAAGTGATACGGGTCAAAATGGCAAACCTTAAATAGCTACAAGCTCACTCAGCCCATGGACAGATCAGCAACCGATAGAACTCAGCCAGATTGCTTCCTGAGTAATTAGGATGCCTCTTGCCGAGTTTAATGAAATGTCGTGGCAGTTTCCATAGCACAGGCCCCGTCCTGTATCGTCCCTGGCCACGCTTTTCTCCAGCACATCACTGCACTCTGTAAATCCCGCTGCGACAGCTTGGGTTGGGCTGCAGCTGGTTCATCCGGCCACATCCGCTTACAAAGATTATATTAGCTGGGAAGGAGGTATTTGAAGGTTCCTGTAGAAAATGAATCATAGAATGGTTTAGGTTGGAAGGAACCTTGAAGATCATCTAGTTCCAACCCCCCTGCCATGGGCAGGGACACCTCTCACCAGCCCAGGTTGCTCCAAGCCCCGTCCAACTGGGCCTTGAACACCTCCAGGGATGGGGCAGCCACAGTTTCTCTGGGCATCCTGGGCCAGTGCCTCACCACCTTCAGAGTGAAAAAATTCTTCCTGATATCTAATTTACATCCCCCCTCTTCCAGTTTGAAGCCATTCCCCCTCATCCTATGAAGGAGACGTGTTCTGCAGTAACATGTCCTGATGGTGCCGCACAGGAGCTCTGCAGGCAACGCATCCCGGGGAGGGAGTTATGTGCTAAGCAGAACATTTGCCTTCAGTGTGGGCTCAGTTTCTCGCTCTGACACAGATTTCTTCATCACCTTAAAGTGATACTAAGACTCCAGCCTTCCTGCCTGGAAGGATGATGTTTCAGATTGGAAATTGGTCTTCAGATAAGGGGCAAATCAGCTCATGTAGTACTGACCATGTGGAAGAAAGGCTCTGATCTCTCCCTCTTTAGCACTGCCAGGCATCCCAGGCTGAACACAGTAGCCCGGGTGTCCTTGACATTCCCAGTTACAAAGAAGGAGGCTGTAAATGGAGGAGGGCAGGGAGAGGAACAGGCGGTAGAAACCCACTTTTGATGGCTCTCTGCAGCCTTTGCGCTGTAGTGACAAGCCTTGGCCTAACAAGGAGCTCAGGTCGCATGCTGCCTTTTGGGGTTGGCATTTCAGCAGCGGCAGCAAACTGATCTCTGGTGGTTAGGGGAGGAATGGTACCTGGCTCAGAAAGCCCTGCTGAAGGATCGCAGGGTTATACAAAGATCTGGCCCGGCAGACTGCAAGATGTTTTTGCATTTATTGGTCATCTAAAAAAATAATGCTGGTTCTGTAATGAAAGCTGGATCCTCGTTCTCAGCTGTTGGCTGTTGCTTGGGGAGGATCAGTGTATTCCTGTGAGGGCTGGAGGGGTATTGGCTGTACGGAGACACCACCAGGCTCTAACCAAACGAGGGCAGATCACTGCTTGTGAGGTGCAGAGGGTCTGGCGGGGAAGACGCCGAATCCTTTCAAACCCTAGTAGGTGCTCAGTGAGTCGTGGGCCCTGCAGAAGACAGTCTGTGCGGTTATACGATCAAAAACACGACGGGGAAGTGGAGGCATATGGAAGCAAAGTTCAAGTCTTTCTGGTATCTTCACTTTTCAGTGCTCACCTTTGCAATTGTAGCACTCTTTTAATGCAAGGAATTATGGTGGTGAAACAAACAGTCCCAAAACTTCTGAAGTTTGTTTTTTTTTTTAAAGGAAAAAGAGGGGAAAAAAAAATCCCCTGAAACCTCTGGCATGTGGCATTGAATTGATCCTACATAGACCGTTGGCAAGGTTGGGAATTTTGAATCCATAGCACAGAGTTTGGCCACTTGAGCTCATGGAGAGACACAGAGCTCTGCTGAGTGGCTCTGCCCTGGGTGGACCAGCTGTACAGAGGGCAAAGCCAACTGATCCACCAGGGCTTCGCTGCGTCCACCAACACCAGAGGAGTATTAACCATCAGAAATCAGGTCTCTGCCCAGATCTGGAAGGGAGTGGGGACTCACAGCTAGTGCACCTGCCCATCCCGTCCTCTCTGTCCTCCCTTAGTTCTCCAAACGTCTGACATGGAGGTCAAGGGTAGCCAAAACCCTCGGAGCCCACCCTAAACCTGAAGCAGGTCTATCAGTTAGTCCTCCCCCAGTCCCAACCTCTATGTGTAGTTCTGGCCAAGGGCCACCAACAAGCAATTCCTTATGCTTGGCTGGAGACCATCAGGACCCACAACCTCGTCCTGGACAGGGATGTCCCCCAGCCCCCAGCAGTGGGACTGGGCTAGCCCCAACTCAATTCCAGCCCACGCCTGGGACTGTCCCTGGGTCAGTCCCTTCCAGCACAGGCCTGGGGCTTCTTTCCACCCCATCTCTGACTGGCCCACCATCCACAGCCCTGGGCAAAGACACCAGTAAAACCACAGCCCCACCCTTCACCATAGGCTATGATTACCATGGTCTCAATGTGGGCAATCGGCAGCTTCATTAGCGGGTCTGCAGGGCCTTCACCGTGTGCGTTTGGGAGATCACCTGCTGGAATCCTCCATTCACACTGCAGCCACCTCCTGTTGGCTTCACTCTGCCTGTGACATTCAGGAACAGAATAGACATGACGGAGGGGGCAGGAGGGACTCGGCGATTCCTCCTGCCCTTGTTGCCCTTTCCCCAGGGTGTTGCGTACCTCAGCCTTGGAAAAACAGACCACAGCGGACCACATGGACCACAACAGAAGCTGTGGCTGCCCCATCCCTGGAGGTGTTCAAGGCCAGGTTGGACGGGGCTTGGAGCAACCTGGGCTGGTGGGAGGTGTCCCTGCCCAGGGCAGGGGGGTGGAACAAGGTGATCTTCAAGGTCCCTTCCAACCCAAACCATTCTATGATTCTACGATTATCTGCCCGCTCAGAGTGACATGCAGGAGTTGAGTACGTATTTTTACGTATCTAATCCCCTAATAGAAGCCGCCCCAGTTAAAATAAATCTGCCTGGGGGATCACAGCAGCCGGACGGTGCTGCCCAGGGGCTGCGCTGGTGCGGAGGGAGCTGCTCCCACCGGCTTGTCCAGGACAGACCTCAGAACAGCGGAGTGGCAGGAAGGAGATGGCACAATGAGGTGTAATTAGCGGGGGGGGGGGGGCCTGAAAGCTCATTACCAAATCGGTGTGTGCATGAGACACAGCAGTTGAAACAGAGACGAATATCACCCCGGGGCTTGGCAAAAATTATCTTCGGCTCCTTGGATCAGGTGCAATACGCACGTTGAGTTCTCTTTTTAGCATTTCCTAACCGTGGCTTTCAAACAAAGGGCCCTAAATACACATTTTAAACAAAGACACTGATTTCTCTTGAAATGCTGTCCCCGGCTGTGATAATCGGAGGCACCGATGGAGGTGAGCAGCCGTCTGGCAGCTCTCCCCGCCGAGGAACCGCAGGAACACAACAAAACAGGCAAGCTCCTCTCCTCCTCTAATTAAGCTGCACAGGGACCCCCTGACAGCAAAGGGGCATCCAGAAGCTGAAGACCCCGTCATTTATTTGGGTTTTCTGGTGTTTTTATGGGGTTTCTCTTCCCTACATGATTTACAAGGCACTCCACTCCTTTAGCACGTGCCTCAGCCTTTCTCCTGCGAGGTCATGTGTGATTCATACAAAATTATGTGTTTTTTCAGTAAGTCCAAGGTTTCTTCATCACTCCGTTGTTCCTCATGCCCAAATTCACCACAGATTTCTATTTGAGTTCCTCCAGTTACAGGTTCAGGGACTAAAGGAATAATTATTACTGGGCCCCGTTAGGAAAAAAAAAAAAAATCTGTAAGATTTTTGGCCGTAGGTGATTATAGTTTCTGCAGCTGAATAAATCAGTGTCCCATAACTGACAGGGGATAATGGATTTAATAAATAGCTATGATTAAGTCTGATGTTATTTTTAAATAATTTCAAAAACCGTTACTCTAATCCCTCCGTGGCCGGCAGAAAGGATGCTGCTTAGAAGTTAAAATTAGTTCCTTAACGTTCAGCCTGGTGTGGAGTTACAGACCCTCCAGGGCTGTGCTGGTTTTTCTGGGGCATCCGCTTACGCCGGCTGCCGAATGGACATTAGCAGCTGCGTTTGGCAAGTGGGAAAGGGCTCCCACCACTCGCCCTGTTGCCTCTTCTCCTTCCCGGGGCTCAGTTCCCTCTCCGGGAGCTCCCACCGACTCCAGCCCGGCTGACGGGATAATCGGTCGCTGTTACCCGTCACAGCGTTACCCGTTTTACGAGCTGTCTTCCCACACAGCAATTCCCTTCTCCTTAACTCCCAGGGAATCCCCAGACCTCTTTATCAATAAATACAGATCTCTTCTGTGTAATAGCAATGAGACTTTCTTTTTCTTTTTTTTTTTTTTTTTCTTTTTTTCCAGCACCTACATTTCTGAGTGATCCCATTTCTTGGCTGGAAAAAGGCACCGCAGAACACGCTGCCTGGAAAAGCGCCGCACAGAGGGACAAGTTTTCTGGGCGGTGTAACCTCAGAGAAGCGTTAGGCACGAATTGAAGATTCGCGCACCCAAATAAGAACTCCTGGCAAACCTGAACTGGGATTGTGGGAACGGAGACGTCCCACGGTGCAGCGGGTGACCATGGCAGAGTTGTATTTATCAAACCCACTGCAACGGGCCGGATTCCCAGGTATTTGGGAGAAAATTAAGCTGCCTTGGAGACAGGCTTCCCTCCCCTCGGTGCCACCCCACCGCAGAGCCCTGGTACGTTCTGTGCCCACCGCGGGGACGAGGCACTGGACTGGGACCAGTTTCCCCTGACCTGCAATGTGAGATGCGATGCTGCGCTGCCACCCTCCCCCAGGGACACCTCTCCTCCTTGTCTGCCGGCTCCAACGATCCCATGGCTCCAGCAGGAGCTGTTGGAATCAAATTGATGGAAAACTATGCTTCTTTCTTCATTTTTGTGTGGTGCTTTGCCTTTGAATGAGCTGTCTGCATTGACGCATCCCCACGGCTGCAGAGGAGTGGGGGGAAGAAAAGTAGGGGAGGGGGAGAAAAGCACAGGGCCACTTTTTTGAGGCCACTACGCTAAATTAAGGGAACCAACAAGCTGCACCTTGAGCCTCGGCAAATCCAGCTGTGGAGCTCGGCTTCGCTGCTGGCTCAGCAGTAAGAGAGGGATAACAATAAATCCCTTCTCCCGCTTTCCGCATGTCGTGATGAGATGGACTGTAGGGGACAGGGGCTGTCACTTATTGTGCGCTCGTTTAGCGCCTGGCACAACGCAGCTCTGAGCTCGACTCAAACCCGCCGCTGCTGCACCGGCAACAGGGCCGAAATGAAGCTCGTGGCCGGCGATGGGGACGACACCGGCTGCTCAGCGGCTGCCTCCCCGGGGGGAACCACTGCGGAGTCAGCGCTGCCTCCCTCCGGGATCATGTGCCGGGAGGACGCATCGCAGCTGAAAAAGGAGGAAATCGCAGGCTCCATCCCTGCCACGCTTGGGAGTTGCCCTGCTTCCGCCGGCCGTTACCTCGGCAGCTGGTTCAGGAACCCGCACGGATATTTTCTCGGTGTTCCTGTAACTAATAAGTAAAATTAATTTGTTGATGTTAACTTAATGGACTACATTAGAGCTGATGGAGAAAATATGCTGCCTGAGAGTAGGCGTTGAGGGGGTTGGCAGGAATCCCTACCTTTGCTCGCTCTCTGCCAGGTGAGGTTTTCCTTTCACGGACGGTTTGCTCGGACCAGCTGCTGTGGCCCTGCAACCTCCCACGGTGGAGCCGGGGCTGTTCCTGCCTCGGCTAACCCCTCCATGGAGATCCACGTGCTCACGTCTTTCCTGACCACTGCCTTTCTCCGCATGCAGTGAGAGTAAACCTATTACGGAAACATGAAAAAAAAAAACCAAACCAACAGAGGAGGGAAAATCAGTGCGTTTATCTCGGGGCTTAAAACTGGTACTTTCAAATGTGCCACCGGTCACCGTTGAACTAACCCGCGGTGCCGTGGTGGGAGCGCGGGGCGAAGGGTGGCGGGGTGGGAGAGAGCAGCCACAAAGAGAACCTCTAAACTGGGGCCGCAGCTTTTCATACCTGTCACGATGTGGATTTTCAGCTTGAGCACACAAGGCTGAGCTCAGGGGACGCTGTCGTGTAGATTTAGGCTTTTATCTCCTTTCCTCTCCATTAGCTGTGATACCCTCTTGTTATGCAGAAAACCAAAACGCTGTGTTTTTTTTTTTTTTTCCCTCCAGCGATTGTCCCCACTTTCCCCTTGGGCAAATATCGATGTGCCCGTGTCCTCGGCATGGGGGTGAAATGAGCTCTGCTCATCCTCTGCCTGCTCGCGGGGCCGAGCGCTCGGCGGTGTCACCTCTCGTGCCATCGGTGACCGGAGCGAAGGCCGGGGAGAGGGGTTGCTAATCAATTTGCACGTGTTTCTCTCTCCCCATCCTCTCCCTCCCTGCGCTGGCGGTGCCGGAGAGCCCAACAGGGTCCGATGGCACTTGGCGGGGGGAGAGGGAATGGAAAGGGCAGAGAGGGAAAGAGCAGCCCAGGATGAGGATAAACGTCTCGCAGCCTCGTTGCACATCCATGTACCGCGGCACCTCGGGCGAGAGAGCTCTCCAGGCAGAGGAGTGTCTCCTGGGGGTTGGCCCGTGCCAGAGGCTGCCCCCACTTATCTCGGGGCGTGATTTTAAGCCAATTTAATTAAATTGCCTGGCAAGGTTGCCAGGACTCATCTATTTCAGCTTGAGCCAGGGCTGTTTTGATTTAGCGCTGGCTGATTAGGAATTAGCTGAAACACGCCGCTCAGAAAACAAAATTAGAGGGTGCACACTAACTTTTGCACCAGATTAAGTTGAATTAAAAAGCAATTGAAAGGTAATTTTCCTGTCTTGAGCAGCCAAGAAACAAGATAATGCAACCGGTGGCACTTGAAGCTTAAAAATACAGTCCTAGGACTAGCACAACTGGCCTTTTAATGCCCACAAACACCAGATTTATCTGCAGGTCTTCTCTCAAACCTCCCCCCATCACCTTCCGCACAAAGCTTCGTACAACTCCTTTCATTTGCCTCGAAAGGGAGAGTTGATATGACCCCGGGGATTTGAATCTATGATTTAAAGCAGCCCCGGTACCGCACAGCGTATTTCCGTAGGTATTTCCCCACCGGAAAGAGCCACACAGTGAACGGGTCGTTCCCTGTAACTCCTATAATTGGGTTGGAAATGGCTCCCGTGCACGCGGCTGGCAGGGGACGAAGGCGCCCGCCGCGCTCCCGGGGAGCGGAGGGTGCAGAGCCCGGCGGTGGGTGCTGCTCCCTCCCGCTCCCCGCAGCGAGCCCGGGCCCCTCCTCCCAATTACTGCGCTGCCCATCTCCCTCGCAGAAAAAAAAAAAGATGTCACATAATTTAAAATCAGGTTTTAATTAAATATTCTACCAGCTGCTTTCCCGACCCGTTCGGCAAACGCTGCTCCTCCTCTCCCCACCGGCTGGACACACGGAGAGGTACGGAGAGGGTTTTATGGGGCTTTGCTCAACAGAGCGGTGGTTTGGAGGGCTTTGAAGAACCAGGATGCCTTCAGGACTTCAGAGTCCCCAAAACTGCCCGCAGCGCTGTGGCCAAGCCCCGCTGCGAGCGGTTATTTTGAGGGCAGGGATGCTGCGGTCCCCGTTGGCCAGAGCGGTGGCACGGGCAGGAGGACGAGGGGCGCAAGCAGCCCGAGCGTTGGCCCGTAAGGGGTCTTATGGCACCGTAAATGCAAACGATCTCTTGACAAAAGCTGCTGGGGACTGAGGTGGGCACATAACATAGCGTAATAAGAGCTGCCCAGCAGCTCCTGGCCAAAATCTAAAGGATTCATGAAGATAACAGGTTCCTGCTGGGTTTCTCTCCGTGCTACCTCCTGCCGCAGCCCCCCGGCCCCCACCTGCACCAGCCAGCAGCTCAGCACCGGCTGCGGCTCCAAGTTTCTTAATCCTGTCTCAGCCCACTTGCAACCTCCACGCGGGTGATTCCCCTCCGCTACCGCCTGGCTCCATGCTCCCGGTCCCTGCTAACCACCAGCAGCTGCTCTCCTGGCCTGCACCCCCACCAAAAAGGGGCATTCCCAGACTGCCCATCCCCTGCGGCCATGGGGAGGCAGTGGCCAGACTGTCCCCTGCATCACAGGACGTTCGATGGGTGCCGGATGGCATGTCCCATGAAGGGTCTGGCCACAAATAAGGCCGCTGTGGGCACCTGTATGGAGGAGGTGTGCAGGGGGGTGAGCAGAGTGGCCCAGGCAGGAGGGCAGCTCGGGAGGGAAGGCATCACCATCCATCCTCCTCCAGGTGCATCGAGGTAGCCATGGCAAAGGAGCAGCTGGAGATAACGGGGGTCTCCTGGGAAGAGCCAATCATGGGTGGGAACTGGGGGGAGGATGTGTCTCCATGGGGGCAATAAAAGAGGTAGTTGAGGGTGATGGAGCATGAGAGAGAGTTGGGGTGAGTAGTTCTCCTCTTCCTTGGGGTGGTGGGTTCTTGTTTATGCTATGATGAGTCTGGTGCTGCTGGTTGGACTCTCCTGGCTCTTTGGGGTTGTGCTGGGTCTCCTGCTTGGCTGGTGTTGGTGTGGGGGAGGTTGTGGTGCATCTCTGCTGAGGTGGGGGTGGAGGAAGGTCCCCAAAAAAGAAGAGGTCTTTTGGGGTGTTACTGTTCCCCTCTGTTGGAGGGGGAAACAGAGGATGGGAGGCTGAAGTAGACCTTGAAGGTTTGAGTGTAGGGCTTAAGGCTATGGGGTGTAATTGGCTTGAGCCAAGAGGTGGTTCATCCTGGTCCCCCTGTGAGCTGGGGGAGGTCTGCAGCTTGGTGGCTGGGTGCTGTGTTGGGGTAAAGAGCTGATGGTGCTGGTATCTAGCCTTGGTTACTGAGAGAGAGGACCAAAAAGAGCCCACCAAAACCTTAAACTTGAGAAGAGGGACAAAGGGGAGCTCTTGGAGGCTGATCTGAGCCACAGGTGTTGGCTGTGAACCTGGAGAGAAGGTGAAGATGCAGCACCTGTGTGTGTTTATGCCCAACCTGACTTTGGTGGGGCCTTGGTGGTGTCTGGCTGCTCTGAAAACACCTCCACTGAGTAGAAGTCTTGCTTCTTCTGACAAAAACTGTCTGAAGGCCTGCTCCTGGTCTTATTTGTGTGTGTCTGTGGCCCTTACTAGGAGAAGCTTAGAGATAAATAGGGACAGGTAAAAACAATTAAATATTTTTCACCTGGCAAGCCTTATGAGTAGCTGGGCTTCCAAGGGGAGCTCTTTACTTGGTTGAACTTGGTCACTTCATAGCTTTGTCTTTCCTATGGGGGGGGCCCTGGTGTAGGAAGCCAAGCTGGGCTGCGTGGTGGGGTGAGAGAAGAGGCTTGGCTGTGGTGACTTGTCCTTAAATTGGACCTTAAGATGATGCTTTTGGAGGCAAGAGGCTTTGCTAGGTTTGGGTTCTGTGTTTAGGAAAATCTAAAAGCCCTGGGACCAGAACCGGAGGAAGGTGGTGTCCCCGTAGCGATGAGAGGTGGCGTGTCCGGCTTCCTCGTGGCATTGCAGCAGCTGTAATTTTTGTAGCCTGGTATTAAGTGGTAGTTTGTGCTCATGTTTAGTTTGGTGGCTCTGCTGCAGCGTGTGAGGATCCTACTGAGCCCTGCTTAGGGCAGGGGACCTCTGGCATCTCCTGTGCTGGGGAGGTGGGGGAGGAAATGTATGGGGCAGGCTGTTGGTGGGAGTGTGGGGGGGGTCCCAGACCCCTCTGTGGATGGAGATGGTTGCTGCTGGTGTGGCTGTGACCTGACACTGCTCTGTCCTGAACCCCAAAAGCACGTGAACGCTTTCAGCCAGCACCTCTCTCAAACCTGCCACGATGCCGGGCATGAACCAGCACAGTGAGCGGATGAGGAAGTTCAAGAACAAGGGCAAGGACACAGCCGTAAGTACTGACCTCCTCCACCCACCTGTGCCATCCCCTTTGGACAGTGGTCCTGGTTGGCAGGAGCTGATGTAAAAGGCTTCTGAAGGGTAATTGCCCCCAAATCTCCCCGTATGAGGTAACGGAGGTGGGGGGATGCTCAGCCAGCTTTTGAGATGTGGTGTGGAGCTGGCTGGGCCGCAAGGAAGCGTGGTGGCACAGGCAAGGGGGATGTGAGTTTTGGGTGGGTGACTCCGGGCTGTGCTAGGGAAGGGAGATGGTTCAGCCCCATCCTGCGGAGAGGGGGCTGGTACGGAGTGTCAGACCACAGGATCTGCCAGTTTGCTTTAAGCCAGTAGAGCTGATGAGGGTTTGCCTTTCAGGTTCAGCAAATCTACTTTTAAAAGCACCCACTGGTTGCTGCTCACCCAGCAGCCCGTGTCCTTGGGAGGCACTAAGTGAGAGGCTTTACCCCGTCCCATCTCCTACATGACCCTTGGGCTGTACCAAGGGGCTGCCCAGGAGCAGCCGCTGGTTCTCTGCACCCCTCCTGCAGGAAACTTGGGGCAGAGAGTTGTAGAGCTGAAGCTTCCTGGGCAATGGGGTGATGCAGACATCAGTGGGGTGGTGCCCTTCTCCTCTCCAGGCCCTGCGGAGGCAGAGAGTGGAGGTGACCATCGAGCTGCGAAGGGCCAAGAAGGATGAGCAGATCCTGAAGCGCAGGAGTATTTCATTCAGTTTGATGGACGAGAGTCTCTCTCCAGGAGAAGACAAGAGAAATGAGGTGAGTGCTGGGTGCTCTGGGCAGGGTCAGTGCTGCAGCTTGTGCAGTAGGTTGCATCTACTTGGACCACTACCAAGTCCAGCTCAAGTGACCTGGGTTAAATAGCCAGTGCTGTTCCTGATCGCTGTGCCCGGTGTGGGGCAGTGTTTGAGACTGCCCAGACCTCTTTCTGTGGTGTTTTGCATGAGGATGATGATGTCCCGTGTGGCTTCCCTCGATGGCAGGTAGAACAGGCTGGTGCTCCGGCTCGCTGGGAGCTGGTGAAGCTCCTGTCTGGCTCCTTGCACAGCGAGGGGTAATTACCGAGCTCGGCGGCCCATTGTGGCGTGCCAGTGACTCCTTCCGTGCCTGATTATAAGGATTAGTTGCCTCGAAGGCTTTTGTGGATTCTCTTCCACTGCCTCATCTCGAAACTGCATTGCATAAAGAATAGACGTTGCTTAGATATGAAGTGGTGACTGACTCGGGTCTAGACAGCTGATTGACTGTGGAGATTAAACCGGAGGGAGTCCCGGCTTGCCATCTGACTCTGAATCATTCCTGTGACACAGACTGCTCAGCTGTCCTTGGAGAAAATTGCTGAAGCTGTGAATGGGAGCAACACGGAGCTGCAGCTGCAGGCTACGCAGGCCACCAGGTATGCTGCCCGGCCGCCCTGCGCTGGGAGGGAGGTGGCTGGTGGAGTTGTGGTGGGTCCTGTCAGCAGAAGGTATTTCTTCCTGTCTGGAGAGCTCTCTGGAGACATGACAAAGGGGGAAGGAGCCTGGTAACCCAAACTGCCCTGAGGGACCTCAGCTGCTGCCTGTTTTGTGCCTTGCTTGGCTCCATCTACAGTGCCTGTGGTGGGGACCCATGTGGTTGAACCTAACCAAAGGGTTGGCTGTGGCTCCTGGAGCTGCCCCCCTCGCTGTGCTGGGGCAAGGACCACGTTGGCTCCCACCAGCTGGTGAGGTGGTTGGGCAGAAACCAAGTGCCAAAGGCTTGGGCAGGACAAGGGTCACTGCTGCGCAGGGCTGTCCCCACCTGGGTGGGTGCAGGAGGGATCACAGGGTGCCGTCATCACCCAGCTGGCAGCAGGGGTGTCTCCTGAGGGTCCAGGGGAGGCTGCATTGCTGCTGGTGCTGGCTTGAGCTGCCAGATCAGTGATCTGCCAGGGGACCAGCACTGTTCCCGAGGGCTGCTCAGGGCAGTCTCTGCTCCCAGAGAGCAGATCAAAAGCTTTGCTCCCAAGGTGTTGACCAGAGCAGACCATTCCTAAAAGGGCAAGTCGTGACTAGCTCCCTAATCCACTGTGCAGCCCAGAGCTGGCTTTCTGCCTGCCCAACCCAAGCCTGCCCATGCCTGGGTGCCCTGGCAGCACACTGTGCTGTGGTGGGGTACCAGTGGCAGCTCTACCACAGCTCTGAGTTGGGGCTTCACCTCCATGCTGAGCGAACCGGGCTGGGAAGCGGATCTGTCTGAAGGCATCTCTTTTTCTGGCTTTCTTTTGGCTCGATCAATGCCCTGATCCCACCTCCTGGTCAGCTCCACGGGCTTCTGCGCTGGTGTGATGCAGGAAACAGCAGTGGGGAGTTGGTGATTGTGTGTTGCTGCTGGAAAAGCAGTTCTGTGAAAGCTCATATTAAATGTGAGCTCTGGTCTGGGCAGGGCTGGCAGAAGCAGGCTGTAAGAGAACAAACTGCATGTATTGATTATTCACTGTCTCAAACTCCTGCAAGACTGGGAGCATGGAATAGTGTTGTCATGGTCCCAAAAGGATACGTGCAGTATTGTGCTCCAGCAGACACCCTCCTGTTGCTTCAGTGTCTTCTTAGATGTGTCTCCTGCACAAGCTGCTCTATAGCAGCTCCTCTGCCAGAGGGTTTGCTGACATGGGATGCTGAACGAGCATCTCTTATGGGTCCTGCTTTCCTCGCAGGACACAGCCTTTGTACCAGGGTTATGGTATATAATGTCTTCTCACAGTGGGCTGTGCTGTGTTTTCTCTTGCAGAAGAATGCTGTCCAGGCAGAAGGACCCCCCTATCAATCAGATCATCGAGCTGGGGATCATCCCCAGGCTGGTTGAATTCCTGACCCGTGCTGACAATGCTCTTCTGCAGTTCGAAGCAGCCTGGGCACTGACTAACATCGCCTCTGGCACCTCCGACCACACCAAGGCGGTAGTGGAGGCAGGTGCCATCCCAGCCTTCATCTCCCTCCTGTCCTCCCCGCACATGTACATCAGCGAGCAGTCTGTGTGGGCACTGGGCAACATCGCAGGTAAGCAGAGGTCTCCAGGCCTGGGGGCATGCAGAGGGTCACTGGGGAGCTAAAAATACTGATGTTCCTCAAGACGGCCTTGTCTCACTGCAGCTTTGTCTCCAAGCTGCTGCCCCTATTGAAACCCTTCAGTCCCTTCATGTGGTCTGGCAGCCTTTGAGACCTTGTGTTGGTTAGAATCACGAATAGTTTGGGCTGGAAGGGACCAATCTAGGAGGCCATCTAGTCCACCCACCCTGCAATGAGCAGGGACATCTTCAACTAGATCAGGTTGCTCGGAGCCCCATCCAACCTGACCTTAAATGTTTCCACCTTTCTGGGCAACCTGGGCCAGTGTTTTGCTGCTCTCATGGGGGGTGGTGGGAACGGGAAAAAACTTCCTTGTATCTAGCCTAAATCTTCCCTCTTTTAATTTAAAGCTATTATTCCTCATCCTATTATTCTGCTCCCTGATCAAGAGTCCCTCCCCAGCTTTCCTGTAGCCCCTTTAGGGATTGGAAGGGGCTATAAGGTGTCCCCGGAGTCGTCTTTTCTCTGGGTCGAACAACCCCAACTCTCTCAGCCTGGAGGTGCCCCAGCCCTCAGTATTTTTGTGGCCTCCTCTGGACCTGCTCCAACAGGTCCATGTCTGTCCTGTACTGAGCCTCCAGAGCTGGAGGCAGCACTGCAGGTGAGGGTCTCATGGAGCAGAGGGGCAGAATTGCCCCCCTCGCCCTGCTGGCCACATATCTTGTGATGCACCCTAGGATGTGGGTGGCTTTCTGGGCTGTGAGCACACATTGTTGGCTCATGTCCAGCTCTTCATCCACCAGTACCCCCAAGTCCTTCTCAGGAAGGCTCCTCTCAAGCCCATCATCCTCCCAGCCTGGACTGATACCAGGAGTAACCCTGACCTGGGTGCAGGACCCTGCACTTGGCCTTGTTGAACCTCATGAGGTTTATACAGGCCCACTTCTTGAGCCTGCTCAGGTCCCTCTGGATGGCATCCCATCCAGCAGGCATGTTGACTGCCCCACTCAGCTTGGTGTCATCTGCAGACTTGCTGAGGGTGCATTTGATCCCAATGTATGTCACTGATGAAGATGTTGAACAGTACTGGTCCCAATATGGACCCCTGAGGGACACCACTTGTCACAGATCTCCTCTGGATGCAACCATCCAACCAATTCCTCATCTACTGAACAGTCCACCCATCAACTCCGTTTCTCTCCAATTTAGAGAGAAACATGTTGTGGGGCACCATGTCAAAGGCCTCACACAAGTCCAGATAGATGACATCCATAGCTCTTCCCTTGTTCACTGATGTAGCTGCTCCATCAAAGAAGGTGACTAGGTTGGTTCTGCGAGAGGATTTTGGCCAAAGCCAAGTGCAAGACTCCATCCTGCTGAGATGGTCTGAGCTGCTAGTGATGTCAGTAGGGTAGAACAAGACCGGCTGTGTCTGGTTAGCCTGCCACAAACTAGCTGTGATGGCACTCCTGTCTATCTGTTAAATCCACTCCACCTGAAAATACTCGATGGTGTGTGGCTGGTGAGTGAGCCCAGTCACCCTGCCCTGGCCTGTGGCTGCAGTCCTGGTTGCTGTATGATGTTGACTGTCTTCTGACTTGGGCAGAGGCAATAAACAACCTTTTTTTTTTTTTTTTTTTTTTTTTTAATCTCTGCAGGTGATGGTCCTCTATACAGAGATGCTCTTATCAATTGCAGTGTGATTCCTCCCTTGCTGGCTCTGGTGTCACCTGTAACTCCAGTAAATAACCTTCATTTTCTTGACTTAACAGTTCTTTAATCACTTGGGTACTGGGTGAGTGGTGGTCTGTCATCTGCCTTAGGAACAACAAGCTATTTCAATAATTGAATGAGACCCTGTCTTAAACTGCTTTTAATGACCCTGGCTCTGAGCTATATCCAAAGCTGGGCATGCCAAGTAGACAGTCCACTAGTTGATGTGATGTCTTCTGGTCTTAGCTTATCTATCTAGCTTTGCCTATCTCAAGCTAGGAATAAGATGAAACGTGCAAGATAGATGTGCATGTGGAAGGGCTGAACTTGCCCTTCAGGCTTTCTCCTGCTGTTCTCCGGGTAGCTTTAAACCACTGGATTTGTGCCTTTCTCTCTGCCCTTCTGCAATGGTGCCTGTCCCACTGCTTTCTTGGTCTGTGGGAGAGAAGGACCTTCACCGAGAAGCTCTCAGGGGGTGTAACAGTGGTACCGATGCCTCCAGGTGTCCCATCCCTGGGTGTGGTGGAAGCTGTATGCTCTCTGTAGGCATAACTACGGCCTTTCTGGCTGGCGTTAAGAAAATGTCCTCCAGGCCTTCTGTGAGTTGATACTGCAGGATATTTGCTTAAAAAAGATAACCAACTCTTCTGGCTGCTCTGTTCCTAGCCCAGCTCGCTCTGGCCCCTTCTTGGGGAGCCCTGGGGAAGAAACATGACGAAACGCCAGTTCATATATAAGCACACCTTGGTAGCTGCAATGCTTTGAATGTAGCTCCACTAACCTCCTGGGAGCACCCTTACTGGGATGGACTGTCTGAACGATGCGACTTAACCAAATCCTCACAGTGCCCTGCTCTAGAACAATGAGCTGTTAATAAATATTAACGCTAACATTAAAAAAAAAAAAAAAAACCCAAACAAATTCCTGATCTTGTCCAAACAATGCTCTGTAATTTGTCACAAGGACCCAGCAAATAAGTTGTTTGGCACCTTTGTTAGTCATTGTAGTTTGTCACACCACCAGCGATTAAGTTATTGGAACTTAATATTGGAGAGGGAGGGGGTGAATCTACTGTCTTGGTCGCTTACCTGTTTCACCTCCCTTCTTCAAATAAGCCTCTGTCCTTATTAAGAAGGCTGCTTCTGGCTCCTTGATAACATCGCTGAGCTGTAGGGACCAGAAGCAGGGTGCTGCCTCTTCCTCACTTGTTACTGCAGTGAGGATCTTGCACCTCCCTTGTGTTCCAGGTTGGGTTCCTGAGGAACATCACATGGACGCTGTCAAACCTCTGTAGGAACAAGAACCCCTACCCTCCCCTGAATGCAATGAAGAAGATGCTGCCAGTCCTCATCTGCCTCTTGAAACATGAGGATAAGGACATTATTTCTGACTCCTGCTGGGCTGTTTCCTATCTGACTGATGGCTCCAACGACCGCATCCAAATTGTGGTGGACACAGGGATTCTCCCAAGGCTGGTGGAACTCATGGCCAGCCCGGAGTTGATCATCATGGTAGGAAACAATTGGCAATCTCCAGCCTCTGGTCCCTTAACGTAGTAACATCTGAGGGGAGGGAAGGCAGGTTTCCTTACGAACGTGGCTAGTGTGGTCTGCTGTCTCCTCAGACTTGGTTGTTGGTCAAGCCACTGATCTGTTCCAGCTTGCTGTGGCTGGCAGAGTGGATAGAGACTGTAAAGCTGCTTAGAGCAAAACAGGAGGACCATAGGTCTGTAAATGCAGCAGTAATTACCTACAATACTTTCCTTATTTGAAGGATCAAGCACTTAAGGGGGATCTCACTGGACTTTCTGGTGTGTATGCTTTGAGGTAAGGATTCTCCTCATCTCCTTTAATCTCTGTCTAGACTCCAGCTCTCCGTGCCATTGGGAACGTAGTCACGGGGACTGATGAGCAGACGCAGGCAGCTATTGATGCTGGTGTCTTGGCTGTCCTGCCCTGTCTCCTGCGACACGCAAAGCCATCCATACAGAAGGAAGCGGCATGGACGCTCAGTAACATTGCGGCGGGCCCTGCCCAGCAGATCCAACAACTCATCACCTGTGGGTTATTGCCACCTCTGGTGGAGCTGCTCGATAAGGTAAGGGATGGGTGCAGTGCTGCACAAGCAATGCTGAGGTCCATGAGGTCCACAGTGCTTCATTTGTGAAGCACTCAGTATGCAGCCAAGAGCCACCTGAGTGGTCTGTCTCAAAGCTGTTGAGCCCCTTGGGATGGCCTGGGCGCTCAGACTTGGCAGTACACTTGTATGAGAGCATGGCTTGGGGCTGCTCTTGGCAGCTCTGCCAGGTGTCCACCCATCACTCAAAGTGCTGGGGAAGGTGGGTCAGTCCACGCTGAATACAAGGGAAATGGCTGTCCTCACCTCACGCTGATCTGGAGGAATGCTAAAGCTTGGGAGTGCCTTCACTGTGCTGCTCTTCCAGGGGGACTTCAAAGCTCAGAAGGAGGCTGTGTGGGCAGTGGCCAACTTCACAACAGGAGGCACTGAGGAGCAGGTGGTGGAACTCGTCCAGTCTGGGGTCCTCAAACCTCTGCTCAACCTGCTCTTGGCCAAAGACAGCAAAACTGTCCTGATCATCCTGGATACTATTTCAAATCTCTTCCTGGTAAGTTCTCCTATGACCTCTTGCGTTCTTTCCCCAAGAGAGCAGCAAGGTGTGAGCCACTGCGTGGCTAGAACAGCTTCTACAGCAGCTACTGATCTTTCAGGAGTAAGAGTTAAACTTCACATGGTCTGACTTGTTCTTGGACATCCTTAGGTTGCCCAAAGGGTTTGGCAAGATGAAGTTCCCAAATGTTCCTCTTAACCTCTGTCCCATTCCAGAAGGAGGCTAAAAATCACAGGAGGTTATTTGTTAGTTCCCAAGCTGGATGGAGGCAAAGGTCTTGCAGAAATGCAACTGTAGAGAAATCAAGTGGTCCTGGGGGCCTTTCAGTTTGACTCCCTGCCAGTAGATGTCTATGTGCCTCTGACTTGGAAACCTGTTTATTGTAGCACCTTCGAACTGGTGAAATGGCTTTTGCAAATGACATAGTGGGTGGCAGGTCACACCTGCTGCTTCTCAGTGTGCAGAAGTGACTGAGCAGGCTTTGGCTAGCTTGTCTGGTTGGTGGTGAAGCCACTCGGCAGTAATCCCAGCAGGGACTGATTGTTTCATATGCATAGTAGTCCTGTCCCTGGGATCAGGTAGGGCCCATAAATGCAGCGACTGTGGTCCTTTGAGCGGTAGATCAGGGTCTTATAGTAAAGACTCTCTCAGACCTCTTACTGATAGAAGGTTATATTTTCCTGCTTGATTATCTGATCTTACAGACAGCTGAGAAGCTGGGGGAGACAGAAAGGTTGTGTCTGCTGGTGGAGGAGCTTGATGGTCTGGAGAAAATTGAAGCCTTGCAAATCCATGACAACAACATGGTCTACCGAGCTGCACTGAGTATCATGGAGAAATACTTTTCTGGTGAGGTATGTGAGCTCTTGCTGTTTCTCATCTGAAAATGAGGCTGTTACACACCGGAATGAAGCACAGACTTTAAGAAATAGGTTTTTGGAAGAGACCTCTACATGACTAGGGTAGTCCCTGAATCTTGTTCCGGTCGCTTTTAAAGGTGTGTAAAAAAAAAAAAAAAAAAAAAAAGCTCCAAGTTGTCAGCTGATGGGTTGCACAACAGATATGGATGCCTTGATAGCATCTTGCTGCTGGAATTTAAACTGGCATCAGCTGGAGTTACTGCAGTTGCTGATATGAATACCAAATGAGGAGAAGTTTTTCCTCCTTCGGAGCTGAGCTAGCTTGTCACTATGAATGGAAGCCTCCTACTCAGCTGATAACCGTACTCAGGTTGCATTTGGATTATTTGACTCTTCTCATGCTAATGAGCTTATGGAAAAAGAGGGTAGGACACCAGCTAGCTGTTGCAAGAGTCCCATGATGTCACAGATGCCATGCTTGGTCTTAGCCTTAGTCTTGCAGATGGAGAAACATCAGGGAAGAGGCTTAGTGGTTTGGTGGATCTTGGAGCTGAGGCTCAGTCTAGATGTGAACCGCATCAGCGGGGACCAAATGTCTGCTTTAGTCCTTTGCCCAGACCAGGGTCTGCAGGATGTCCCTGGGAGAGGGTGTGGAGGAAGCTCTCCTACACACCAGCACCTACCTGAGGGGCCGGATGCTGGGGGAACATCTCTCCAAAGCGATCCTGGCTTGTTGCTGTTCCAAGCAGGCTATTTAATTTGACTGAGTACTGCCACTCCAGCTGCTCTCTTCTTCTGCCTCTGGTGCCTGAGCCTGTAGACTTGGCTGCTTTTTGTGTGTGAGATGCAGGGACATGGCAGCTTCAGTGCGCTGTAAGGAACAGAAGCACTTGGTCTGGTCTCCAAGGGTCCTGTTAGAGTCAATTTGGTCTTAACACTTTGTTACAGCAGCAGAACTTTTCAAAACAAGAATAAAACAGTAAGCTGCTGTAAAAAGCTTCAGGCAAACTCTGGTGCAAATAGTTTAGGTTTATTAAGATGCAGAACCTTTAACTGATGACTATCAACTTCCTCCTAGGAAAATCCAGATCTGCAGCCTGGGACTGGTGAAGATGGACTATATGATTTCTCAGTGGAGAAGCAAGACTTCAACTTCTGAAGATGAAGCACTCTACAGCTCTGAGCTGGTGGGTGTTTTGGTAGAGCTCAGATGTCCAGACCAAGAGGAGCAAAAACACTGAGTCTCTTTACTTTTGAAACTTGTCAATAAATTGCACTTCTGTCTTTGTACTTCTTGCCTTTGATTATTTCCTCCTCCCTCAGAAGCTGCTGTTGTGAACAGTATAGACTCTTTTTCTGTAATGTCTAAGGTTCTGCAGAAAGGTGTTGGAGCCTCCTGGGCATGTCTTCTGGGTGAAGCTTTCTTCTAGCTCTGTTAAGCTGATGGAGAGCAGGTGTTACCACCAAATCCAGCTGGGTCTCAGTGCTAGTGCTGGAACTTCCAGGCTTCGCTTGGAGTGGTTGAAGCAGCTCTGAAAAGCTGTTCAAAAGGTGTTTCACTCTTCTGCAGGTGAATCCACCTCCATGGGAGAGGAGATCCTTCTAGCAGAGAAGGAAATAGGTTGGGGAAAGCGGGTCACTGTTGCCCCTGTGCGTGCTATTCCACTCCCATGGTGGAATATCAGGGTTGGGACATAGGAGGTGCTGAGTAAATGCTGGTCCTTTGGCAGCAAGGCTGTGTCAGTTATTGCCATGGGAGTTAATTCAGCTCCCACTGCAGCATCCCAGATGCTATCCGCTGCCCTGGAGCCCATTGATCCAACCCTTTAATATTGAGGACCTGTATTTCAGGTTTCCATTGCATGTCACTGCCCCTTCCTGAGAGGAGTCCTCCCTCTCCCCAAGCCCTCCAACTTTGATTGCTGGCTGTGGGCTCAGGATGGAGTTGACAGGGCTCTTAAGTCCAGCTTGCAGCAAGCTCTGGTGCCCATCCTTGCAGCTATCTGTGCTGCTCTGCAGGTGGGTGTGTTGCACAAATGCAGTGTGCTGCAGGTTCAGAATGAGCTGTTGGACACTGCTCCATTGTTGTACTGCTGATGCGTTATAGAAGGTTCTGCCAGGACCCTTGAGTCCACGGGGCTTGAAGCTGTCTCAAGGGCTTTGCTACATGCAAGATTGTAGAATGGTTTAGGTTGGAAGGGACCTTGAAGATCAGCTAGCTCCAACCCCCTGCTGTGGATGGAGACACCTCCCACCAGCCCAGGTTGCTCAAAGCTTCATCCAGCCTGGCCTTGAACACCTCCAGGGATGGAGCTTCCACAGCTTCTCTGGGCAACCTGGGCCAGTGCCTCACCACCTTCAGAGTGAAAAATTTCTTCCTAATATCTAATCTACATCTCCCCTCTTCCAGTTTGAAGCTATTCCCCCTCATCCCATCATTATGTGCCCTTGTAAAAAGTCCCCCCCATCTTTCCTGTAGGTCCCCTTTAGGTACCAGAAGGGGCTCTAAGGTCTCCCTGGAGCCTTCTCTTCTCCAGGCTGAACAACCCCCACTCTCTCAGCCTGTCCTCATAGGAGAGCTGCTCCAGCCCCCTGATCGTCTTTGTGGCCTCCTCTGGACCTGCTCCAACAGGTCTCTGTCTTTCCTATGTTGGGGGCTCCAAAGCTGAAGATGGGGGAGGGAGGGGGGGGTTGACTCTTCAGAATAACCTTGGGTGGATTCAGGGCTTTGCTTCCTCAGATGTGGTGGGAGGTGATGTGGCAGATAAATTTAATCTGAAGGGAAAATCTTCTTTCCAGGAAGCAGAACCTCTTTCCTCCACCCCGGATCTGTTCACCAGAGGATTTATGTATTTCTCCTCTGGGCCATTTAGGGCGTTGGGTAAAGTCTGGTTGTGCTCCATGCCCTGCAAGGAGGTGTGCAGCCCTGGTCGTGTGCACCGGAGCCGGGTATCACTTATTTAACATTAAAATGCTGGAGCTGATGAATCGCAAAAATGCTTCTTGGTTTTTATGCCTTGGATCCAAAGCTACGTACTTAAACCCGTGATAAAGCGAAGCCCGAGCATACGGCTGAAAGAAGCACCCGTGAAAATCCTTTGTTTGTGCCTATGGGTTAACACAAAGGGCTCCGGCTCGGCTGAGCGCGCCTTCTCGCAGCGTGCTGCTGCTGCTGACGAGGCTGGTACAGCATCTGGAAACGGTCAGATTTCACCAGGTAAAACGAATCTGAGGCAGGAGCTTCCTCAGTGTAAATGGAGATGCGGACCGGAGCTGTGGCCCGTGTGGCCGCCCTGACTTTGGACCGAGGTCCAGCGCGGAGCATCCCACGTGTTTTTTCCCGCAATCAGGCAGGACCGTCCCTTATGGGCGGCTGAGCGGCAGAGCCGCTCTTTGCTGATGCTCTGCTGACTTAAAGCAAACGAAAAAGAGAAAGGGCAGAGCTATTTGACTTTTTTCCTCCTTTCCTGTGCGTGCTGGAGATGAGCCTGCGGTAGGTGGTGTTACACAGAGCCCCGGGACCAAAGCTGCTCGCTTCCACCTCAAGCTGCAATAAAAGAATGTCCCCGTAGCCCTGAATGTGATAGAGAGAAAAACATGCCCCTTTTCTTAAGAGTATCGGTATGTGCCTGCTGTCCTGTGCTGCAGGGCAAGCAAAGCGGAGGAGGTGTTTTGGGATGGCCGGAGAACCGGGAGCGGTGCCTGCCGGCACGGGGAGGCTGCTGGGCTGTACCCGCCGGCTGCTGCGCCGTGGGCGTGCGAGCGACCTACAGGCATCTGCTCGCCCGGTTAATTGGAGCCACTCTCCTCTGATCACCGCTGGCCCCGGTTGTCCCGCCCGGGGCGCAGGCAGCAGCCACCGTGGCAATTTTGGCTTTGCTGCTCTGCTCCCAGGGGAGGGTTGGAGCCACCCCCTTCTCCCCACGGGATGGGATGGGGCAGCTGCGGGGACAAGGGGTCCATGGAGACCAGCGAGGGTGAGATGCTGCCGTGCTGCTTCCCCAGAGCAGCTCAACCTCCCAAGAGATGCACGAAAAAAGTACTTTTTCTAATTAAAGCATCCCATATCCCGGCCCCAGAGGAGCACAGCCGTGGCTGCTCAGTCCCAACGCCACTGGAGAGCTGGAAAAGGCACTACCAGTGCCCGTGGTGGCCCATTTGCCCTGAATTGGGACCCGATTAATTTACGCAGATGGGGCAGGGTCTCTTCTAAAGCGCTTTTTATGCCTAATTGTTCATTTCCTACCCCCACGGGTGCACCCCGCAGCCCCCCCGGCACCGCGCAGACTCGTCACCCGGGTCTGGCTTTGCCGGAGCGGGTGGGAGGGGGTATCCCTGAGGCTGCGCACCCGGAGCCTGCGGGAGCCGGTTCGGGTATCTACGTGAGCCAAAACCCGATGGTTGGGGAGAAGAAAGAGGGAGGGGGATTTTTCGGAAGAATTTGGATGGTGAAAAGCACCTCCCGAGCTTCCAGGTCTGCTGCTGCGCCAGATGCTTGGCTGTAAATGGTGGAGGCTTTCCCCTCTTTCCCGGCTCTGTTTTGCTTTCTCCCTGGAATTTATGGGGAAAAGCTTTTTTTTCCTCCTCTTGCCCCTGGGAAGGGGCGGGCGGAGCAAAGAAAGAAAAGTCAGGTATTTACTACTTGTGCCAGGCCGGGGGTACCCTCGGCACGCACCGGAGCGAAGAGCCCAGTCTCAGCCGCTCGGTGGGAAACAAGGCTGGTCCCAAGGTTTTGTGTCTGTACAGGGAGCCGGGACGGGTTCCGGATTTAAGGATTTTTCCACTGGATGTGATTTCCTTTCTGGTGGGAGTGGGAGGACTGGTTTGTGGGATGCTTTGGGGGTGTTTTTGGCAGTTCGTAAATCAATAGTTGGGGTTGGCTCGTGAGATGGAGGGAGAGATGGGGCGCAGCGGAGCTGGTGGGCAACAGCCACAGTGGCTGTTAGCCCGCAAGGAGGGACAACATGGGGACACGGGGATGTGGGGACCATTCAGGGTGGGTCCTGGGGGCTGAGCCGGTGGTCCCAGCTGCCCGGAGCTGTGGGTGTTGCTCCCAGCCCCCACATGCTTGATGCACACATGTTCACACACGTCCCCTTGCCACCTTCCATGTCATCCCAGGCACCCCCATACACCCTCCATGCCACCCAGCATGTCCCCCCCCAGGCACCCCTATGCATCTCTAGTCACCCTCCATGCCATGCCAATGCCACCCAGCATGTCACCCACGTGTACCCCTGTACACCTTCCATGCCATAACTATGTCATCCCTATGCCATGTTCCCTGCCACCCCCAGGCACTCCTGCACACCCTGCACGTCACCCTGCATGTCTGCCCCATACACCCGTGTTCACCCTCCATGCCACCCCCATGCCACCCGCCATGACACCTCCATGACACCCTGTATGTCACCCCCATGCACCCCTCCATGCCACCCCCATGCCACCCCCATGCCACCCTCCGTGCCACCCCCCGTCACCCTGCATGTCACCCCCATGCCATATTCCATGCCACCCCCAGGCACTCCCGTGCACCCTGCATGCCACCCTGCATGTCACCCTCCATGCCACCATGCGTGTCACCCCCATGCACCCCTGAGAACCCTTATACACCCCCCCCTGCCACCCCCCTGCCACCCTATGTGCCACTGCCATACACCCCTATTCACTCTCCATGTCACCCTCCATGCCACCCCCCCGCCACCCTCCACATCACCCCCATGCCACCCCCGTGAGGGTCTATTCACCCCCTTGCCACCCCCATGTCACCCTCATGTCACCCCCATACACCCCATGCCCCCCCAGCATGCCACCCCCCCCACCTCCTCCCCGCCGCCAGGGGGCGCTGTCCCCCCTCGCCCACAGACCCCTCCTGCGCATGCGTCCCACCCACCCGCCGACCTTCCCATGATGGCGGCGCCGTGCTGCCGCGCGCGCGCCGCGCGCTGGACGTCACCACCACCCCCGCCGTACGCCAGGGGGGCGGGGGAGGGGGCGTGGCCAACGCGCTTCTCCGCGGCCGGGCCGGGCGGCGGCGGCGGCGGCGGCGGCTGAGGCGATCGCGGCGGAGGCCGGGGCTCAAGGCGACGGCGAGCTGAACGGGCGGGCGGGCCCGCATGGAGGGGTTGCGTGAGGCCGCCGGTTGATCTCGGCGCCACTGTTGCCGCCGTCTCCACCACTACCACCACCACCGCCTCCTCCTCCTCCTCCTCCTCCTCCCGGCGCGATGTCGAATCCCGGTACCCGCCGGAACGGCTCCAGCATCAAGATCCGCCTCACAGGTAACGGGGCGGTGGCGCCGTGTATCCCCCCTCCCCACAAACCTTGGGGCCCGGCCTCCCCTCCCCTCACGCCGCCAGGCCGGGGAGGGGGCGGACGCCCCCTCCCCGGCCTGGCGGCGTGAGGGGAGGGGAGGCCGGGCCCAAGGCCGTGGGGCCGAGACGGCGGCGACTGAGCTCCGATCGTTACTTAACTTTTATCCGCCGTTTATTTCAGTCACGCTTCCACCTCCGCGGCGCGCCGGAGCTTCTCTTAATTCTTATTTATTTATATTTGTTTCCCTGCCCCCCTCCTCTCTCCCCCCGCCCTCCCGCGCCGGGGTGGACTCCACCGGCTGCTTCATACAGAAATTTAGGGGGGAGGGGGGCTTTGTGAGAGAGAACTGGGGGTATCCCTGTCGCCCCCCTCTCCTGCCAGCAGGTCAAGGCACCCTGCTCCTTCCTGAGGTCTCTTCTGCACCTTTCTCCGTGGGGGGGTGTTCCTGTGACATCCTCCCTCGGCACCCTGCCCCTTCATGGGGTCCCTTCTGCACCTTCCCTGTGTGTGTGATGGGCTCCCTGTGACATCCCCCCCAGCAGGTCAGGGCACCCTGCCCCTTCCTGAGGTCTCTTCTGCACCTTCCCCATGGGGGGAGTCCTTGTATCACACCCCCCCTTCCAGCAGGTCAGACCACCCTGCCCTTTCCACAGGTCTCTTCTGCACCTTCCCCACGGGTGGGGGTCCCTGTGACCCCCCCCTAGCAGGCCAGGATGCTCTGCCCCTTCCTGGGGTCTCTTCTGCACCTTCCCTGGGAGGATTTCCAGGAACACCTTTCCCGCAGCCTTTCATAATCTGCCTTGCTCTGCTTTAGTTAATAAACAGCCTTCCATGTGCTGAGGAGGATAACGTGGTTGCTAATGAGAAAACGTACATTTAGAGCTTTTATCGGGGGGGGGGGGTTCAGTGTGTTTTTTTTTTTTTCCCCCCTCCTTCCATGCAACTTGCTCTCGCCTGGCAGATCATGCATTCAACTTTTGAAGTTCCTGCCCCGAGCAAGAGGCGACACCAAACGCAGAGTGTGTCCTGCCTCCTTATGAGGCCTCTGCAAGGGTGCACGTATGGATAAACCAACTTATGTTGCACCCTGAAAGATCTGGATTAAGTCTTCTGGAAGCTGCTCTGTTCAATGCCAGGACTGCTTCTTTAATGGGAAGAGACACAGTTTCTGCTTCTTGAGACTGCTGTGTGAATTATTAATAAATAAGGTACAATCCGCTCTTTGAAAGGCAACAGGTGGATGCTTGGAAATCTCTTGGGCCGAAGGAGCCACGGTGCTACTTGGAGTCACTGGCATTGATCTATATAGAGCTGTTTCTGTGGGTGCATAAAATGTTGTCAAATAATGAGAAAACAGCGCTAGTTAAACTTCAGTTACAGGTTAACTTGCTTCTGGCATAAAATGCAATCAATCAGAAGCAGCTCTTAAAAAAAAAATACTGCTTTTCTTTTAATCCTTTTTTTGATTCTGCACTGCTTGTGCTTTAGAAGACCAAAGTTTGTGAGGATAATGGAAATCTGAAAATCCTTTTCTTAGGCGTGAGAAGGCTGAAAATATTTTTAGGGTGTATAGATGATGTTTGATCTGAAATTAGTTTTGTGGTGATGTATGCTAAATGTCAAGTCAGTCATTATTGTGGCTTATTTTTGTGCAAGTCAGTCAATAAAAATGTTGTGAGTTAAGTAACTTAGACCGTGGTCGTAGCCCTTCTTCTGAGCTGGAGGATATCATTTGAATAACAGACAGAAGCTGTTGGTTTTAATTTTAAAGGATGAATGCTGCATCAAAATGCTTTTTTACTTTTAGCATGTGCTAGTCTTCTCTCCTAGTTGAGAACATTTTCTGGAGGAGACTGAAGTTTCAGTTTATTGAGCAACTTAGTGGATTTTTGGTTTTTTTTTTTACTCTCCTTTTTTAACTACATTGAAGAAATCTCTGGCTTGCTCAAACACATCTTCTGTTTTTACAAGCAGGAAACTTGGGTGGTGTGACAGAAAGTGCTGTATTTAATCAAAAAATAAATTGCTTTGGGAGAAGTTTAGCTTTAGAATCGTTAGGCAGTGCTGTATTCTTGGCTTCGCTGGAGACTAGAGTGCTGACTTACCTGTTTCAAATAGCTGTAGCTAGCGTGGCTTTTGTTTTCTCATCTGCTTTGCTATTGGGAGATTTGAGCAGATTTAAATCAAGACAGAGGACCTCTTCTGTTATGATTTACTACCTGCATTGTGTTTCCTGTGATTAGAAACCATTTACGTTTTGCACTACTGAAGATAGCTGCGTAAATAGCACTTAGACTGAAGGTGCCTGTGAGCATTACTTTGTAAATGGGAAGTGGACAGTGGTAGAACCTTTCATGCTTTTTTAAAGACATAATTTTTTCCTCATATATTGGAAAGGTATTTGTATTAGCAGCATGTTGGGTTTATTGATGTGAATATATCTAAAAGCTCTGGATTCTCTGATGATTATCAGAAGTGATCTTCCAGCTTGTAGACAGTGGTGTCAGTCCTATCCCGATACAAATCGTAATGAAGTAAAACGGCAAATAATTCATCCAGTTTAGAAATACAAAAAAACCCCAAACCAACCCAACAACATCAGCAAGTGTTGGCTGGCAGGTTGAAATGACTTTGTGTGCTATGGATCTCAAACATGCTGATTTCTCATTGTACCTCAGTTTCTCCAAAAGCCTGTTCCTCTTATTTACGTTGGAGCTCTCACTGCTGCTGGTGATGTAGGAGCCAGAGATATTCATGGCCTTCTCTCTTGTCACTTGGAGCAGTTCTAGGCAAAGTAAGGTAAAACTTATTGTTAAGTCTGTGGTCCTTTTGTGCAACAGTGGCAGAATTAGCAAAACAGGGATGGAAATAATGAAGGATACTGTGAGTGCATGTGCTCGAAAAGTCCCGTCGGGATCTGCTGGGTCAGGGAGGAACATGATCCACAGGCCAGGGTACCTTCACGGAGCACGTGTCCTGTTTTTACTGATGTGCTTCTCTGAAACCTTTGTTTGCTGCTGCAGTCGCTGCTCCCTGGGGAAGTTCCAAAGGGTTCATCATCTCCAAGGCTTACACGCATCTTGCTCATACTGTTATATCACCCAGAAGTACTCGTGAAAACTGCAGTCTCATTGTGCTGGGTATCAGAGATGTTTCTATTCCAGGTAGCTTGCAGGCAAAGGTTGCAGATGGAGTTGGAAAGGCTGTGGTGAAGTGGACTAAACATGTAATTTTTCTACCAAAAAAAGCTGCAAGTTGTGTTCTGGCTTCATCGGTACTGGCTTTGTCTGCAGGGTCTCAGCTGAGGTGTTAAAAGCTGGCTGGCTTCTGGTACCATTGTGGAATGGAGAAAAGATTGGGAAGGAAAAGGCATTAGTTTAAACTTTATGGATTACTTCATAGATGGAGCAGGAAGGGGGGAGGATCTCAGGTATATGGTCAGGTGGCCTTTTCAAGGACTGATGGCAAAACCAGTTTCTTTAACAGAAAAGCAGGAGTTGGTATAACAGGCGAATACAAATAATCGCCTCCAAGCATCTTGCTTAGCGAGGTTCAGAGTACGCAAGAGTGTGAAAATGCGTTCCTCCTGGGCAGACCTGGCCTGGGAAGGTGCTGGGCCGCTGGCTGCCATCGTTGTAGCAGTTTTGGAAGATGGATATAGGTGAGAGCCCTCCCAGGTTGGGAGGGGGGGGGGGGGGGAAGTGCAGTGTCGGAAGCATCATGGAGGACTGAGAAAGATGATGGGGAAGCGGGTGGATTCTGTCAGGTGAGGGGAAGAGTTGTAGGTGGTTTGTAGGTGACAAGTTTGATTCCTGTAGGAAAGGTGATGGTGCTCAGCAGTGACAAAGAAAGGAAAAGAGGAAAGAGATGATGCAGACAAGTATCCTGAACGCCACTTTCGGTTCACTGTAGTCGGCACAGTTTAGGGAAGTCCCATCTACAAAACCTGACCAGTGAGCAGCTGGTAAATGGGTGGCTTCGGGTCTTTTTGCAGATAGGCATTTGTAATTTGAGGAACACATAAAAGAATATGGCGACTTCAGGTAGAAAATAAAATATACATTACCTTAAGAGCAGTGTTCACGTAGGACTGTTATAAAGGCAGAGGTTAAAATGTGTCACAAATGTCAGTATGTTTTGCTTCCCTTTGGTGACTAATGTCGTATTGATCAATGCAGCAAAGTTAACTGACTGATCAATAGCAACACTAATATTGGTGACCTGGACAGTTTTATGTCCCAGTTTCAGAAACAATGAACATCTGCGTAGGGATCTCTATATCGGACATCGTAAATACTTCATAGGCTGTCTGTAGTTTTATGGTCGTACATTAGAAAGACTACAGGTTACAGGCTAAGAGCACTGGTGCAAGAAGGCAGAAGCAGCCGTCCGGGCAGCCCAGCCTGCCTCGGCATTTGGAATTCAGTATCGAGCCGGTTTCTTGCAATGGGGAACATGGTGGGGAAGCGGCAGTTTAGTAGCTTCAATTTATTTTGCATGGTAGTCTGGGAGTATGTCGAAATCTATGTCTCGTTATTTTCTTCTCGTAAGGATTTTCTCTACTCCACGTCTTCTGGGAGTGGGTTGCCTGGTTGTGGTTGGAGCGCTGGGCTGGAACTCGACGCTGAGCTTCGCCACAGATTTCCTGTGCGATGCTGAGCGAGGCGCTTAACCTCTCTCTGCCGCTCTTCCCCATTTGTGTTATGAAGTAGTAGCGTTTTCGTGAAGGTAAATTTGTGGCTGTTCTGAGGCCCTTGGAGGTGGGGATGGCAAAGAGGCTTGGGGGATATAACTCGGGGACTTTAAGGAAAAAAATAAAATAATCTTGCTTTTGTGGGGGGAAGTGCAGAGAGCACCCTTTGCAGCCAGCCAGCTGGCATCTTTGGGCTGCCGGAGTGGGAATCCAAAGAGCAGCCTTTTCCTCTGGGCAGGCTATGGGTAGCGAGTCTCCCTTTTTTGTTTCGCCCAGTAAGTCAAAGCTGTGCCAGCACCATTGTCCTGGTGGAAGTAAATTAAATCTCCAAAAGGAGTTTGTTTGAATATCCCCCTCAGGATGGGAAAGTAGAAACAATAACTACATTATTCCTAACTTTAAACTTTCTTTTCTCAAATTGAATGTCTTCATATAAAGAAATGACATTTGGGATGTGGTTGTGCAGTTACTTAATGATTTCTTCCTTTTTGTTCCACGCTACCCACCAGTCTAAGAACAGTTTCTCATCCATTTCCTTAAACAGCTTTATCACATTTCTAAAATTTTGTAGCATTGTGCTTTCTTTTTGTGTTGCAAAATTAAGCATCAGTTCAGGGGTAACATAAGCAGTGTTTTCCATTTCTCAGCGAGGAAGTCGATTTTATACCAGGATGTTATCTGTGCAGGGTAGCTGACCTCTTACTGACAACAACTCAGAAACTGCTAAAACTGCCACTGTAAATCAGGATAAACGAGACCCCCCCAGTTGTTTCTGTAGCTGCCTGGAGGTGTGCTTGGTGGGTCACAGGATGAAGTAGTACTGCCTGGAAATACCGTCTCTGTGTGTGTGTTTTGGAAGTTTACCAGGATTGATGCCCAACTTGAAGCAAGTCCAGTTGACGCGCTTAACGTTGGATTAATCTGGTTAGATTACTCGCTGCTATTTATGGTTCTAGAGTTAACTACTCACTCGGCTGCCTTGTTGGTTTGGGCCGCGTTGGTTGAGGTAGCGTGATAGGGCAGAGTGGTTTAGAAAAGATGTGGTTAAATTGGTCGGTGTAGTATACTTGTGAAGTCCAGGTGCGTACGCAGCAGAGCAACTCATTTAAGACTTGAGTGAAGACAATATTAAAAAAAAAAAAAAAAAAAAAAAGACCAGAAGAGACAGTTCCAGCTTCAATCTTTTCCCCTAAATTAGGAATTGAGTATTTTTTGTTACATTTTTCCATTAGGATTCCTCTGGAAGTGGTTAAAATATTACTGTGAAAAGGACCAAATCTGGAATATCACTGAAAGCTTTTACCTGTATTAATGCTTTGATATTTTTTTCATGAAAACTGATGCTGATTTATTACCGGAGTGAAACAAGCTTGTATTACCCTGTTCCTGAAAATGGTTTGTTTTTTCCTATACCAGCTGTTGCAAGGAGGGAGAGGAGTCGGTGAGATCTTGAGTCTCGAGATACTTGTTGACAACCATCACGTTGTTTCTCCTGCTGTGGACCTGTTTAGGTTTTAGGGCATGTGTCTGTGTCAGGGTTCTGGCTCTTGCCAACACCAGGATGCCTCCTCTGTTGATGGTGAGGACAGCGCTACAGCTGATGGACTTCCAGTGTTTTTACCTTGATATCATTTCACCTTCTTTAGCACGTATATTGGAAAGCCTGAAGTTAAGCGTGCAGGTAGTCAACATCGAGCACTTGTGTTATGGCTGGTAGTGAGGAAGCTGCACTGCTCTCGGATCATGATGTTTCAGGTGCTTACAAATGAGTTCCTGCAGGTATTGCTGCAAAACTTCAGATGTTATCTCCATGCCAGTCTGCTGACCCCCCATTGCCAAGAAATTTGTCACCCACCCTGAGAAAACTGGCAGAAGAAAACCTGTGCTTGTGCTTCAGCTGCTTCAGTGCAAATTCAGCTTCTCCATGTAAGTCTAGCTCAGGAATTTAAGCTAAGATGCTGGACTTTGAAAAGCCGAAGTTTGTGCGTGTATTGCCTTCTGATAGGAGGAGTTGACTTTAGGAGGGAAAAACAGAAAAGAGAGAGAGTAGTGATTTCTTAAACCAGGCAGCAAGGTTTGCTAGAGCTTCTTTATTAGTATACATCAATTTATAAAAATATTTATTGAAGTATTCATGTAATATAAGAAGAAACTTGCACAAATGATTGCTAAAGAAGAGTCAGTAGGTCCATGACAGGTTAAGATGCTACTTGTTTATAAACTTTGTTTCACATCTCTTTGAAGGGAAATTCAGTAATTCTGAGAGGGGCATCCCTGGGGATATTTTTCTCTTTTCCATCTCTGTCTTTCTTTGTGAAAGTCGTAAAATGCAATGGGAGGACAGAGCAAAAATGTTGAAAGTTTTTCTTTCAAATATTCTCTTATGAACTGGCAACTACGTTGGGAATACGGGGGGCTATAGGAGCTGGATGATAAATTTGACGATACTCTAGTTGAATTGGCAGAATAAGCATGCATGCTGTTTTAGAAAGGATCTCTCCACAGGGCTGTAATAGCTTGATGCCTTCCTCTTCAGTAAGTCATTTCTGTCAAGTTAAAGGCCAAAATTCAAACTGGCTTGTTGTCAAGGACACTAAGCACAGCAGGCAAAAATCCCCAAGGCTACCCAATTCACAGCGTAGATAGATAAAGCTGGCAGAGCTTGGCTTACTCTTCCTCCCCTCCCCCATGAAAAATCCTCTTGCCTGTTTTTTTTGAGGATATGGACACTATTCTGCATACTAATACAATTTAACAGAAAGTATTTAAATGGAAGGTTTGTTCATCTGTTTGTGGGTAAAACAATCTATTATTGTTTGGGAGTAATGCTAAAATAATGCACAATCCCCCCAGTGACTGCGTGGTGCTGCAGGCTGCTGCGCCATTCCAGCTGTGCTCACCTCCGCCACAGCTGGAGGGAATTGTCATTGGCAGAGGACCGGCTCCAGCATCCCCTCCCGGTGAGCACCAGCCCTTTACGTTGGTTGTTGTGTGATGAAGCAGTTCCAATGGGTTAAGCTCATAATGCTAAATCTTGCTGTTATGACCATAAGAAATGATGGAAAATCCTGTGGAATTAGGTGTTTGTAATAGCTTTCTATTTTACACTGTGGTTCCCGATTCTCTCGTAAGAATATACAGCAGTCCATTTAGGAATAAAGGGCAATGTTAAACCACACTATTAACTTCAAGTATTATTGACCACTAGAATACTCCAGGAATATTATGTGTCCCTGAATGTCCTCACTAATGTGCAGTTTTAGCCATGGTTGGTTTTTTTTGAATGGTAGATGTTTTTTTCCCAATTGATTATGAAGAAGCCCTGCTGAAGAAAATGGAATTTGATTCTCTTTCTTTCATAGATAGCATGGTATTAACTTTCTCTTGCAGTAGTTTTTGCTTTTACTGGTAACCAGTAGTAGGTAAAGAAATATTTTTCAATAGGATGCAGTCTTTTTTCCTCAAGTTCATGAGGTCTTTCTCAATACATATTATTCTTTGGAGTAAAATGGCATTTTTTGTATGAGTGAATTAGGAGGAATAGCGTTTTCTTTGACCTTTCAATATGTTTGCATTTTTGTCTTCCATTAAAATCTGCCTATTTCCTCTAATGGTTAGTCTAAAATAAAATGCATATGTTCTTATCAATATAAACTGTCCATCTCTTGTTTACTTCACAAAATGGCAAATTAGATTTCTATGTGTTAAAGTCTATTCTTCTAATTCATCTCCCTAATTTCCAGGACACTATATTAAAAACTCTCCTTTCTATTTTTCTCTTTAACATAAAGGTTAAAAACCCATTGAAGATAGTTGCCTTTTTATTTATTTTGAATTCAAGGCAACTGCTAACATCAGTCTGAACGCTCCCTTTTCGTGGTCCTGACTTTTCTTCCTCACACCCCGAATGTGGTCTGTATTGCATCCCCAAAGTAAACCAGACATTACAGCAGAGAAGTCAATCCCTGTGGTCAGTGTTCTTCCATCGTCTAGTACACGGGGAGGGGGGGGGGGTGACCCCAAAAGTTTCTCGAAAAGGAAACATCTTTTGACACGCACATGCTCCATTTTCCTGGAGAGCAAAACCAAAACAAAAAGTCCAGACTGCATATGAAAAGTAATTGAGTGTATGGATTGTGCTGTTGCTTTAACTTTTTTTTTTTCTTTTGACTACACAAGTGCAGAATTTAGAAAAGGGAGGAATGTCAATTTGATTCAGACTTGCACTGGTTGATATACTTCCAGGGGAAGCCTTGTTCTTTATCCTTGCAGCTGGTGTGTTTTCATTTTTTTACCTGGACAGACATTTTTATAAGCATGTGGGAACTTCAGTTTAAACTCTGAATTAAAATACAGAGGTGTCGTATTCTACATGTGTAAGTCTAATTAGTAGATACCTTGGTTTTGGAAAATGCTTGTTTAGCGTTGACGGGGAGAGAATCCATTAGATTTGTTAAGCTTTGGGTTTGGAATGAAGTAGGGGAATGTCAGCTAAAGATCTGATGTCAGTCTTTGAAAGAAAAGATGGGTGAATTTTCTGGGCTCTTGAAATGATAGTTACTTCAGCTTTATATAGTAGTAGAAATTCCAAGCAGTATCTCTTGTATCTCTTTCTTAAAAATGTCTGCAGACAAGTGACCATCAAGCTAAGCACTACGATGGGCTCGTTCATATTTCACGTCTGTAAATACGCTATTAAACAGCAGATGAGACAACAGAAATGGCTTGGTGAAAAAAAAATAAAAATGCCTGAAGTGTTGGGGCTTTTGGATTTTGCAGAGAACTTCTGCGTATTTAATTTTTCATCTCCCAGCAGTTTCTTATGTGAAGTGTTTTTATGCTGTGATCTGCTGATGCATTTAACCCGCTCCTGAGACTATTTTTAACCAGAGCGAAAATACTTCTGTTGAGGTCCCCCTTTCATAGGTGATTGCTGAAATAAGGCGAGATAAGCTTACAAGGAGTAAGTGAAGTTAGGGAGCTAGAAGGTGCCAGCGAGTGGCACAACTGTTTGAAGCACAGTGTGGTCCATGAGCCCATGGATGTGTTGGAGTCAGAGAAGGGGTCCAAATTGTGAACCTACTCTCTAATGACTTTGAACTTGGTGGTTGTGTTCATGTCACCAAGTTAAACTCCGGTTTAAATCTCTACCCTTGCACCTTTTCCAAGAGATACTATAATTCATTAAATAATCTAACATTAAGTTTTCTACTCTAAAAGCACAGGGTATAGCAATAGATGTCTGGCTCTTGGTAAGACTGACTTCTGCATATCGTGCAATAATAACCTAAAATATAGTACAGCTAATATGCCATAATAGGAGGACCTGCATCTTTTATTCCTTCTTCCCAAGATTTTTGGGGAATTGACTGATAATAGACTTTTTTTTCGAGACTTATTAATTAGATGTGTCTGTTACAGCATGATAAACCAGCACAGGCACGTGAGTCAGTCGGCCAGACCGACACCAGCGCGCAACCTCTAGATCTACTTAGGGTAATGTAATCAGTTCCAATAATTGCACTGTCACCAGCTCTTATTAGTAGTGCTTTTACCTGGTCTAGTAGGAGACTAAGGCAGACAAAAGAAACATGTAAATGGGCGCTTTTCTGTGTTGTGGTGTTTAGTTTAAAATTAAATACCTCCTCAGAGTTAGAAGGGCCTGTGTGGTAACAGATAAATGTTACTTCAGTGTAATCCAAAGGCTTGGTTTAGACTTACAGTCGCAAGTGATTTTTGTTTTGTTTTGTTCAATCACAGAAGTAATTTGACTTGTCTGCAAATAATGTTTTGATAAACTTCAATAGAAATTAGCAAAACAGCCATCAAATGGGATTTATAAAAAGTTGCTTGGGAAAATGTGTTGTAAGTAGTCTGCAATTCAAGGCATTTCCTTCGCAGGATGCTTATCAAGTCTGCATGTGCTACTTCCAAATTGAACTAGAGCATAGATGAGAACTATTTTTGATAGAAGGGAGAAAAAAAGAAAATAAAGCCCAGTTGGAAAGTAGTACCAGTTTTTTTTTGTCATTGCCTTAGGATGTAAATCCTACAAGTGTGCAGAGAGAAAACAGACTTTGAAACACCAGAAGGAATCAGATTAATCTGTGATGTTTGAGTTGATGCTGGTAGTGTAAACGTGATTGAAATATTCCTTTTAGGAGTGGTGAGTGAATATACTCGAAGCCTTTGGATAAACTGATTTCTCTTTGAGAGTCCATATACCAAGTGAAGACAAAATGTCCCTCTTGTTTCTGTGATGTTTCTTCACCAGTGTGGCTGTATCAAGTGGAGCAGCTGCCAGTTTTACAGACAGTCATGCTTCCAGATGCTGATGGAGAGCTCTTTTTTTATTTTTTTTATTATTTTTTTTTTTTTAATGATAGCAGCAACCAAAGCCTCATGCAGAAGGTCCCGGTCATGGCTGCCAGCCTCTTCTAGGGTGGTAGAATTAAGATTTTGAAATACCAAGGGGAAGAGCATCCAGCAAATATTTTTGCAGGGTTCTTCTAGGTTGGAAAGCTGATATCAATCAGTTTTCTAGGCTTTTGGTGGTTTCACAAATCAGCAGTGAAACCTGGTACACAGAAGCTGTCTACAGATTTTTGGGAGACGGCACTGCTTTAAGTTCACCATCAGGCTGATGGGTAAACTTAAGGGACAAGCTTAATCTTCTTTCCAGACTAAAAAATTAGCCAGGCTGAAAAATGGGATCGTACCTGTCAGTCTCCTCTAACTAATTTTTGGCTCTTCATCTGATTTCGGTCAAATTGGATAATGGCAAAGGTGTTATGCATACCAGGTCTCCAAGGCTTGTGGAGATGAGTAGCTTGGTAGAACGTATTCCCTTCCTTGTGTTCCACTGGTGGGGGCGAGGAGAGGTGCCCGATCCCAGTCCCAGCCTTGTGGACAGCAGATGTGGAAGGAGCAACCTGGGAGAGTGGGAGAGGAGCTCTGAGGTAGGAAGGAGAGAAAAATACACGTATTAAGTCCACCACACCTCTGCAGGTAAATCTGGCTTCATGAATTAAACTCTGAATTGCACAACTGGACTGAGAGTGTTTAAGTTTGGTTTTTTTTTCCCCCAGAATTTAACAACATTCTCCAAGGGAAACATCCAGATGACTTTATCAAGCACCTGTAATAACACTCCCTATACATTTGTTTTGATTTAGGGGTTTTGTTTTGCTTTTTAACCCAGATGAAATTGTGCGTTAATTCCTTACACAAAGACTCACCTGCATCCTGTGAGCATGTCGCTTGCAGCATCACCCGATGCATCAACCTCCTACTGGCATTTTTTAATTAAAAGAACAGCACTATCACTTCAAATTAGTGCCACATAGCTTATTTTAGTAAGGAGTGAAACGGTGTTTAAAGGTTTTTCTCTTATGAAAATCGTTTATTAAATTTTGCTGTCTTTTGGTTCTATCTAGTAGTTTGTCATTCAGTGCTTGGGCAATATCGGATTCCTTGGCGTGCCAGTCCTGTTAGTGATATGAATGCAAATAAGAGGCTTGCTTTTAATATCTCAACTATTTGATAAATAGGAATTACCTTCTCAAAAAAACAAACATTACATTATGTTATAGTTCCCACAAAGCACGCATTAGCCTGTTTTCAAGTGCATTCCCAGTGTTGAGAAGGTAGCGAAGAAACAGATATTTCTGAGAGCTTCTGTGTCATGAACTTTGAAGAGATGTTTTTTGTAATCCTGTTCACTGAAATTGTTAGGCCTCCGTTATACTAAATTACTGTGAGAGCAAGTAATATATTGAGTGAGAGCTAGCCCTAGTGAGAATTTTCCTCATACAGCGTTTCATTTTATCTGGAATATTAGCACTGTTAACCATCCGTGCGAAACGTAATGTATTGAATCTATTAAATCAATTTAAAATGGAAAGCAAACATCTTAGGCTTCGATTGAACCAGCTGTCCTCATGTAATTTTTTTTAAGATATTAGATTTTGGACTTTGGATGTGTTAATATAGTAGTTTGATAAAGAACTTTTTGTTCAGGAGAACTTTCTTCATATTTTTTGTTGCAGGATCCTGCAGCCGAGTGGTGTCACTTGCATAAAATCCAATGTCTGAATATGAAACGCATACGTTAAGGTCATATAGGAAGAGGCATGGTATCTTTTCATTCAAGCTCCGGTTTATTTATAGAGTACCTTTGATCAAGGTATCTGGAAGCAGTAGTGGCGTTATAATTTATTGATGTAATGGACACTGACATTTTGTACAAGGAAAATAGCAAACAGTTGCTGTTGCAGGCAAAGTAATGAATGTATAATGTTGAGAAAATCATAACCAAACATCCTGGTGAGAATAATGCACTATAACATTTTCATCAAGATCCCAGCCTTTGTGGCTGCGGATTCACTTGGGATTAGAAAGGGGGTTTCCTTTATTGAGTAGCTTGCAAATTGTTCTTAAAAAAATTGCTTGGGGCGGGGGGAAGGATCCACATATGCTGCTGTTAAGCCACTGTTGAGAAACTGACTTTGAAATGAACGCATTTATTTTTTTAATTTAAAAAAATCTTAGCTAGAATGCTACACGCATGCTGTATGTTATATTTTTGTTCTAAACTCTATTTTTATTTTGCTCTCTGAAGCCAGCCTGTAACTAAAACATTCCTAGCATCTTTTGGCTGGAGATTTAGTCAAGGACGTTTTTCATCCTGCTTTCAAGAAGATGGTTCCAGCCTTTCTTGAAGCTGCTCCAAAGGAAATTTCCTTCCGTAGCGGGTACAGTGACAGTAAGGGAAGTGACTGCTTATGGTCCAAAGGCTCAGTGACGTCCTCTTGCTGTTGTCATGTCCTACCATGCTTAATCTGGAAACAAGTGGAAATATTTAACACAGCTAGATGGTACAAGATAAGGTTTGGAATCACCCTGTATCCATGATGTTAGTTCTACTTGAGCTCACTCAACTCAGGAGTTGGTTGTTGGCAGAGTAACATGGATAAATGTTGTATGGGCAGGAAGGAGAGGGACTGTGTCAATGTCCATCGGCGTTAGACCTTCCCCCCCCACCTCCTGACTCAATCGAAGGGTATTTGCCGTCATGGATTGGTTTGTCTTGCTCAACCATAGATTGGCTCTGACCAGTGTGTTTGTTTTGTTGTTCATCCCTGGTGACTGTCAGTAGCGCTGGGCTGAATAAACAGAGGCTATTGATCAAATTTGAAGTCATTAACTTGGCAGTTTAAATAGATGCTGTCCTATATAATTAGAACAAGGGAGTAACACATAGGCTGATACGGCTTTATTCTGAATAAAAGCCTTCTTTTCATGAAATCTTGTTTGGGGCTATTCAGCTCTCGGTTTTGTGCCTCCCATAGGTCACACAAGAATTAGACATTTTGTTTAAAATACCTAAAGTGAAGAGGATGGCTTTGCTTGTGTAAGAGGGTGATGACACTGATACAATGTGGATCTGCTGAACTTTGATACTAATTGGAAATGGCGTTTGGAAGAAGGGGTGCTAACGGGGGGGTTATTGGTTAACCACATCCAGCTAGAAGATGTCCTGAGGAGGAACACTGCTGAGGATTACCTAGCATCTCCGAGAGCAGCGCTACTTCCAGTTCCGAAGCAGTTGCAGTTTTTGGTTGTCCATCTCGCTGCTGCTCAGCTGAGAGAAACACATGCTTGTTAGATCTGGATGTTTATACTCAAACACAACGGGTGATTAATTATTGCTGAAGGAAGACGTTTCCTTTTAATGGCTACTGTCGTGTGATGTGCCTGTCAGCCTTCTAAATCACATTAACATTTTAGATGGAGCATGGCCGTAAGAGACGCGGAGTGGTATGCTGCATGTGTGCCGGACTCCTGGAAGACCCGTTACAGATGAGTGACAGGGTGGTGTGAACACACGGGCAAGGAGCGGCGATAATCTCATTAATGGATGTGCAGCGTGCGCCTGCAGACATCCCGGTGCTCCTGAGTCACACTGCTGCGAGTCCCTAGAGAGCGTGCAAATTCAGCAGTAGGATGCACATGTATTGACCCACATTTCCTCGGGCAGAGCAGCAGTCACGTGCAGCTCATTGCTTGGAAATCAGATGAGAACTGATGTAACTTGGTTCATCCAGCATTTGCATGACCCGAGCCAAAGTGCTTTTAGGGATTTACCACTTGTGTGACTAATACGTGATTAGGTGGCTTGTAAAGAGTGTGTGTATGTGCTTCTCGTTGACAAGACTTACTGTATAACTGGCAACAACAAAAAAGTCTCTTATGCATCATTCTCTCATTGTAACTTTTAAATAGGACTGGTTATTAAATCAGAATGGTTTTCTCTACATAAAAGCTTTCATACTAATTCCTTGGCAAGTTTGTTACATAGGGATGTTTTTCCTGCAACAGATGGACAAATGAGCTATAGAAGAAAATAGTGATTCTCTACTGGGGTTAATAGAAAGAACAAAAGTAGGTGAATGAATGATAAAAATTTGGCTTCCAAAAGCTATTAATATCTCTGTAATTGCAGTCTTTTTTTGGAACAAGCCTCGTTTCTATCCTGTTCTCCTTCCCCCTCTGCCACAGCTTCCTTATTCCTGCACACAAATACACACCCCCATCCTTTCCCGTTAACTGGTGCCACCACTGTCACCTCCCGCTCCCCACGCACCCCAGTGAGTTCAGCGGTGCTGGTGCGGGGCCCGGGCTAATAACCCGAGATGAGCTTATTGACTGGCAGGTATCTCGCAGTAGTGCGTGTGCCCTTCGTAAACACACTTGTGCAGTTGGTGCCTCCTGTGCTTTTTCATTTGTAAAAAAGGAGGGTTTAAGCTCAGCGCTCTGAACAAATGAAAAAAAAATGTATAAAGAAAGTGGAGGGCCATTTGTAACATCTTGGGCTGATGTTGAAAGGGATTATAACAGGCTGAATAATTATGAAACAAACTGCTGAAGATTTTAGAGTTGAAATTTTCCAGGAATTAAAAACAATATTCTAAAACAGCTGATGTACTTTATTCAAAATCAGAAGTGATGCCAAAGAATTTAATTTGGGGGAACACAGTTTTTCTTTCCTCTTCCTGAATTTAAACTTGGCACCTTTATTTTAGCTTTTGTATTGGAAATGACTAAAGGAATTTTTTCCTTTCTGTAGCAAAGCACTTAATCAGTCTGAATTATTTTTTTTAAATTTTACCTAGAGAGCCAAGGTGTCATTTTTTCCAGTTTTTTGCATGTGCCTCTTGAATCATCTGGAACCTGATGGCTATAACTTGAATATGAAATGGTAATGAAGACAAAAATACATGTGTGGCTGTGTTTTGCCCGATGTCAGTACGCAGAATTGCTCTAACAGGCTCGTGGTTAGCGTTCCTGCAGAACGCCGGTCTGGCAGTGGCGGCTGCAGGGGCCGATCGTGGGATGGCTGTGTCCATACCAACAACCAAGCTCTGCTCAGCCCAGCTGAGTGGACTTAGAAAAAAAAATCCTGGATTGTGCTTTATAGAAAACCCTGCTCCTTTCTGGACATATGGTGTCAGTTGTGTGTGACTAAAAAGAAAACTGCTCACCTCCTTTTTAGTACAGGTTTGCTACAGCAAGGTATCCAGGTGGTATTTTGAACAACTTTGGCTTTTTTTTTTTTTTTTTTTTGCGATAATAGCTTCACTTGACTGAGTATTTTTAAAACAAATGCAGTCTTCCTATTTCAGTAGTCTATACTGTCTGTTCTGTATTGACAGCAGCTGAAATCCAGCAAAAGGATGGAGGTTAAAACTTTTCAGTAAACGTTACGTGTACAAGAGCTGGTATCAAGGTAGTTGTCAAGAAGAGAAGTTAGTAGAATGTTTTAATTCCATCTAGCTTGGGCAAATCCTACGCTTTACCCACAAGACACTAAAAGCACCTCAGTACTAAGATGCAAGTTAGGCTCAACACTTCATTTATTATGGGCTATTAGGCTATGCCACTTCTTTCCAGCACCAGCTCCATCTTGTTCTGTATGTTTGTTATCCTCAGGTTGATAACGACAGCCTGGGGAGCTATGGGAAGAAAGAAGTACTTCAGAATTTATTCCATCTGGTTCAATTTTTGCCTGTCCATTCGCTAAGTAGCCTAGAACAGAATGCACTCATTGCCATAGGCTTTTGTACACTGTTAACTCTTCGCTGAATATTGACTTTCACCGCCCTGATTTTTCAATCTGAGCTTGCTCGTGGTCTGTTCAGCGAGCACTACTCCATCTCATCTGTTTGTTATCATGCTTACCGCAAAACGAACAACAGATTTGCAAATAAGGAAGGCAAAAGCTGTAAGAGCATGAAAAAGTTTCTTTGGGAGTGAGGCCCATGGCTTTGAAAAGCTTTATATGGCAAAACTTGAGGCTTTTTATGTTTCTATCCAGACACGCCAAAAAGCACTCGGTTCAAATATGAGCATGGAAAACAACTAGATGCGCTAGAAAATTAGGGAAGGTTTGTAAGTCATTAGTGAACCCGAGGTTTTAAAGCAATGATACAGTACTGATGCCGTACTTGAAAGAAAGAATGCTTTTCATTTACTTGCAAAAAAAAAATTTGGGGTGTTGACTGTGCCTCTTGAAAAGTCATCCAGTACCTGTTGGAATTTGTTCTGGTAGCAGTTACTGAAGTTGCTAGTGATGCCAGAAGAGGCGCTTGGTAAGTGTTACTCTTTGCAGTAGATTTCTAGCAACTGCTTGTTACAAGATTGTCCAGTTAAAGAAAACAGCTTGTGCCCAGTGCACTGTTTTTCCTGAGGTTTGTTCTTTTTATATATCTAATATTCTATAGGCTAACTTTCTTTTTCTGTGGAATTTCTGTATTGGCGATTCTTCGCTTGAATGATTCAGAATGAACGAAAAATGTGGATTCTGGAATATTGTGACCATGATGGTCATCAGTGTTTTATACATTTAACTGCAACTTTTAAAAATTACTCTGGCAAACTTTGCTGTTTCTTATTTTCATTTTTGCTGGCGGTTAATTTCAACATCAGCAGCATCCTTGTCACCTAAGCGATTGTCTTGCCAGCTTCTGGTTCTTGGTTCGCAGTGCAGCTTGAGTTTAACACTGAGTTGAGCACTCCTACTTTGACCGGAGCCAAACCCGTATATTTAGTTTTAAGGCAATGTTCCATGTGAATTGTTTAACTAAAACTCTTCTACTGATACGTTTAAGCCCTCATGGGATGAACTAATAGTTTACATAGTTTACAACTTACACATAACTTCACGCCATTCATTTTTTAAATAACAATGTTCTCGCTTTTAAGCAATCTACTTAGTGCTTGATGAAAACCAGACACTAATTTTGTACTGTTTATTAAAATATCACCATTGGAAAATTTTGTTCCTATAAAGTTGATTTTGTGCCTTATTTAATTGCAGTAAGATATCAAAGGAGCTAAATACTGGTTCTGTCTGGAAAAACAAATCTCCGTTCTTAAATTAAGATTGAGAATGTGTTAAATTGCTTTCGTTTTTCCTCCTTTACAATAGTGTTTAACATTCAAATTGTTTTGCTGAAATATTGACACTACCTGTACGTGAAGGGCTGTAAATACCAGCCACTCTTCGGAGATACAAAACATATGGTTTAGGTTTTAAACTGAAAAATATGCTTAATATTAGCTTGAAAGTTTTAGACCTTTTACTGTTTGACAGAAATTCAGTGTTTGTATTGAAACGGTGCTTGGCTGTATCTAGTCAAACTTTGCCAAGATTTTCAATAGCGAGGTCTCTGCTTTCACAGTTTTTACGTGTTTTGCAGTGGAAGGTCAGTCATCTTTTCTGCTTTTTGCAAAACAGGCAGGTATTTTGAGGCAAGACGATATGTATATGAAGACAGCTGGAAATGATACTGGGTTAGAAACTACAAAAGTCGTGTCTTCTGTTCCTATAATTCCAAAAATGTTTTGTCCCATGGACAGGACCCCAAGGCTGGATCCATTTTAATTGGTATGATTGCTTGAGCTTTCTACTAATCCTAGGTGCACGGTAAGCATCCGCTAGCGTGTCACTTCTGGTTTTGATCTCTTGTTCTGTACTTTTTCCTCCTTTATAAAGTGGTAGAGAGCACTTGTGCAGGTTTTCCTCCCGGACTTAGGAAATGAATGTCTTGTAAAAGCTCTAAGGCCATTAATTGGATGGTGTTTTGTGGGGGGACAAAAAGCTGCTGCTAATACAGAAATGTACTGCTAACTTGAGTCTCACAAACTGGTTATAAAACATATAGTTGTAGCAGGTAGCCCCATAGAGAATATCTGGGAAGAAGGGGGATCTAAATTTCTGTCTTTTATAGTGAACGTAATATTTATTGGAAAAGCCTTTTAGGTACTGAATTAGTAAGCAAATGATCAGCTGCATGGGAGAGCCCTTATAAGCGTCTTTTTGGTAATGAAAATAAGGTGTTTAACGCTTTATACCTTTAACTTATGAAAGTGGAGATCAGAGGCATGTTAAATTAAACACACCTAAATTAAATGCTGACTGAGCAGTAGTCTGCTGCGCAGGGGCTCTTGTTCTCCGTTAGAGGAGTGTCAGCTATTTAATATGTAATTTCTGCCTAAGTAATATCTAGAGTGTTCTGGGCAGGGGGGTGTGTGTGTCTGTATTTGATTAGTAATTCGCTGTTGTTCGTCTACCATTTTCCAGAGAAACAAATCTATACATCTGAGGATTTGGATAGTATTTCTAGAAAGGGCCTTTTTGTTTACTGGGAGTACGGGAGCAGGGCTGGGTTTGAGCTCGACCCCCCGCTCCACCTGGGACCCGGTGGGAGCAATGTTAGGTGGAGTCTGTGGGCCTCTTTGGTGTTGACATTCGTAGAGATTTGAAAAAGGTCCTTTGAAAACTCCAAGTGTTAAAAGTGCAAAATATTTTTGGCAATCTTAGTAAAATTCAGTTTGGAATCTGAGTTATGAGTGCATGTGGGTGGAGGAACATGTTTTTCATGCTTCAGGAATTTTTTTCCAGATGCTTTCTCAGTGCTTGGGTAACTATAAAAGCGAAGTATTAAGATTTCAGCATGGATTTATTCCTTAGTTCTAATGTAATTTAAGAAAATTGAGGCACATAGTTTCATGGTGTGTTTTTAACTTTATTATGGCGATGATGTCGCTCAGCGCACATTGGGGTCTGTTTCAAAATGTGAGCACGAGTATGTGCAAGCTGTGCAGATAAGCCTGTCTTGATGGACGCTGCTTGCTTGAAAATATGAATTATTCAATGCAGGCACGTGTGGTTGGGGACAGAAGAGGTGTAAGGGAAGAAATGCAGAATTGTGTTGATCCCAGTAACTACAACTTGCACAATGAAGTGTGGAGTAAATGTAAAATGCCATTTTGTATTTCCAGCAGGAATTTTGTCATTGAAATAGTTCTGTTTAGCAGTCAGCTAAGAGATTGTATTTGCCCTGAGAGCAGGATATTATTCTGTGTGGTTTTAACAGAAATTTTGAGTTCTTTCCAGATATTTCTATTTCTTACTAGTGTATACAGAAGCTGATGCTATAGCTGAAGCTGAGCGTATACCTTGTTTTCAGAGAGTTGGAAGACCATTTGTGGGCACTTCAACAAAGGAGGAACTTGTCTGTGTTCGGGAAATCTCTCTCTATGAAATTACTACTCCACTTGGTTGTGGTTCTGGCAAATGTGTTGGTGGGGGTGGAGGACTGAGTTTTGAAAACCATACAGTGGATGTAAATGACTTTATATTCTGTTAATGTTTTATTTGGTAAAATTGTGTAATTGATAGGGTGTTTTTTGGGAATGGCTGTAAAATGGAGATAGCAATAACTGACTTACCTCTTGAATTCCAGTTCTCTTAGAAAGTGGTTGTGCTTTGGACATGCTGAGAGACAGTCTGCAAAGAAAAGATGTGAGGACGTGAGGGAAGACGGTGCTTCAAGGCCATCTTCTTGATGACAGAGGTGGCTTCACCAGTTACGGTCTCGCTCTTGCCCCAGTGTCTCTGGCTGTATTTCTTACAGCTGAGCGGTCATTGTAGGGCCAAGAAGAACGGTTAGCTGAAGGTGGTGAAGCAGCAGTTTATGACAGGTTTGCCCTAAAAAAATAAACTTAAATAAAAAAAGCCCCTGGAAGTACAATTTGAGTGAGAAGCAGGAACTTCATGTAGCTGGGCCGAGGCTGGGCTGAGGGCATGGCTGTAAGACACAAGCAGTCGGGGATGCTTGGGGTTTATCTCTAGCTAGGAAACAGGAGACTGTAGAGAGTATGAGAAGGTTCTTGGCCTGGATTAGAGGAAGGCATAGCAAAGTTGTAAGAAAACTGATGTAATAGCTAGGATTTAATGAAAGATTTAATCTGGGAGGTGGCCTTTATATCAGGCATTTGTTCTGGGTGAGCAGAAGTGGAAGAAGAGAGAAAAGTTAGTACGAGGGATAATTGGATATGCTTATTTCCACTTCTCTGATTTGTGTGCCTTTCTCTGATTCTGTACATCAGCATTCATTCAGCTTCCTATTGATCTCCCTTTTTTATCCCTGCAAAGTTCTTCAACTAATTCCATAACTCTTAGTGTTTCTCCAAGTTTTACATCTCAATCAGTTCATTCTTAAACTTGTTTTACTGGTCTTGTGTTGCACGTGGTCGCAGTTAACTGGGAATTTAATGAACCTTGTTCTTCCAATAGTCCTGTACTGTGGGGTTTTTTTAATTATTTATGTTATTGAGGGCTAAATCAGCCCTTGTTGGTGTGCGTATGAAGAGTTACTGTTGGTCAGTACCCAGGAGGATTTTTCAGTTTGAGTACTTAGGAATCCTGGAGATGAAACTCTTCTGTTTTGTCAACTTGGTATTGTTTGCACTACGAGGGCTGACTCTTGTTCGTGACGGGTTTCTGCTTAGGTAGGATGGAATTTTGGTTCCTGGCTAAGTAGATACTTTAATGACATGTTAATGGACTAATAAAAATGGCTTTTCTGGGTGTGTGGTTTTTTGAAGATCTCTTCAAAGTTGTCTAGTGTTTGCAACTGGCTACACGAAGCCAAGTTCAACCCACGAGGAAAGCATGCCTTGAAAAGAGGCTTTGATTTTTACTGCAGCCTACACAAAAGGGCCACAAAAAGGCTTCGTGTATCAAATCTAGCAACTCTTTGAGAACTGAGGGGGTTTTTTAATGAAGCATTGCTTTAATCTGGTAGTCAAGGTCTGTTTTCGCATGAGTTCGGGCAGAGTCTTCCAATGTCAGGGCATGACGAATGCTGGTCCTGCAGTCTGAAGGGTCTCGGGGGTTTTTTGGGTGGCTTACGTGTCAGATTGCAAAGCTCGTTGGCACCACGATGCTAAGATCGTTAGTAAAGGCTACTCAATGTACACAGCAGTATAAAATTAGTTCTGTACAGCTAATTGGTTTATTTGGAAAACGTAACGGAAGACTTCGGTTTTGTTTATCTTCTGCATGCTAGGTGCTGCAGTGATTCAGATTCGGTTGCTGAGAAGTTAAAGCAGTCTGTGGATTTATGCCTTTCAGTCTCAAGCAGACGGAGAGGAAGACCAAAAGTATTCCTAAAGCAAACAAGAAAAGGACTAGAATAGAAACCTTGGCCTTTGTGGTGACAATTTCAACTCCAATTTGTGAATAAAGTGGTATATTTCAGTTCAGTGATGTGGCTAGCTGTAAAGAAACTGCGTTTTTACACACTTGGTGCCTTTAGCCATCTTTCCTTTCCCATTAAACACTTTCTTGTGTACCCTACCAAGCATAAATGATTATCATCCTTAAAAAAAAACAGATCACTTAAAACAGTCATGAGTTGCCTACTAGTAGAAATAAAACCAGACATTTATCTGCAGTGAAGTCTCATTTAAAGTTATGTGCAGAGAAGAGGAACGGTAAGCAGAGTCATTCGTAAAGGCACTTCGGAAGGGGTGGCTTATGGTATTCAGAGTATTTTCCACAAAATACACTGAACCATTTGGACGAGACGTGATTTCACATAACAGATTCAGCAAAGTTTTTAGTTGTGGGCCACAGTGCTTTGGGGCGTTAGAGCAGTGTGTGGTAAAGAGCTGATGTTTGCTTTTTTTTTTTTTTTTTTTTAAGCTTTTTTTACACTTCAAGGACATTATTTTTGCCGTGCAGCCTTCTGAAAAGTGTTTTTCAGAATGGCAGAATATTTGCTGTGGAAACCAGCCTGTAACCAGTGTACCCAGGGGCCTGTCCCGCTGTGGTACCGTAGAACTGGAGCAACGCTACCTCCAACGCAGGTTACCAGCTTCACAAGTCAAAAGCCAGGCAGACTTTTAACCATTAATGGAGATGTTTCCATTACTTGGATGCATCAAATTTGACCTGCTTTTTGGCCTTTTTTTATTTTTCAATGGTGTGCAGTAACTTTAGTTTCATTTTATGCTAAGATTTTTATTGCTCTCACCTCCGAAGCCTCATTGTGCTTCTTTGCTTCTCGCTTATATCTTAAAACAAACCACCCAACCTGTGATGCTTTTAATGATTATGCTACATATCTCTGATTAAAGATGGTCTGCACAGAAGTAAATATTAAATAAAGTCCTTTCTACGTCATCCGCCTGCTGGCCTGTGTTTATCTTCTGTCAGAAAGGAAAACGAATATATCCCGGAATCCAGCTGCCTGTTTGCACAAGCACAAATGATTAACCCGGAATATCAAAGGGAAGGCCAGGGATGGCTGAAAGGCGTATGCGCTACCACCGTTCGCTACGACCTTCCCCTCCCTTTCCTAAGGAAGAGGTGGACGTGCTGCTGGTTTGTCGTGTCTTCAAAACTAACTCGAGTACTAAATTGAAGGCCCTCGTTAGCTCAGATCCTTTCCGTGCGTAAAAGTCCTTAATTTGAGCAAGGAGGCTCTTACCTGTAACTCAGAGTGTGAATGCATGCGGTCCCAGCTGCAAATTTGCCTGCTATTTTGCATTGGTACAGGCTGGGACCTACAGAATACTTTCATCGCTTTTTTTTTTTTTTTTTTTTTTTTTCCTTCCCCCCTCCCAGTCCCAAAACACAACTAACTCGTTTTTACACCGTGCAGCTGAAAACAGTTGTAGCATCTCAGCACGGGGCAGCTGAGGATCGGGGTAGCGTCTGAGCGCAGTGCTCCGGGACGGGGTGTGTTGGGTGTGAGTAAACGCGGTGTTGGTGCAGGGCCAGCGGCGGGAGGACTCTCTCGCAGACCCGCAGCCATCCTTTGAGCGCTGGCAGTTCGGGAGGAGGAAGGTGCGCACCACGGCTTTGATTTTGTAGGCTGGGTCTGCATATTCAGGGGATGTTTGAAATGGTTCCTCGTACGGGAGGATGAGGAATCCCGTCTTTCTCCGCCTGCTTGGTGAAAATGTTGGTCTGGCTGCAGAGAGAGGTGTCTCGGTGATGAAGCGGCAGCTTTCTGATGCAATTCTCGGCTGGGTTGTTCAGCCACTGGGGCCGTTCCCTGCTTTCCTTACTACACCCGTCTGTAGCTCGCTCCTGCGGCACCTCCTGAACCACAGCAGATGATTCATTTCTGCTTTGGAAACAGGGTGGACAACCGGGGGCTGGCAGAGGAACCGCTCGACTCGCTCAAGTTACATCTGCATTGAAGACATCCCTAGGGTGAATACTGACTTTGTATAAGGCTCGTCCTTTCTTCACCTCCTGCCAAATATGCTTTCACACTAGTACTTTACCCAGCTGGCTAATTTGGCCTTTGAAATTATCTCAATAATGTCAGGTACCTAAAAAAAAAAAAAATCCCATCCCTTTATAAATATTGCAATCTAGATGTAAAGACATTGTTTCAGTGTTGTTTGGGATCTGTTGTATTAAACAAAAAATAAAAAATAGTTCTTCAGTGCTGTGCAGCAATCCAGAGCGGAGTATAAACAAATACTATGTCAAGCTGAAACAAGTCGGTTGACTTTGAGAAGGCAGAACGTGAATGCCCAAGTCAGGAGAATTAGTGCCTTTTGTAATGTTGCAACAAATGCAGGCAGATTGCTCCTGCCGACAAGCCCGAAACCTTTCTTGCTTAAAAGAAAGACAAACGAAAAGAAAAAGCCCTTTGGAAAGGTGGAAAGTAGGTAAAGACGGGGTTTGTGCAGAGCGCGTCTCAGTTGCCTGGTTTGCAGATAAGCGCCCGTTCTCCTACACCGCCTCTGATGCAGGGATGAAAGGAGTAACTTTTTAAGCCTTTGTAGCTAAATCTACCCGAGTTCACAGGTTTTGGGGCTGGAAGTAGCAGTGGTCGGATCCTGCTGGCAGGCTCGCTGGAGTCCTGTTGGAGACAATGCATTTAAAAAGCAAAGCTGGCACATACCCAGCTTTACAGAGCAGGGAGAGGCCGTCTGCTCCGCCGCTGGCGCGGTTTCACATCCAGCTCTCCCATTGCTGACCTTTGTCACCTGTTTCTTTACTGGAATTTAGAAATCTATGGCTTTTAAGCGATAGAGCGCTTGGAAATATTCTTTGCTCTAGTGGGTTTAACCGTGCAAATAGTGGAACAGAGCCAACGGTCCATCGCGGGCAGCCTGATTCTGGAGATTGCTCCATAAAGGTTTATTTCGGTTATTAGCCGCTGTGCCAATATTTTTCTTACAAGGCAGAGTAATGATTTTTGCAACCGAAAATTGAGGGTTTCACAGGCTACAACTGGAAAATTGGCAGCCATGCTCATCTACTGTAGACAGAAAGCCCATGGCAGAGGGAAAAGAGTTAAATGAAAAAAAAGGTAATGCTTCAGTAATAGCTTTAGAAACTTAAGCTGCTAGTTAGCTCCAGAAAGCACACCTGAATCAGAGAATAAAGGTAATAATTATATAGTCAGACTATATGCAGATATAGTTACAGATGGCATACTTTTCCAGCTCAATAATGTATTCTTAAAATTGGGGATGAGGAAGTAAAATGAGTTATTTGATTTAAAAATAAAAATAAAAGCTCCACTGCTCACAGGAACTTTAAAATTCCTCTTGGCTAGTCCTAGAACATACAAGTTCTGATTTTACCTGTACTTATTCTCTGTTTTTCTGGTATTTTTTTCCTCACAACAGGAAGAGGAAATTAAAGGTTGCTCTGTCGTGCCTCCATAGAACAGCGGATGGCGATTCTGTAATCCTGTTTTGTTTCAAATTGAATTGCCATAGTCCTGCAGACTTCTCTCTTTCAGTCAGTTGTTAAAAAAAAAAAAAAAAAAAAAAAAAAAAACCACCAAAAAAACCCAAGAGCAGCTTTCAGCAGTTTGCCAATGCAAGAAATAAGTAATTTTTAATCCATTCTAAAAATAGTTTTCTGGTGCGGCTGCTTTAATTATTACTAAGATGGAGAATTTGTGTATTTTTTTCCATGAACATCTGGGTTAAATAGTGGACTTCTTTGGTCTGTTTGCTTGGCATGTGAGGTGAGACGTTTTTTTTCTGCTAGCTATGTTAGGTGCGGAACATTGCTCTGGGATTGAGAGGTGTAAAAGAAAAAAAAAAAAAAAAGTAAATATTTATTCCCGTATTTTTGCTACCATGTCTTCCCTTTCCCTAATACAGAGTTACGGTGAGACTGAGTGTGAGTCAGGAGCGAGGCAAGAGAGAGATGAGAATGGGTCCCTATCGGGGGAAACGGCCATTAGAGCATCTTCTGAGTGTTCGTTCTCATGCTGAAAGATCAGAACTGGGTGGAAAAGAGACTACCTCCAAAAATAGTTAGGCCTTTTACACTTATCTTCCTCTCTTGGATCCTAGTTTTAGATGAGTTAGAGCTCTAATACTTTCATCTTTGGCTCTGTAGTTATTTTTCCTGGCCTGTTGTAAGAGTTTATAAGAGTTTAATGGATGCTGAACAACTTGGATTGCTGAGATCGTACTGAGCAGTCCTTATTGAAAAGCAAAATTAGGCTTGTAGCTGGTAATAAACCTAGTAGAAATGGAGATTGATGTGAGTTTCCTGATCTAATTTTTGCTTGAACTACTGGGCTGTTTTGTAGAATTGGAGAGAGGGAAATGATGTCTCATTTGTGGCCCTTTCAAAGGAAAACATATTGATGCAATTTTTTTTTTTCACTCTATTTTTTTTCTTCTGAGTGAGGTCCTGTCATACTTACCCCAAAACCGTTTTGCCTTTGCAAAATGTTTATGCTGCTCTAGCACACCTGTAGCGCTCCCATGGTTTGTTTCTATGATGTATCATGTACTTTTTGTGTGCGAAGAGCAGGAGGTTGCACTGCATTTGATGGTACTTAGTGTAGAGGTCTCCTCCAGGAGTCCCAAAACCATTCTTGGTTCAGAAACTGTTTAGTCCTTGTTCTGCGATGAGTGGGTTCTGAAACAACACATCAAAGTTCTGATTTAGCATTTGCGTAAGCATGCAGTGTAGAAAACTAGGAGGTTTTAACAGAAAGGGACGTTCATTAAACCTTCTGTATATTGTAACAATAGAACAAAAGCAAAGGAATTCTTTTCTTTATGTAAATCCATATTCCAGTCACAGATAAAGAAAACAAAGCTCACATTTAATATTTGGGTGGTTTTTATGAATTATGATCAGGTAGTATTGTGGCTGGTACGATTGCCGGAAAGGTTGGGGTATTTTTTGTGGTTTTAAGATTTCTTTATCTGATATTTTCTTTTGCAGTATTATGTGCCAAGAATCTTGCAAAGAAAGATTTCTTCAGTAAGTATGCCCTAATTGTATAACCTTCTGCTCTTGATTAATCAGATTTATTTGTAGATTGTGCATTACTGTCGTGGCGCATCTATGTTTGTCATTTGTTCTGTGATTCCGTTCTTGCAGTAACATTGCATTACTACATGAGGAGATGTTACCCTCAGTTTTATTTAGATAGTGTAGACTCTAGGACTGGAAAGACCAAGGAGTCACAAATTCTAGTTGAAAGTCCAGCTGATGGGACCACAAACAGGTTGCCGCTTACAATTCTGTGTGCGGGGTACCAAGAGCATCCGTCTCGAAGATGGCTCTATTGGTAAAGCATGCCAGGGGCACGAGTAAAGTACCCCGGTGCTGCAGTCTTGAGATTACTTTAAGGATTTCATAAAAATGCCTACTTACTAGTCTGCATGGGTATGCGCTGTTGAATTGAGCTAGTCTAACCTTTTGTTTTCCAAAAACTTTTGCAATTTATGGCAGATATCAATCTCTATGACAGAAGTACATTACCTAATTAGGAACTCAATTCTCGATTTTGGATTTACTAAAATAGTTTTAGGAAATGGCAACTTTCCTGTCGGGGGGGGGGTGGGGGTGGAGATGACACACAAGCAGGAGCTCATGATAGCATTATCTTGGAAGAAACAACCAAAAAAGTATTATTTTTTAATAGCACCTTTTCCCTTCCACAGGGCTTCCTGACCCATTTGCAAAAATAGTTGTTGATGGGTCAGGTCAGTGCCATTCAACTGACACTGTGAAGAACACTTTGGACCCCAAATGGAACCAGCATTACGATCTGTGAGTTGTTTGCGAGGTCATAAGTAAAAACTATTCCAGAGATTTATCTAGTAAATGGCATGCGAGGGTTAGCGCCGCAACTTCATTTTACGTTAGCAAGAAGAGTCACATTTGCTGAGGAGGACTGATTTTTTTGCAACAAGAAATTACCTGTTAATAAAGGAGTGGTACTTTGCTTTTAGTTGTTTGAATTTGGAAATACCTGTGTGTCAGGTACACAGCACAATTGCTCAGAGTAAGCTCTGCTGGAGCAGCGCAGTCCAGCTTTTACAAAAGATTGTCCTTGTTGTAGTGATTTATTTTCTTGAAATTATTAGAACCATAAATTGTATAGTTTTGTACATTAATCAGCTTGTTGTATAGCTTTTAATGAGGCTGTCTGTAGCTAAATTCATGCTGCAGCAATATCGATTTAACATGCTGTGTGAAATCACAGCACAGTAATTCATTAATAACACCATTTCAGGCTTAAGCACTTCTGTGTTTCTACTAAAACAGCGTGACCGATGTACTAAAATGTACCAGAATTTGTACCAAATAACACATAAATTCTGTGGAGTAAAAAGAGGTTCTTTTTTCTAAAATTACTCTTCTAATATGTATTTTTCTAGATATGTTGGGAAGACAGATTCCATAACCATCAGTGTATGGAACCATAAAAAAATCCACAAGAAACAGGGAGCTGGCTTCCTGGGGTGTGTCCGACTCCTCTCCAATGCCATCAGCAGGCTAAAAGATACTGGATGTAAGAGCAATTCCTACCCGGCGCAATCAGTAGCCTTCTGTGCCTTGTCTCTGAGTAGTGAATAGTATTCCCACCCAGCCCTCCCCAGTGTTTTGTTGATCTTTCCAATTCTCATTTGCAGACCAGCGTTTGGATCTATGCAAATTAAATCCCACAGATACCGATGCTGTACGAGGCCAAATAGTGGGTAAGAATACTCTCGGCCAAACTTTCATCTTCTTGGGTAAATACACTATACGGACAAACGTTGTATTAAAAAAGAAGCCCAGAGTCATTATTGCTCCCGTGCCTTTTCTGTGTTGTTTCTTCTGACTTTAATGGGATTAAATTGCATAACCTGAACATTTTTGTTGTACTCCTACGTAGGAGTTTGTTTTCTCTCAGTTGATAATGGGAAACAATATTAAAAAGAGGGAATGCGTCTGGCAAGGTTTCTAATGCAGCTCTGGAAGGGTAAATGTTGTTGTGAAGCTGATTGCGTTTGGACCAAGGGGACAGGCAAAGAGAATCTTATGTGGAAAAAAGGATCTGGAGCAGTTAAAAGAAATCTTGCAAACTGCTGTTATAATACCTTCGACTCATGTAACCCGTTTCTAAATTTCAACAAGGCAGTGCTAGTTTTACGGCTAATTTAACCCATTTTACCCCGTTTTTCTGCCCCCCACCCAACCCAAGCTTTTCATTGATACATAGTTAGCAAACCTCAAATTCTCACTGTAACAATGACATCTAGTGGTGAGTTATTTCTTTCCAGCTTACCTTGCTGGATCCTCATGAAACACAGATGTAGAACCTGACACATTTGATATTTATAGAAATAGACTCAGTTTAAGTTTTGATGTGGTGATGTCTTTGGTTTCTCTTCTCCGTTTTTAGAAAATCAGTAATGCTTTGGGGTTATAGAGGGAGTTTTGGTAAATGGTATGCTCTTGTGCGTAGGATGTAGTTTTCCTTAATATTTTACCCGGTATAAATGTGGGTTGTTTGGCTTTATGTTGTTTTTAAGGGAACAGTTGTTCTTTTATTATTAATTGTGTTTCTTCTTTTTATTTCAGTCAGTTTACAGACACGGGACAGAATAGGTACAGGAGGTTCTGTAGTAGACTGTAGAGGGCTTTTGGAGAATGAAGGGTAAGAATTGTTTTCTTTACACTTAATTAGAAAAAAAAATGGTTTATAGGTGGAAAGAATGTAATTAACACTAGAAATATTGAGTATCAGTGTGACTAATACATTGCCTGGGAATATTTATCAGGTTATAGCTAGATACTTCCTTGAAGAAAATAAGCTAAACTTGATATTTTTTGTAACTAGTGCTTCTGGCACTTCCATGAGAAATTTGGGGTATAAAAACATTAAGGAAGTGCCATGTCTTGGGTTAAAAGTTGCAGTACTTGGAGTAATGGAGAGAGAGGGAGAGGGAACGGTTATTTCTGCATTCACTTCTCTTGTGATGGAAACTCTTGAAGTTTCCCCATTTTCAGAACGGTTTATGAAGATTCCGGTCCGGGAAGGCCACTGAGCTGTTTTATGGAAGAACCAGCACCGTATACAGACAGTACAGGGGCTGCTGGCGGAGGCAACTGTCGCTTCGTAGAGTCCCCCAGTCAGGATCAGAGGCTTCAGGCACAGCGACTTCGGACTCCTGAAGTCAGAGGTCATGTACAGACACCTCAGAACAGACCGCATGGTCACCAGTCGCCTGACTTGCCAGAAGGCTACGGTAAGGGTTTTTTTCCAGAACTATAAAATTGAGGGTTTTTTCAAAAGACTTAAGAGAAAAATGCTCCCGTTTTAATATATAGATGTGGTTTACCTGTTAGAACATGCAGCATCCACGTGCATCTAATGGTCTGCATCTTGGAAAAGGAACTAAGCAGCGCAGATGGGAGTTTGAGATTGGCTAATTAGCAGTTGGCTACGCCAGGATACACTGAGAGGTTGATGGTAAATTAAACATGAGTCTGTGGCATGATGCTGTTACAGAAAATGCACTGCTAATCTTGGCTGTGTATCTAGGGAGAATGAATGTAAAAAGCTCTTTAAACTAGAGCAGTAATCCTATTTTTTCCTTCCCCCTTGGCATGTTGTGTAGGTTTGAGCCCACATTTGAGAAAAGATCAGGAAAATAGAAAAGCACCAAAGCAGCCAGTAGTACAGAAGACTAGGAAGGATAAGATGAAGGAGCATTTAAATCTCGGAAAAGAGCACACCAAATCTAGGAGTCAGGAAATCCAGTTTGGGGGTTTGGGTTGCCTCAAAATCTAAAAATAAAAATGCAAACTACAAGATACTGGTGCACGTATTTGTGAGTTTCCAAGAGAACACTGAAATGTGTAGTCAAAGTAAACTTGTGAAGACAGTGTTTAAAGACAAAACAGTCCGTGCTGCAAGAGATCGGGTGGGATGGCTCGAGTACTTTCTCCTAGCTCTGACAAGAAGATAACGTGCTAATAGCTTTGAACAAACTGTTGATTCTGATTTTTTTTTTCAGATTTGTAATTAAGAATGATCTTTCTTCCCTTTTCATAGAACAAAGAACAACGGTACAGGGACAGGTTTATTTTTTGCACACACAGACTGGAGTTAGCACATGGCATGACCCTAGGATACCGAGGTATGTATTTATAGTTAGAGTCAGTTTTTTTTCATGTGTGTGTGGCATTAAGCTGAATCTTTAAGAGCAAAAATCTGTGAAATGACCTGTCTAAATGTAAAGGGAGAGCTACAAGCAGAGGAGTAATTTTGGATCATTCGAGTTACCTTTTCACCAATCATTAAGGAATGCATTTTTTGAAAGAAAGAATTATCTACTTGTGAATCATTTAAAACAAAAGGGAAAATTAATTTTTTTTTTCTATGAAAACAGTTTGGACAGCAAATTGAAGGAAAAAGTGACTACTTTACTTTCTTAAATCCATTGTTTCTTGAGTATTGAACTTGTAACTTTTGCTCTAATAGGGCTCACTTATGTATAACTGAGGCAGAGATTACTTGTCATCTTTAAAGTTGAAGTGGTGTTGGGTTTTTTTTTGTGCTTTAGACCAATGATTTGCAGCTAGAAAATCTGAGTCCTCCACATGATTAATTTAGTAAAGCCTCTTTAAACCTTAACCTGCAGTTAATCCAGATCTTTGTGACTAAGGTCTGGCGCTCTTCCTTGAGGAGCTCTGAGTCTGGGCTGTTTCACTGGACCACCTGCACACTAGATTCAAGAGTGAAACACAAAGCTTGTAACTCTTCAGCTGCTGCGCTGGCTGGATAATACTTGAATGCGATACAGGATATTAGAAAAATGATATCAAGTGGTGCAGGCAAGATTGCTGATAAAACCACAGTATGTGGAAGGATATGAAAAATAAAGTTGAGAGAAAATAGCTGATGGTAGATTAGCTGGTATCGTTGGAAGAAGAAATGACAATGCTCATTCTTCATGTCACTCATGTCAGGCTTGTGTGCCCAAAGCCTTGTCTCTTCTTCGAGTGATGCTGGTCGGCTTAATGGAAGGTATTGCTGCTTCTCTCAGCAAATCTTAGAGCCTGGTTTTCAGGACCAGCAATGTCAGTGGACACAACAATGTCTTGTGAGTCACAGGTCACTCTTGTTTTAGTTAAAGGTGGCTTTCTTACTACTAAGTTGCAGTGCACAAACGTAACCTTGGCATTTAGCACAGATGTAGGCTAAAACTTGATGTAATCAGATCTCTAAAGTACTTTCAGATGCACAGCTGATTGAAACAAATGGTCACAACCATAATCTTCTTTAAGGAGCCTAACAAAAGGCTTGTCTGTCTGCCTGCGTGTCTGTCCCCTGCTGGCTTATACTCATGGTGACACTCATGAAGCCTTTGGTGTACAAAGTGTTTCTACCTTTCTAAAGTCTCTCAGTTTCCTCATTTATACTGATGAGGCATGGTTAGATTTAGGTAAGGGAATATATAGAGTGGTGTCTTCAGCCCTGGATAACAGATGAATCCATGCCAGCTGTCTCGAGAATACTTTACTGAACAATAGCTTTTCTGTCTAAAACTAATCTTCAGGTTTCCCTCCTTCCTTTTCGTGCCACTCTTAGTGTTTTCCTCTATTAAGTGGCTGGGACCATAAGTGTTTTCAATTTTCTAGGTGTAAATATGTTCTACGTATTGAATTCAAATACTACCTGAAAGTGAGCGACTACCTTTAGCAGCCCTTAGAATGATACCCAAAATTTATCTGAGATTAAAGAGGTGAATGTGTTGGTAAAGCCTTACTCAGTGGTTTATAAGTCAAATAGTTGGGATTCTAACTTTGCCTAATTAAAGAGGTGGATTTTTTTCTTTTGGGTGATTTTAGTATTTGGCTGCTTTAGCCTCTTAACTTACTGGGTGTTTGGAGACAGTGGGTGGTGCAGAGGCTTTTGCTTAATTGTTTGGTTTTCTGCACGTAGATCACGTTGGTGTTACTGGGAATTTTTGTGTGAAATTTTTGCTACAAAAAAAGTCTCTTCCTCCTCCTACAGCCCTCAGAAGCCCTGACGTCACCTAAATGATGACATTGCATATTGAGGTTACTTTTAAGATGTATGAATTTGTTACTTTCAAAGCCTTTCAAATACAGAAGGTGTTTTGCTGATTTACCGTTCTGTCTGTGTACCAGGCATACATAGGGAGTTGCATTGTTTAGACTGAGGATTCTAAAAAGACAGCATTAAAATAGCTATTCTGTCCTTCCAGAGATTCTCATAGCCTAGAATCACTGAGCACCAAATTCATTGCCCCCTCTCGCCTGAATGTAAACTGGTTTCATCTTAACTTCAAAAGTGCTTTAACATTTTGTTTGCTTTTCTTCTTAGAGACCTTAACAGTGTGAATTGTGATGAACTAGGACCTTTGCCTCCAGGTTGGGAAGTTAGGAGTACAGTTTCAGGAAGAATATATTTTGTAGATCATAACAACAGAACCACACAATTCACAGATCCACGACTACATCACATCATGAAGTAAGAACCTTGTCTGATAAATAATTCATGTCGAGTTTGGATTCTTAAACCTATTATTTTTGTCCAATTTTAACTACAGTCTGGGAGTCATGGGAGCTGAAAAACTGCATGATAACAATATTGGGGAACAGATGCAACCAATGCTCTAGGCAGGGTCTGAGCATTAGTTCTCAGTGCTGGTTTTATTTAACCTTTTTGCAGATAGTCTTCAAATGTTTTTACTACACTCTGCAATCCTCAGGTTTAAGGGAGGGCTTGCTTATTTTGGCATGATGCCAGTCTCTCTATGCTGGTTTGAAAAAATTGCACCAAGCTGTACTGGAGCAAATATGTAGTTCTGGAAATGCTGGGGTGTGGGGTAGAGGGTCTGCCAGGCGGTTCCACAGCAGTCAGCTCATGTCTCTGGTTTAGCTCTGTGCTAGCTGTGCTAGACCTGAACTGGCTTCGCGCTCCCGTGAGCTCCAGACAACAGGAATATAAAGCCAGCTGGAGTCTGGTTGCCTGATGCTGTGCACAGCCAGCTCGGGTTTAGCAGGATTTAATAAGCTCAAGCTCTGCATCATGCAAAGGCAGCTGAACTGTTACAGAACTGACCCTGGAAGCAGCCTGGCAGTGCTTGTTGTGCCCAAGATCAGACTTTTTTGCTGGATATGTCTGTGCTTGAAGCCAGCTGTGGAATCTCTGTATCTAAAAAAGCATTTGCTCCACAACCCAAATATAGGACAGTTGGGTAATAAAGGATAAAGATAGTTGAATGTATGATACAGAAGGCCAACCCTATCCTGGGCTACATCGAAAGAAGTGTGGCTAGCAGGTCAAGGGTCTGCCCCTCTACTCCACTCTGGTGAGACCCCCCCTGCAGTACTGCATCCAGTTCTGGGGTCCCCAACATAAGAAGGACATGGACCTGCTGGAGCGGGTCCAGAGGAGGCCACGAAGGTGATCAGAGGGCTGGAGCACCTCTGCTGTGCAGACAGGCTGAGAGATTTGGGGTTGTTCAGCCTGGAGAAGAGAAGGCTCCAGGGAGACCTTAGAGCCCCTTCCAGTCCCTAAAGGGGCTACAGGAAAGCTGGAGAGGGACTCTTGATCAGGGAGAGGAGGATAGGATGAGGGGTAGTGGTTTTAAACTTGAAGAGGGGAGATTTAAATAGATGTTAGGAAGAAATTTACTGTGAGAGTGGTGAGCCCCTGACCCAGGTTGTCCAGAGAAGCTGTGGCTGTCCCGTCCCTAGAGGTGTTCAAGGCCAGGCTGGACGGGGCTTGGAGCAACCTGGGTTGGGGGGAGGTGTCCCTGCCCAGGGCAGGGAGGTTGGAACTAGGTGACCTTTAAAAGTCCCTTCCAACATAAACCATTCTATGAAGGTTCAACTACATGGGACAAGTACATCTTTCTCTTTCAATAACTACAGATGCAGTACTCTTACTGTGTCAAGAATCCCTAGCTTTATTTTGCATGAAGCTGCAATGAAATTCATTGCAGTTGTTAGTTCAATTTATAAAGCTGCTTTTGTTCCATTAGAGGTCTCTTTTTGTGTTATACTCTTAAAAGTTGTCACTGTATGGGAGAAATACCGCACAAACTTTTTAATTTTGGCTCAGTCAACATTCAGTGATCACAGCCTTCTGCAATGTATTGACATGTAAAAACTGAGCTGAAAATTGCTGAAACTCTTTATTTTAAATATCTGTATTCCTTACATTCCTGAATGTAGGGTAACAATGCTATAGAAGTTACCCAGGTGAATATACATTTCACTCCAGGTTCCTCTTGGAGAAGCTTAATCAGTTCTTTGTCATTGTTTTGGGTATTTTACTTTTCTTTCAAAGCCATCAATGCCAGCTAAAAGAGCCCAGCCAGCAACCTTTGCCAGCTCCAAATGAGGGGTCACTAGAAGACGGTGAGGAGTTGCCTGCGCAAAGATACGAAAGAGACTTGGTACAAAAGTTGAAAGTTCTTAGACATGAGCTCTCTCTTCAGCAACCACAGGCTGGTCACTGTCGCATTGAAGTATCCAGAGAGGAAATATTCGAGGTATTTCATTGACTTTTTACTATTATTACCAGCTTTTATCACTCAATAGTTAAGTAAACTGATCTTTGATTATAGCAACTCTGCTTCATGAAGGGTAGTGAAATCCACCAAGTATTAACAGAGTTGTCATTGGAATTTGCTTTAGATATTAGCACTTTAGCGGAATAATGTTTTCTGTAGTTGAGTAACAATCAGTTATTATTACAATAATGCATCTTAGTAGCCTTAATTATAGGAAGGAAAGAAAATGTCTGATTGTAAAAAATACACATACAGGAATCCTACCGTCAGATAATGAAGATGAGGCCAAAGGACTTGAAAAAGAGGCTTATGGTGAAATTTCGAGGAGAGGAGGGCCTGGATTACGGAGGAGTAGCAAGGTGAGATTTGGGGGTTTGTCTGACACTTTTTAACTGTAAAATTGTCTTTAAAGTGACCCATGGCTGATATCGGTCTCTTTCAAATTGTTAACGGTATATGTAAGTTTTCTGTGATCTAGTTTATAGGTAGTAGTTGTAGCTTCAGTGTTTATATCGCGGTAGATTGGAAAGTGGAAGCATGTGATTTAACAGTTGACCCACAGCCCTCCTGGTGTCAAAGGCTCATGTATTTGGGAACATTACTGGAATTATCACCAGGTTGGGGTGTTTCTGTTTCCCCTCTTCCCCATAGGTACTCTGTTTTCATCACCATTACACAATGAGCGTAAAAGGCTTGTTTAGGATAGGCTATTGCCTTATTGGAGAAAGCACCGATCCCAGCAACAGGCTACAGTTTCCTAAGTGAAAGTGTCATCAGCTCAGATTGTGATGTCTTTCAAGGAGCATATAGATTCTGAAGTAAATCCAAAACAGAGCGAAGGTTTTGTTAAGTACACCTGTCTGATTTCCAGCAAGGCGATAGGGATTCCTTTTTGTTATGTCTCAGCCACACTCAGGAGAGTCTTCTGATCTGTTGGAGCGGGAGTGGAGATGAACAATCCTAAACAAAAGCTAAAATTTTAGAGAAGACTTGCCTCCCTCTTAAATATAATAATAATTCCCTGTGGGTTGCATCAGATCTGAAGTTCTAGAGTTGATTGTAACAACATCACCAAAATACTCATCTGCGGTGGCTCAGATGCATCGTGTCAATTCACTGAGAGATTTCTCAAATCCACAAAAGCTGCATCACCCACTTAAGCGTCTTTCAGTAACCCATCGCTGGACAAAGGAACATTCTGAGCTGCCTCACCCAAGGCAACCTTGAGTGTCTCCACTTTTGCCATCCTGTTGCCCTGATGGCTTTCATAGTTGCCCATTTGCTGCAACAAGAATCTTTCAGATCAGTACTGCTTCACCTCTAAGCATTAAAGTTGATAGTTCATACAGATTATTTTGCACATGGGATAGGTGTCCAAATTTAATAATAAAGAGGTATTTGTCATGGTGAGTTGGGAGGTCAGAAATAGCTTTAGTTCCATTCCAGTCCTTGTAAGTTACTGAGGTGAGAGAATTTACCGAACATCTCCTCTTTTAATGCATTTAGGCTCTCTGTCCCTTCTGGGCTCTCTGCTGAAAGCAGAGATTCTCTTGACGTCAACCATTTGCAGAAAAACGGCTTTTCTAAAGACCTCCAGTGATTTGAGCTGATTTTAAACAACAGATTTTGTAAAAATATTTCTTTATACTGTGCAGGTTGCAGAGGAGTGGATCTCTTACTGTCCAAATATCTGAGCTCTGTACAAAGTCAAGATTTTTCTGGAAGTGGGTCTTCTTCAGACTCAGTTTGTTGATGGTCTTGTCTAACAGCTTGTTATAGCTTCTCTGATTAATGTTAATCCCTTCAGTACTTCTAAACTAAAGCAAGTCAGCCTGTGAGTGGAGTCAAACACTGTATCAGTTTTTAAGCACACCTTTTTGGTCTGTAAATGGAGGGCAGTACAAGGTGATCTGCTTTTGAAATAAGCATTTCATAACCGATGACTAGTTTGATGATTCACAATAAATTAAATTGTATTGTCTGAAGCTTAAGTGGAGGTTGCACCCTTTTAAATGCCCTTTTTTTCCTCCTTCTTTCTTTTTGGCAGAGAATGGTTATATTTACTGTGCCATGAAATGTTGAATCCCTATTATGGACTCTTCCAGTACTCCACAGATAATATTTACATGCTGCAAATCAATCCAGACTCTTCTATCAATCCTGTAAGTATTAACTTCTGAGTGACATACCTACCTTAACAGAGCTCCCCTGCTTTTTTTTGTTGTAGCTGTTCTTCCATGACAAGAGAGTAAACTGAAGGGTGAAGCAGAATAAGAATGTGTTAATGAGGCTTATATTGATATAGTATGAAGCAGAGGGCTTTTGTTCTGAAATAAAAAACACGAGAGAGGAGGTATCCTTTGATAAGCATCTGCTTTCTTTGAGACTCCTCAGTACCGACTGGGATGCACAATGATTCTGCGAAGGTCAGGAAGGTGAAATTCATCTTCACTGTGAATGCAGGCGGTTGTGTAAACAGCATTGCATCCTGAGCAGTTGCAGGGGCTCGTATGCCTTGCTTGCCCTTTCTCAATAATATGCTGCTCTGCTTGCTCTTTTTTCTTACTGGAGGATTCATATTGATGCAGACCCAGAAAAGAGCAGCAATTCTGTATTAGTACAGAGGAATTTTTCCTGACATGATATTCCCTGACACTTGCTGTGTAAGATGAGGGAGATAGGTTGGAAGAATCTCAACCATAGGACTTACGCCTCGGTTTTCAAAAGTCAGTTTATAAGCAACATAAAAGACATGAAGGAAATGAGCACATTGCCTGCTTCCTCGAGAGCAAAAGGATTTTGATGGTTAAATAAAGAATAAACTAATATGTTTGGAATTGTCGTATTTTGGATTCTGGGGATTTTCTTTTCCTGAGTTTTGCTCTTTGAGAGGTTTAGAGGACTCGCATCCAATTTAGTAATCGGGTAATGCGCAGAGATTTATTTGAGACATTTAATCATTAAATGCTTCTGTTGTTGGTTTTGTTATGAGGAAAAATGGTGGCTCCTCTTGCTCAGAGGGTTGCAGACAACTTGCACTGAACATACAACTGAGAGCGCAGATATAACCACAAGATGTCAGTGTCTTCCCACGGCCTGATTTTTCTCTCCTCTCCCTGCAGGACCATTTGTCTTATTTCCATTTTGTTGGTCGGATAATGGGTTTGGCTGTGTTCCATGGACACTATATCAATGGGGGTTTCACGGTTCCCTTTTACAAACAGCTTCTGGGAAAGCCCATTCAGCTCTCCGATCTGGAATCTGTTGACCCAGAATTACACAAAAGTTTAGTCTGGATCTTGTAAGTACTGTATTTACTAGTTGTCTCGCTGTAGAGAAGATGGGGTAGAGTATGTTGGCAGTAGTGAGATAACGCTTTACAGAAAATGTTTGCAAAAATCTTGTAGTGGTGGAGATCCGTACAACATTATTAAACTGCTTTTACTATGTCAAGAAGCTCAAGGTGCTTGAGGAAAACTTCGTATTGCAAACTCTGTGTTAGCTCTCCTTGCAGTGAAATAGATAATCATTAAATGTTGTAGGGGTATGGTAGAATATCACAGTATCAAAACCCAAACTCGGGACAGAGTTCTGAGGGTGGAAAGAAAAACAACTTTGATTAAAATGGAAATAAATGGGAGTGATTTGGGCTTCTGTATGATTACAGCTCAGAACAAAATCCAACATTCAGTGTAGCTTTGGGACTCTTCAGACTGCTTTGCGTTACCTCAATTTCTTTTCCTAAATGCTATTTTGAATTTTGCATTTAAAATTACTGATGTTGAATTTCACTGCATGTGATCACTGCGTGTACTTCACACTGATACATGACAGCAGGTTAGATTATTGCAGTGTGTATATACGTGTGTGGGTTTTTTATATAGGGTTTTATTAATTATCCTGAGTACTACTAGTTAGATGGATGACCCATATATGATCAGGCTCTTCAACATGCATTAAGCTATATAGAAATTGGTGATTACGGCAATATTCCTCTAGTGGTGTGAAATGCAGGTGGCCAGTTACTAGGTTTATCCTGAAGAAGACTAATTACTGTTCAAATAACAAACTATCAGCATCACCACTGAGAATTATCAAAATATCAAAAATACTAGGTTTACCCTCTGTCTTTCCCTTGCCAGAGAGAACGATATCACCCCGGTTCTGGACCATACATTTTGTGTGGAACACAATGCGTTTGGGCGGATTTTACAGCATGAACTCAAACCAAATGGCAGGAATATTCCAGTGACAGAAGAGAACAAGAAAGAATATGTCAGGTATTGCAGAACAAAAATATATCCTCCAAATCCAGTGGAAAGAAGGTTGTAAACAGGATTTTTTTTTTTTTATTTAGTGAAACTAATGGAATAAGTATTTTGGGGGGAAATACTTGAGTCATAAATGACATGAGTGTTTTTTCGCACAATGCGCTATTGTAAGACCTGGGAAGGTGAAGCTGTGAATTTACTTTCGGGTTTTCTGTTGATGGTGCAATAATTAATTGTTGATGGAAAAAGGAACTGATAAGCACTTCTTTCATAATACAAAATGTGTGTGTTTAAAACAAGTTCCTCTGTAAAACGAGCATTTTCCAGCTCTGCTATAAAAAGCCCAGTCCTCTCTAGCTCATCATGCCTGACTTTTTCTTTCCACCCCCCCAGATTGTACGTAAACTGGCGGTTTATGAGAGGAATAGAGGCACAGTTCCTGGCTCTGCAGAAAGGTTTTAATGAACTTATTCCTCAACATCTCCTTAAGCCTTTCGACCAGAAGGAACTTGAGGTATCTGTTTTATCCACATGGAATGTTATTTTGTAATTTGTTTGATCCACAGTCAAGCACTGATTTAAAAAAAAAAAAAAAAAAAAAACAAACCAAAAAAAACAGACAAACAAAACCCAAACCCTCAAAGCTTATTCCAATTTGCATACCAGAAAGCTGTGTATTTGTTTAACCAAACCCTTTTTGGTTTATTCTAGACATTCTTTGGGTTGACGTTATTGAGAGGGCTCCTTAAACAGGGAAAGACAAATACACCGTGTTGTCAAACTGAGGACTAATGCTCAGAGCAGGTGGTCTGGGCAGGGAGGGGCTACTGCAAGTCTGAGGAACTGTTGGCAAGACTTAACGTGTTATCTACCCCAGAACTTGTTTTCTTCAATAACTGTGTTCCATGCATGGCTGTTTCTATACGCACATAGGGCATGGTTTACAGGGACTAAAATAGAAGTGTAGAGCATATAGGAAAGAAATTAACATCTTCTCATTTAGTCCTGTGGTGCAGAATGCTACCTCTTCAAATAATTCCCGTTATAGCAAGTTTTCCTCTGGTTTTGCCTTTCTATAAAAAATAAGGCAACCTGTGGAATAGCGACCATTTGTCGCACTGTAAGCACTAGCTTTCTTCTAGTCGTTCGTGCATACTGATTAATCCCATGAAGTTATTGCATTCCATTTGCTCGCTGCTTGAAAAGGCAGATTAAAAATCCATTAAATATTTCAATACTGTCTGCGTCACAACAGTCACAACTGTCCTAATAATGTAAATGAGTGTAAGTGGGTGCTGTCTTGGTGGCACAAAAAGGCAGCTGCTACATGGTAGCTCTCAGAAACGTGATACTCAATATGGAATATTATGGGAAATTTAGAATATGAAGCATGTTTTGTTTTGAGGGATGAAGTTTTCTCTATGCCATTTATTTGTCGTTGCCAGGGGAGGCGGTTAGATTCATGGCCAGCGGTGACTTCCTTTTACAGTATGTTGCAACCTGGTGTCATCTGGAAAAGAGATTGAAGTAATATGTCTGGTCTGTGTCAGAACCTCACACAAATGGCATCAGAAAACAGATGCAAAGTTTCTGTAGTTTGTTGTGGAACAGCAAACCAACTAGGATGTTGCCATAAACCAAGCAGGATTCTGTCGTAGTTGGAATTGGCACCTCTAGGTCAAACCTGCATCGGGACAATGTTGTTGTGTAGCGCAGTAGCTGGCGTGCCGTCTTCCGAGTCTGTACTGCACCCTCATAAAGATATACTGTACTTCTCAGGTGGATAGATTTAACAAAGCAGATCTTGAATGGGCTTCTGACTCTCATTTCTTGTGAAAATTCTGGTTCTGGTAGGCGTACTCCTTGGCCAGTTTCATTGCAGTTTAACTGGAGAGATTTACTGCCTGTTCCAAAGGGTTTTGGAGCTTTACGGTACACCAAAAAGGTGGTTGAAGCACGTAAAGAATGCTAGGCTTTGTGAAATGATTAGATGTATGTTTTTATAGCTGCAAACCTGAAATGACTGTGAATGTTAAAGCGTTTTCTAATCCTTTAACAGCTAATCATAGGAGGCCTGGATAAGATAGACCTGAACGACTGGAAGTCAAACACGCGTCTAAAGCACTGCATGGCAGATAGCAATATCGTGAAGTGGTTCTGGCAAGCAGTGGAAACATTTGATGAAGAAAGAAGGGCAAGGCTGCTGCAGTTTGTGACGGGGTCGACGCGTGTCCCACTTCAAGGTTTCAAGGCTTTACAAGGTGACTGATGTGGAGGACGAGTTAATCTGTGGTGGGAGAGAGAGAGATGAAAATCGCGTGGTATTTCCTAGCCCCTTGTGAAATATCAGCGTATTACTGGATAACTCAAGCACTTAGAAACTTTTGATCCCAAGAGCAGTTTTACATTTGTCATCGGCTCTGCTGATGGTGAACACTTTAGCTGTTGCTGATAGTGATACGAGCTGGTAAATCTGTCATCGTGTGGCACTTTGGTGTCAATATTAGCTTATCAGTCTCCTACAACTCTGTGGACTGATGTTAAAATCATTGCATGCAAGCGCGCACCTGATGATAGAGCTGACCGCACAACTTTTTCACATAAAAACTGTATTCCCTTCATTGTTTGGCAATAAACCATTAGACTTTAAAACAGGTTCCTGAAAATTGCAGGTTTTGTCATCAGAAAAGGTAGTAGCGTCCTAAGCTGTTGTCGTGGTTTAACCCCAGCCAGCAACTAGGACCACACAGCTGTTCACTCACTCCCTGCCCTCCCCCCCCTTCAGTAGAGCAGGGAGAAGAAGGAGAAAAAGGAAAAAAACTTGTGGGTTGAGTTAAAGACAGTTTAATAGAACAGTAATGGAAGAGAAAATAACAGTACAAGAATATTCCAAATAAGTGATGCAATACAATTGCTCACCACCTGAGGGTCAGTTGCTAGCCCATCTCGAACAGCACTTGCCGATCCCTGCCCGCACCCAACCCCCATTTATCGGCTGAACATGACATCTGTGGTATGGAATATTCCTTTGGCCAGCTTGTCCCGTCTATGCTCCCTCTCAGTTTCTAGGGGAAGCTGAAAAAGTCCTTGACTTAATATAAGCATTACTTAACAACCACTAAAACAATATGTTATCAACATTATTCTCATACTAAATCCGAAACACAGCAGCTACTAGGAAGAAAATTAACTCTATCCCAGCTGAAAGCAGGACAGCTGTTGTGATTCTCCTGATAAAGTTCCATCTGTTGACTGACAGTAAACTAATGTTCAACGTAAAATACATAGTTCTCTTTTACAAGGAAAACCTTCTTGCACTTTTCATTTTTGAAGGTGCAGACTTGTTAATATCAAATTTAGCAGCTTTCCAAAATACTGGTCTTCTAATTAATTGTTGTGAACAGCCCTATCTTTTCTGCCATCCCTTCATCAGCTGCAGATCTGATCTACAGATTTAGACTACGACATACTTGCCTTTGCAGCTGGAACTGTAATCTTCTCTCTTGCCTTTTTTATAAGCAGCAAAATCTGTGTGCGTGGATGATGTTTTGTTGAAGTGCATTAACTAGAATGTCTGTCTGTAAGGTTCTACAGGCGCTGCAGGACCCAGACTGTTTACCATCCATTTAATAGATGCAAACACGGACAACCTTCCAAAAGCCCACACATGGTAAGATAAAAACATTCTGCATGTCCGTGCTCGCTTTCCTTTTGTCTTGGTTTAAAGCAGTCATCTCTGTTGGTCCCAGCTATGGATTAGTCATGTGATATGCACAGGTGAATCCAGGTGTGCTCTGCCAGCTTGGAAATATCTGTACTCTGCAGCCAGCAGAATAATTGACTTCCCTTCGTATAGCTTGATTTGTCTTCTATGCTATCTGTGGTTTTCATTTATCCCAGAGTTGATTGTTCTGGATAGTGAGATGTTTGTAAGCTTATTTCTACGTGTTCAGCAAAAGCATTCACCGAGGAATGACTCACAGCAATGAGTCCTCATCCAGGGTTACAAAGAATAGTTTTCAGATGTAAAATGCAGGAACAGTGTGCTATTGGTCCGGTATAGGCACAGAGCTGCGCTCTGGTACGGAAGTCTCACTCTATCAGAGACAGGAAATCATTTCAGCAGAGGCACAGATTGTCTGCAGGCAGGGCAGGGCGCAGGGCAGGGCGCAGCTCTGTCTGATGTCTTGCTTTATTTGCAAGTTTCCTGCATCTGCCACCTGCCTCCTCTTTCCAAATGCTGCCCTATTAAGTTGTGCATTCCTGCTGCAGAAGTACAGTTGTGGTTGTTTTTTTTTTTTAATCTTGTCTCCTTTGGCCACCAAAGTGGCTGAGGTTTTCTTTGATTTTTTCCAAATTCTATCTATATATAGCTGAGCTAGATTATTTTTTTTTCAATAAATATTTTAGATTTGTGTGTTGTTATTTTACCTCTAGCTTTAACCGGATTGACATTCCGCCTTATGAGTCATACGAGAAGCTTTATGAGAAGCTGTTGACAGCTGTGGAAGAGACATGTGGGTTTGCTGTGGAGTGAAAAAAGCAACCAAAGGAAACAGATGCTAGCTCATGGACCACCAAATCAAAAGCTAGAAGAAGCTTGCTGTGAACTTCCTGCTAAGCTGTCTGAAGCATCGGAACTCTAGACAACTTAGAGATGGGGCTGTTTCCCTTCCGCCGCTGGTGGATGAGGGTGGGGGTAGGGGCTTTTGTTGGTGGTTTCCAACTCTTAATTTCTCCCCTTTGTTACAATAACCCCTTCCCTCTTCTTCCATCCCCCATAAAATGAAAAGCAGCCAAGTTCAGCGTTTGGCTTTGGTTACACAGGATATTCTGCTAGATTTGTAACACATATTGTGATAGGGTCAGTGACTTGTGGGGTTTTTTTTAATAGGAGAATCAAAGTGTAATTAAGAATGAGCTTAATTTGCTGAGGACTTGCAACTGGTAGGTGTACCTGGTTAGTTCATCTTAAATCAAGCTTGAGCCCTTGTAGAGTCCGGTGGGTGCAGAGTGTCTGACTGGCACTAGAATTTGCATTGCACATCTTAAACACTTGTTTAAAAGTCAACTTCTAGCAGAAAATACCTCCATATGAATACTTAACTGAAAGGTAAAGAAATCCAAGTTCTGCCTTAGCAGGAAGCTCCCAGTAGAAGCTGTGGCTCACCCTGAGAAAAGTGAAGGAATCTGGGACAGCTTCAGTGGTATTGTATGATTTCTTTTTGGTTGTCCTGGCTGAAATCTAATTGTTTTGCACATGAAAACAATTATTTCCTCCTGCAGAATTACTTTCCATAGTTTGTTCAGATGTACGTACCTCGCAGAGAAGCCTTTTAAGGAGGAGACAGAGGATGAAAGTCTATTTAATCCCAAAGCTGTGATTTCTGTGCCACTGTTTTACCCGAGATGTGTTTGTGTGACTTCAGATTCTAAGACTCACATGGAAATAGCTGAAAGTTAAGTTAACAGAGCGGACTTCTGTCCTGAAGTTTTTGGCCTCGGGAAAGGTTTATTTGGAGGTTGAGATAAAAGGGTAACTATACAGTGAGTACATTTTAAATGTTATGGAAAGCTATTGAAAGAATTTATGACTTCAGTTCCGTAGGGATGAAAATTTCTCCAGAGAGCCATATAAGGCTATTTTTTCCAATATCCAAAACTAATATTAAAAGGTTTGTTCTCTAACACATTGCTAAAACAACTTCCCAGGGGAAACAAAAGCAAATCAAATACCTGAATCACTAACGTTTTTTCCAGTTTGCACACCAAGATGAGACAGTATTTTAACAAATAACACGGCTTCAGAAAGACCCAGTTATCTATCAAACATGTCTAAACTTAAGTAAAGCAGACTTGCCTGTATAGGATTTTTTTCTTTGGCAAGCCTGATTTTTAGAGATTCATTACTGAAACATTTAACAGATGTCACGTTTATGGAATAGTGCATTGAAATTCAGCTGTGGGTAAGAGATCGTTCTTAGAAGATGTCTACTGGAATACTTCTATTTTGTCTTTTTTTAATTGAATTTGATAATGGCTTTAAACGGTGATAGGACAGAAGGTAGACACTTGTCAAAACCCTGGCATCTTTCTCCATTTTGTTTGTTTGTGGGGGTTTTTTTCTCCATTGACCGTAATTCTTGTGATTTATTGTTGGGCGTTAAGGATCGCATCGGAGGTGTAAAATTGTACCATGTTGTGAGATTTGCATGGGGTGGCTGAAGATGCTCATCCTGCCAGACTGTACAGGAAGGGCTTATTTAGACCCGTGTTCTGTAGGAATCTTTTGGCACTTGGGGCCCAGTTTCTGCAGTACTGGTTGTTGGGACGTAAATGAAACTATGTGATTTTTTTTTTTTTTTTTTTTTTTTGAAGACAAGAGAGGAAATGCAACTGTCTGCAGAGAAGCGCCTGTACGGTCTTGGGCTGAGTAGCAGAATCCCCGCAGCTCTGGCTTTTCAGAATGGCTGTGAAGTCGTACCTGTTCATAGAGTGTATTTAATCTTTTCAGTAAGTTTGAATGTGCAATAAACCAGTCAGATAGGAAAAAAAAAAAAAACAAAACAAACCAACAACAACAAAAACCACAAAGTGGATTATTGCCCAAAAGCTTTGCATGCACTCATGTGGATTTTTCACTAAAAGAGTTTTAAAAAAAAAGTAAACAAAACCCCAGATACTAAAGCCCACTACTACCAAAAATCCTATCACGCAAGCTCTACATGCAGCACAGCTGGCTCAGTAAAAACCAAGCGAGGTGAAGGTAAAGGCCCTTGATTTGAAGATCTATAGGTCAAGTAGCTTTATGTCAGCGACACAGTTGACATACGGTAGTTCCTAATGTCTTTGCTAGGTCAGTGTTTTATTGAATGCACAACATAAGAATAGGCAAGGGGGGTTGTTTTGAAAAGTCCGTCTGGTTTTTGCTGTATTTAAAAGCCCTTGTCAAGGTACCTCCTCCATGCTGACAGTAACGAGAATAGGGCACTGTCTTTTTAATTATTTCAGTTCTCTTTTAAACAGCTTCACCACCTCTCCCATCGTGTTGTCTTTGCAATTTTGTGCCACTTCAGTGACGATGAAGACATTTTTCGTATTGTTCTGTACATGCGTTTGAGGCAGGCCTTAAAGCCGGTTGGATGGATGGAGGAAAATTAAAGAAGTGAGGCAGAATGGGATTTAAGCGATGGCTTGTTCTTCTGTGGCTGGTTTCAAGGCCAGGGAAGGATGAAATGCCAACAGGAGTTGGCGCGGCTCGAGCCATTGACGCTCTGAGGTCTCGGGAGCTGTTCGAATAACCTCAGCTGTCTGAATTTGTACGTTCGTTCCCACTCGATCTGCCAGCGCTTGAACTGGTTGTTACTTCTCAAACTTGCCCAAAGAATAACATCGAGTCTGGTGTTCGTTTTGTCATTTCGTGTTCCACCTTGTACGCGGATACTCTTGGATCTGACCTGAAGGAAATACAAGGTACAGTGTGTCTTTTGTTCCTGTCCTAAAGGCAAACCTAAAAGCTGGTCCATTGGCACAGACCTTCAGTGCTTGCCCTGATACTGCTCATCAGCCTATACTATATGCTCAGGGATGTAGGAAACCACCACTTTGCTCGTGTTTTAAATCGGGAAGAAATGAGACTGTTTTATGAATGTTAGTGTTCACTTGGGCATTATGTTAGAGGAGACCCTGCTTCAAAAAGGCTGCTCGAAGCTCCAGATGGTGAAATCAGCGTTTGCTCAGTAGTATGTACTTAGTTCAAGTCAAGGTGGTTATGAAATCCAACAGATTTTGTAAATTAGTGATCCGGCCACCAGGCCCTCTGGAGCCGGTGCCCAGGTTCAGGGCCGTGTGGCACAGCAAGTTCCCAGAAACACAGTATGGATCTGTTTTTAATTTGTTAATTTTTTTTTGTTGTTGTTCCTCAACCACTTTATAATGTATTTTTTTAATTTATTATTTTGTAATGTCATGTTTTAAGTATTGCTGCTATCCTTGTTATTCTTCCCACTGTTTTTATTGCAGATTTATTTTGTGAAAGTTGTACACTAATGTTTCATTTTATGTCTAAATCAAAGTATTTAAAGAAATACTAGTTCTATTTAATGTGGTTATGGAACCAGCTGGAATAAACAGTGATTGTATAGTAGGCTGGACCCAGGAGGTCATGTTCATTTTTGTTACATATGCAATAAACTCACAACTTTAAACTCTCGGTATCCACCATTTTGTTTGTTAAAATATTTATGGAAGTCACGGGGAAAATTGATCCGCTCATAGTTAAAGAGCGTGGTTGCGCTGCGCTTGGAGAATAAAGGCAGATAGTTAAAAGCAGCACCGTAAAAAAAAAAAAAAAAAAAAAAAGGTATTGCTGTTACTGAAAATGATGTAGTGTTACAAAATAGTCAGTAAGATTAAAAAAAAAAAAATCCATTAATTTGATGGACGCAGAGTTCGGTGTGGTGAAGGTGCCCTGATGTTAGCGCCGGTGTCACCAATACCGACCGTCCCTGTTTGCTCACGCTGTTGTGAGCACCCGCACCTCTGCGGTGCGACTGTGCTTGTGGTGCCTGACTCAGTGGATGAGGTATGGAAATTCAACTGATTTAACAGATTTATATGGACTGCCCAGATAAAACCCCTCCTGGCCAGCAAAACACTTGGTTTCATTCATTCTTTAACTGATTAATTACCAGCCTTTATCTTTTTCCCTTCTTACATTATTATTTGTCCTGTTATTTTTCCAAAGCCTCAGTTTTCAGGAAAGAAATTATAATCCCCCTCTTAAGGGAAGTTGGAGAAAAATTCATTAATGCTGATGAATCTCTGCTTTCCTGTTTGGGTTTTTTTTCCTAATTAGCAGCGTTGTACAAGTGGCGAAAGACCGGTACGAGTTTGAGGACGGTGCCGGCGGTGATCATTCAGTGCTCAGTATGGGTGTGCGCTGCAGCACAGCCTTCCCTCTCTAAAGCTGAAAACTAGGATTTCTTTAATCTGGGCATATTTTTTTAAAAAAAGAGTGGGGAATTAATTCAATAATGTTTTTTTATTCTTCGAGTAACTTCACAATACGACCAAATGCACCAACACGCAATGAGCAAACCGCTGTGGCGCTGGTTTCGCCCACCCCCTGGTTTCAGCCAGCAGCAGGGACTGAACGGCTTCTCATGGTTGGGAGCGAGAAATGCTGTCAGTCCTTCAGCGCTCGGTCAGACACTGGTCCTTTGCGTTTTCACAGAATCACAGAATTTTCAGAGTTGGAAGGGACCTCTAGAGATCACCCAGCCCAACTGCCCCGCTGAAGCGGGATTGCCCGGAGCACATTGCTCAGGACTGCATCCAGGCGGGTCTTGAAAATCTCCGGAGAAGGGGACTCCACCCCCTCCCTGGGCAGCCTGTTCCAATGTTTGATAACCTTTTCAGTGAAAAAATTGTTAATATCCAATCTAAACCTCATCTGACATAACTCGAACCCATTTCCTCTCATCCAATCGCTTGTCACCAGGGAGAAGAGGTCAGCCCCCACCTCTCTACAGGTCTCCCCTCAGCCTCCTCTTCTCCAGGCTAAAGAGTCCCAGCGCTCTCAGCCTTTCCTCACAAGGGAGATGCTCCAGTCCCTCAGCCATCTTAGTTGCCCTTCACTGGACTCGCTCCAGCAGTTCCCTGTCCCTCTTGAACTGGGGAGCCCCAAACTGGACACAGTATTCCAGTTGTGGCCTCACCAGTGTAGAGCAGAGGGGGAGAATGACCTCCCTCGACCTACTGGCCACACTCTTCCCTCTGCAGCCCAGGATTCCCTTGTTTTCCTTAATGAATTCTTCTTGGGAAGTATTCCTGATCCCTGGTATCCTGTTGGTGTGCAGACATAGCTAAGGGAAGAGAACGGCTCCCGCAGCCTGTCCCAGCGGATGCGGTATGCTGCAGAGGGGCTGCGGTAGGACTCCTGCACTACATGAACTTTTTCAAGACACGGTAGAAAATTAATATTTCTCTGAAGAAATCTTATAGATCTCGAGACTCTCTTTTATGGAAGCTTGGCATGTCGATTTAATTCCTCAAGTTAAATTTTCCGGTCTCTGCCTCTTTCTGCAGTCCGTACAAAGCTGGGCTGTGAGCAGGAGCACCGGTCTCGTAGGGACAATTTCTTTTCTGATTTATGGCTCCTGTGTCCCGGGCACTCTGCCTGCCTGGGGAAGGAGAGCTCCTGCCCACTGCGATCTGCTTTATAAAGGCACAGCAGAATGGGTTTTAATTCACGAGAAAACCTCTTGATACCTTCTGTTGGTGCTTTACAGCCTGATGCCTCGCTGAACCCTCCCCTCGCTTCCCTTCTCAGCCTCTCTTCACGTGTGGCTCAGGGTAAAACTAAAACCCCGATAAGTAAATCACAAATTAAATCCTTTCAGGTGTGTGGGAGGGGGATTGGAGGGCAGGAGGAGAGGATGCTGCCTCTTTTTCTGATCACGCTAATTTGAAACAAGATCAGAAGGGGGTTATACACTTCTATAACTCACCACCACCCACTGGATGGATGACACAAACGACACCCACCCGTCCTGCGGACCCTCTCCCAGCCTTGCCCGCGGGGTTTTGTTATTGCTTAGAGAACAAGAGCCCCTGCCACGGGACCAGGACGCCGCTGCGTTGCACAGAGGTGCAATACAAGAACATCTGCCCGGAGAGCTCATGGCTGGACATAAGATGACGGGAAGGAGTTTAGGCACCGGCAGGTTGAGAAGGACAGATGTTTTTCTTGCACCACAACCTGGCTTTGGCGGCCTGCAGAAGAGGAAGGATTGCTTCAGGGGCAGGTGAGTGTGGCTCTGCAGACAGCCACTGGAGAGTCGTGCCAAGTTTGCTGATTTTCCCAGATCCAGAAGCAGTTGGCACCCGGAACGGAGGTCAGGCTGTGGCTGGAAACTGTATGGTGGAGCCACAACGGTGCCAACGCTGGTAGCAGGGAGAGAAATGTTCCTGGAGAGCCGGGGAGGCCCTGGCACTGGTTGTGGTATTTGGCCAGGTTATGGATCATCTGTGAGAGAAACCTTCTGGATGTGGTGATGGGGTGGGAAAAATAAGCGACGTGAGTCTTGGTGGTCCAACCTGGTCTCTTCTGCAGAGGTAACCCTGGTCAGAGAGCCGTCGTGCGTTGGATCTTCCTGGGCTGGTATAAACCATTTGGTCTGGGAGATGTTGAAATTAAATTTTAATTGGATGCTGATTAAATGAGCCAGGCTCCCTCCCCTGATTCCAGTCTTGGACACGGCCAGGCAAGACCTGCCATCACAGTCCTGCAGGCGTCGGGGCCCGGAGCGTGCCTGGCCCCCGCTGCCCCCGAGGGGAGGTGGCCGGCAGTGCCCGGCTTGGGCAGCCTTTCCTGACCATGCCGAGGACGCACAAGAGCGATGTGTCCGTGTGACACAGCCTCTTGTTTGGGCTTCGGCAGGGCCAGGGCTGACCCCTGCAGTCCCAGCTCCTGCAGCCACGGGGGCTCCTGCACGAGGCCCTGCCGCCTCCCGGCACTGCCCCACAGCGGAGTCCCCACCTGCCGCAGCCGCTGCCGAGAGGGAAATGCAACGTCCTGGGTGGCTCCATGTACTCCTGCAGTGCTGCCTCCAGCTTGGGGGCTCCCAACGTAAGAAGGACATGGACCTGTTGGAGTGGGTCCAGAGGAGGCCACAGAGATGCTGTGAGGGCTGGAGCTCCTCTGCTGGGAGGACAGGCTGGGAGAGTTGGGGGGTTCAGCCTGGAGAAGAGAAGGCTCCGGGGAGACCTTAGAGCCCGCCCCTTCCAGTGCCTAAAGGGGCCACAGGTCTCTTTATCAGGGATTGGAGCGGTAGGATGAGGGATAACTGTTTTAAATGGAAAGAGGGGAGATTTAGATTAGATTTTAGGAAGAAATTCTTTCCTGTGGGGGCGGTGAGCCCCTGGCGCAGGGTGCCCTGAGAAGCTGTGGCTGCCCCATCCCTGGAGGTGTTCAAGGCCAAATTGGACGGGGCTTGGAGCAACCTGGGCTGGGGGGAGGTGTCCCTGCCCAGGGCAGGGGGGGGAACTCGATGACCTTCAAGGTCCCTTCCAACCCAAACCATTCTATGATTCTGTGTCTCCCCTATCCTGCAAAAGAGGGATGAAATGTCAGTGCCTGGGAAGCAGAGGCAGCTCCCCTTGGATTTCCACCAAAAAGCGAAGGCGTAAGGAGCCCCAGCACAGGGGGTCCCCACTCTGAGCAATGCACGTGGGTGCTGGGGGACCCCACCCTGTCATCATCCCCCCCATCCTATGGCCATTGAAGCTCTTAGAGGTAAAGCGAGTGACATAGAATGGGGCCTCAAGAACCTCTCTGGGCAACCTGTTCCGGTGCCTCACCACCCTTAAAGTGAAAAATTTCTTCCTAATGTTTAATCTAAATCTCCTCTCTTCCATTCCCCCTCGGCCTATCGCTACGTGCCCCAGTAAAAAGCCCCTCCCCAGCTCTCCTGTAGCCCCTTTAGGGACTGGAAGGCCGCAATAAGATCTCCCCGGAGCCTTCTCTTCTCCAGGCTGAACAGCCCCAACTCTCCCATTCGGTGACACAGGGACAGTGTGGGAGGATGGTCCATGGGAGCCCTCGGCAAACAGCTCATCTCAAAGGGTTTGGCTGAAATGATCGAGAAAAGTGTTTTCCAGAGGATTTACAGTGGGAGCCCAAAGCCCAACTTCCATTTGGGAAATTGTTTTTCAAACTAATCTGGCAATAAACTGGTTTTCAGTAGAGCTCCTAGATAGAAACTTAATGGTGAGAGAGGTGTTTAGCAAAAGGATTAAGGTGAGTTCAGTGGTCGGAGCTGCCCCGCCGCAGGGAATCTGACTTTTATCCTTTTATTTATTACCGTACTCGATATCTCTTACCGGCCTCATGCAAACGGCAGCAGCACCATCTCCTCCTGCAGAAGGGTTTAACCCGAACCCACACCGGTGTGCAAACGTGGGCGAGACAAACTTGACCAGGGGGACGAAAAAAGCGGTGTCTGCAGTTCCACTTCAGTGGATTTCAAAGCTCTCCCTCTGCATCTCCCAAAGAGGAAGTTGATGGAGATGACGGTGCTGCTGCCACGGTCCCCCTGCTCATACCCAGAGATGCTGAAGAGCTGCCACAGACAGAAGGACAGGAATCAAGCCCAGCAAGCGAGCACGATGCTGACAGTCATACACAGGACCTTCTGCCTGGGACATTGGCTGGTTTCCTCGGTGCTGAGAACAAGACCCTGCTGGACCTCCAGTAGGTCCTAGCCAGCTTGGTGTACAAGCAGCAGATGATGACGCCCAGGGCGAGGATGCAGGTGTTGAAGATGACTGTGAGATACACCTTGTAAGTCCCCATCTGCCACGTGGGGCAGCACATACGCTTGGTCGCCCCGTTGCAGTGGCTGGTGTGCAGGTCGATGAGGGCCCTGGTGGGGAGGGTGAAGAGGAAGGCCACCAGCCACACCGGGCAGATGACCACCCGCTGGTGGTCCCTTGACCTGCTCAGGGTGTCCAGAGGCCCGACAATGGCCAGGTAGTACTCAGTGCTCATGAAGGTGAGGATGAAGATGCTTGTGTGCATGGTGAGGAAGTCGAGGCTGAAGAGGACCCTGCAGCCCAGGTCTCCAAAGTACCAGTCCCACATGAAGTATGTGCAGACCACGAAGGGGACGGTGGGTAAGTACAGGAGATCAGCCAGGGCCAAGGTGATGATGTACACAGAGCCGGTGCACCTCGTGGAGATGGTGATGACCACCAGCATGTAGATGTTCCCCACCAACCCAACCATGCACATGGTGGCCAGGGTGTAACTGAGGAAGGAGGTGACCAAGAGGTCGCTGGCGCTTTCAGCAGAGGCATTGGGCTGGGTGGTGGCACTTTTGGGGTGGCAGGGCACCAAGACACACATGCTTGGCTCCATCCTCACTCGTGGAGAGCTGCTCTTGGGAGGGCTTCTGGAGGTCTTCCAAGCTGCAGAAGCAGGAGCTGCTGGCTGAGCCATCCCAGCACTGGGCCGGCAGTGGGACAGGGCAGCAGCAGCATCCCTCTGCTCCGGCCAGCGCCGCTCTCCCCAGCACTGCCTGGAAAAGCCATTTTTCTTCCCCGCACGCAGTGAGGGGGGAGGACCAGCCTCAACGGAGGTGGGATTTGTCCCTCTGCCCCAGATGCCCCAGTTACCCACCAGCCCTTCCCACTGCCCTGGGCACCTGCCCCACTCCTTCCATAACGTGCATTGCTGCAGGCAGATCATTTTCTACAAGAATTGTATTTAATTACTCTTCTTTTTTATTTTTCCCCATCTCCCGGGTCTCTCCAGCTCTGCAGTGCTGGGTTGACCTCGAAGGCTTCACGGGAGCGGGATGTGACCCAACCGTCGCCCTCCCCGGGGGCCTCAGCTCCCTGTAACCAGGAATCAAAGGAGAAATTAATGTAATCAAAAATTCACAGGGGTGTCTTTTCCCCGAAGCTGCTCTGGCCCGTGGCTTGGCAGGGGGGGATGAGGGTTGCTGGATTTTAGAGGGCTTTTGGGATGGGAACCAGCCCCCACTGATCTGGTGCTGGGAGGGACACAGCTCAAGTGTCCCCAGGAGGTGAGGAGAAGGGTCCGTGGACCAGTTTGGGTCCTTATGAGCAGCATACAGGAGATGGAAAGCCCCTGGCTTTTGGGATGAATTAGCCAGGCGGGTGACGGGGGAAGTAAACCCACCTGGTCTGCCGGCAGCGAGAGCGCAGCGCGTCCCACAGCTGTTCTAGCACTGCTTTGCACCCCCAAAAACACAATTTGACACCTCCAAAAGGCCGCAGAGCCCGTGCGGGGGGTCACCCCCAGGGGCTGGCTCCCAGTCCAGAGGGGCGGCTGGGCCGGGTCGGGCTGTGAGCCCGGGTTTCCCTTCCAGCAGCTGAACTGCCATGGTGGGACTGCACCCCATAGGGGTCCTGAGCCCCCCTTGGCAGAGCCTCCCCATAGGGGTCCTGCACCACCACGGTGGAGCCCCTCCATGGTGGGACTGCACCCCATAGGGGTCCTGACACCCCTTGGCAGAGCCCCCCCATAGGGGACCTATACCGCCCCATGGCAGACCACCCCCATAAGGGACCTGCACCACCCCCACAGGGGACCTGCATTCCTAGAGGGAACCTGACCCCCCCTTGGCACAGTACCCCTACAGGGGACCTGCACCCCCCCATGGCAGAGCCCCCCCGTGGGGCACCTGTAGCCCTATGGGAGACCGGACCCCCCCTTGGCAGAGGGCCCTACAGGGGTCCTGCACATCCCATGGCAGAGACCCCCATAGGGGACTCGCACCCCCGCAAGGGACCCGCACCGCTAGAGGGGACCCGCCCCCCCCACCCCGAGGAACCACGTGCAGCCCCTCGCCCCGCCCCTTCCCCTCAGGTCCCGCCCTCTTCCCCCCGACAACACTGCACGCCCGGAAGGGGGCGGGGCGGGGCCGCCTGGAGGACCGCCCTCCCCCGCCTCTATGGTAGGTTTGCCGAGACGGGACCGCTCGGGCCGCCCGTCTCTCCCCCGCCGTTCCCCGCTCCCCGCCGCTCCTCTCTATGGTGCGGGGCGGTGCGGTCACGTGGCGCGGGCAGGCCGGAAGGAGCCGGGCAGCGGCGGCTAAATGAAGCGGGGCCGGCGGGGCGGTGGATGGGCTCGGTGAGTGTCGGCCGCAGGCTCTGGGCGGTCCCGCGGCCCGGGCGGGTGCGGGGGAGCGTAAACGACGGTAGCCGGGGGGAGGGGTTCACGCCGAGGCTCCCCACTTCGTCCCCTGGGCCTTGCCCAGCCCCTCGGCGGGGGGGCCCGCTCGCTGCTCCCGGCTGGAGTCCTGCCCCCCCCCCGTCCCCCCGTCCCCCCCCGCCTCCCCCTCAGGGCCGGGGTCCTTCCCCCCACTTCCCCTCAGAGCCGTGGTCTCCCCTTCCCCTCAGAGCCGGGGTGTCCGTCCCCCCCGCCTCAGGGCCGGACCCTTCTCCCCCTCAAGGCCGGTTCACCCCTGGCTCCCTTCTCCCCGCGGGGTCAGGGGCTATCCCCGGTGAGGCCCTCATCTCCCTCCCGGCCCCGGGGTCCAGCTGAAGCCCCGTGTGTCTCATCCCCCCCGGCAGTGGGGTGGTGAAGAGGGTGGGGGACACCCAGGTCTGCTGCTCTCCGTGGGCCCCCTTCACCGGCTCGTTTCAGGTACCCCGGGCTGTCTGTTTATTCTCGGGGAGAAAAATAGCGTCAGCTATGGAGCTGGTGGGGGAAAGGTGGATATAAGCTTGTTCCTTGCTTCTGACCCCTGTCTTGTTGTGGAAACACTTGGTGCCGTTGGGACGTCTTGACATTTCAGGCATCTGCTGTGGGAGCTGCTGCAGAAAAGAAACCCAAAACACAGCTGTCCTCGGAGTTGAGGGATCTGTGTAAGAGATACCCCGCCTCCTCTTCCCCCCTCTCTCTGTTGGTTTGAGTGCTCGCTCAGCTGGGTGGGAGAGAGCTCGTTCCCCCAAACGGCTGGAGGAAGGTTGGGTTTTCACGCAAAGTATTCAGAGACTGAAGAGTTGTAGCTAACTCCAGTGTGCGCGTGAAGAGAGGAGTGTAGGATCACCCAGGCAGTGCTCCCACACGCTGTTTTGGGATGGGTGAAACTTAGGTTGGCTTGAAAAGTCACTGTTGTCCCGCAAATCCGCTGGCTTTGCAGCTGCACTGGCTGGAACCCCTGCATGGTTCTTGGGTGGATAACGGCCGCTTGCGCCTGTGAGTCTGGCCCGGGAGGTGGTTCTTTTTGTCTCGTCTTCGCTTTATGACCTGAAGCGTTGTGTTTGAACGTCTTCTAATACCTTACCTTAGATTGTTATAATACTGACACCAGGAATGTAGCTTTCATATGAATAAGTCTAATTGTCAGTGTTTCTATTCAGCTTCCTTACTGCTCGTCAAGCAAGGTTCAGTTTCTTATGTGAAGCATTACCATTCAGTCGCTGGTTTGAGTTCTCTGGTGCTTTTTAAAAAAGAAAAGCTAATGTTGCTGCTGTGCACTTTTATTTCCATTATCGAGGCTTAATGCTGAGGAACTATAGCTTGGTTGTCTCTGTCCTTTTTCACAGCATCTCTCCTTGTGTTTCTTTTCCAGCTTACTGACCGCCCTACGGGACAGCAGACTCTTGCTTTATTTCGGGCAGCAATCCTAAAAGCAATAGCTAATTGCCTTGGTGGCTGAAAGGCATGGGCAACCCTAGTGCTAAGACCTACAAACAGATCCCCGTTTCTCTATTCTGCTCTATGGTGGCTGGTTTCTCTTTCTTACAATTACTGCTATCTCAATCAACTTTTGGAGATGTTGCAGGTTTCCAGCAGTAGCAATGGAGGAGAAGGCAGATGTTGCTGGTCAGGTGGATAGACTGGACTTTGCATGCTCATTTATAAAGTGGCCTCTTCCCGCTTCCAGAGAGGATGGTGTGAGAGCTTTTTACCTCCAGCGAGCTGTTTGGGAGGTGAGGGGACATGTTTGAGGCCCATCAGTCTGCAGACCCAAATCTTGAGCAGGTTCTGGTACATCCCTGTCCAGGTACGCCGTAGGAGCGTGCAGTGCAAATCGTTTGGTGGGACCCATTTGCTCTAGGACTACTAGAATTGCAGGGACAGCTTTTAATTACAGAACTGTGGGATTTGTAGCTTTAATCTGAGCTTTTCATTTCTAGGATGAATGCCGTGCGAAAATTCCACTGCCTTACACTAGGCCTTTCAATATTGTAAACATCTTAATAGATTTCATGTGCTGGGTGTCTGCGTGGTGTGACTAGATGTTAATAAACAATCATCTTGACAGGAGTTTGTGCCTGGAATACCAAGACTTGGGAAAGGACTCAGACCCACTTCCTGAACAAGATCTGTAGAGACATTCAGCCCGCTTGGTAGTACTGCTTTTTGGTAACGAGCCTTCTTCCATCTCTTCTTCTTTCCTTCGTAGGATGTTTTCCTGTCAGCCTGGCTGCAGGCATCCTTCTTGGGCAACTGCCTAAGTCATGGCATGAATAACAGTTCCTGGAAGAGCGGTTGGGGCAGGCTTTACTAATGATAAGGTACATTCTAGTTTCCAGCATGGTGCTGGCAGCCTGTTCCTGGAGTTGTGTTTCAGAAGCTGCCTCGGAAGTCCAAATTCCTGGGTAGTCCATGCTTTGTCTGCCTGAGAATGCAGTGGGCGTTACTGCCGCCAGCGAGCTACGATCGCTGGCAGCGTGGCTTGTGCTTTGAAATTGGACACAAATCGCTAAAGTCCTGTGGCAAAAATAGGTGGAGCGAGCACAAAACTCCGGTGACTTTGGCGCAGCTGGAGAGAGGCAGGAAGTGTATCTCGGGGGCCAGGAGCTGATTAGCAAGCCAGAGTAGCACAAACCCAAGTGCGAGAGATGTGGAGCCCTTCGGGTGTTTTTTAGTGCCTGCTGGAAGAAGCTTCCATTCATTAATTTGGAATGGGTGTCTTATTTTTGTTTATTTCTTTTTAAAGTCATTGTGAGTGGTTTACTGTGTCATAGTGCCGGCAGCGCGGCGCGGCGATGGGCGTTGGGGCTTGCCACCGGCTGCATTCTTTTTGGGACAGTCAGAACTGCGCCGCTAATTCTTCTTGTTGGAAGCTTGCGTTTTTAGGGTGGTGGTTTTTTGTTTTTTGTTTTTTTTTTTCTCACGTGGATTGGGTTTGGAGATGTTTTAAGTCTCCATTTAAATTATTGAATTCAGACATCTTCTTAACTATGTAAAGGAGAGGCGCTAATAGTCTCAGAAGTCTGTGTGTGCGCTAAAATAGTGTTGTGTATTGCATGCCTGGGTCGATGGGTGGGCTTTTCAAGCTGCTATATGTAAAGTCAGTTACTCTCTGTAGGATCTTTCCCCGGTGGGGTAGGTGCCTCTTTTTAAATACAGTGAGCAGTAGATGGTACGAAACACACAGCTTACTGGGCACGCTAGCTATCTTCCAGTAGCAGCCCAGGAGATAAGGTTATCTGTGTACTGACTTGGTAGTTTCTGTGTTGAAAATTGAGCTGAATGACATCCTGATCAGCATTGGTCTGATGAGAAGTAGGGTGGCTTTGTTTTAAGCGGGTTACCGGGACAGGGGAAAGCGGGGAGGGGTAGGCAAAAAGAACAGGAAAAAGAGGAAAAAGGCTACTTAGCAGTGTCCTGGTGGCTTGGATAAGTGATCCTTGCCAAAGCACTGAGATGTGAGATAATAAGGAATGTTTTACTGAGCTGGAATAATCTCATTCTCAGCAGCCTTCATGTTGCTTTTATAGAATTCCAGGTTTATTTTGGAATATCTCAGGAGTGATATTTGCCCTCTGGGTCAGTGCTTAAGAGCTTGCCGTGGTTTTAAATTCATAACGATCCTTGATAAAGCTGAATTCCTGCGGACTAGAAATCATATTACTTCTGAATGACACCTTTCTCCTAATTACCAGCGCTGCTGTGGTTCCTTCCCCGTGTTCATGAGGGGAACTGTCAGTGTCTGATATAAGTGGAAAAAGCGTTGGGCTTTGGGGGAAGGCTTCAACACAGGGCAGCTGCTACCCCGAGTCGTGATGCCATCTCAAAGTGTTTCTGACCCAGGTTGGGGGAAACTTTAAATTAAGTGTAGCTTCCTCGCTGGCTTTGGGGGAGCCAGGCTCCTTTGCCGATGCCGACGGTGCCTGTCTATTCGCAGGGTGACTTTTGGAGCCTGTCGTCATGCGTAACGAGACACAGAGTTGATGAGCTGAAGTAAATCTGGGAGTGTGTAGGTGTCAGGGTGACCTGAAATGTTTTCAGTTGGCTCCTGAGGACAAGTGCTGTGTTGCTCACGCTCGGTCTGCTTACCTCTGTAAGGAGACCAAGCTACTGTTTGCATTATTTAAATAAACATTTGGACAAGATCTGTAGAGGCATCATGTGATATTACTCTGTAGTATACAGTGATCAGGCTTTGTACTAGCTGGAATCTTTGGGGAATATAAGGATGGAAGATGGCCTAGCTGGAATCTTTGGGGAATATAAGGATGGAAGATGGCCTAGAGTAATATATTTTGTCTACAGAACTTCTCACACAAGGCTTCTGTTCTGCTCTGTCAGTACTGACACGCTCTTACCAAGCTGTGGGCACTGGTATTGCTGCGTCTTGATTGGCGAAAGGAAGACAGCGGTTGGCTTTTTGCAGCCTTTGCAAAACCAGAGTTAGGAACAGATTTACACTTCTACTTCCAAATGCCATCCCAAAGATGTGATGCGTTTTAATGTTTGAGGGGGGGGGTGGGGGGGCAAACCTCTCCCTGATGCTTCTTGCAGATCACTTTTGCTTGAAGGTACCTGATGGCCGGTAGCGGCAGGAGCGCTTACCCACACACCCGTGGCAAGTACAAAATTTTGGATAAACATGTTACAGCAGGATAGCAGAGTAAAACAGGCAGTGACGTTGACAGCTGCCCGCAGCAGAGTGGCGATGCTGCCTGGAAGACTTTCCTCCTCTCCCTGTGCTCTCCGTAGGACGCTGTAATGCAATTTGAGGAAGATGACAGCAGCGGCATAATAGGGAGGCAGGAAAAGAAGCTTTTTCTCCCTTGCAGGAAACCAGCAGCGTAGGGCGTTTTGTCCCTCCTCCTGCTGCTAGGATTTCCAGCTACAGATGAACAAGACTGGCAAGACCCATCAGCAGTAACTTGGCTAGCGTAAATTAGTCCATGTCCTCTCTATATATTGTTAAACCGGAATCCTATTGTAGTGGAGCAGGCTTCATTGTGTATAAACTGGGAGGTGCCCCTGGATGAGCCCCGGCTAGCACAGACCAGCCTGCAAGGGCTGGAACGCACCTCTCGCTGGAGCGCAGTGTCTGATGAGCGCTCCTCAGCCAATGTTTTTGTGTTTGTTTAGCAGTTTGTGGCTGCTTTTACTGACCCTCTGTCCCAGATGGTTAAATAATCTGTTTGATGTTATACTGTTGCAACACCCAGGAAAAGAATTTATATTCTGCTATGTGACGGCTTCAACAGTGTTGGACACTTGACGGCGATGACTAAGGGGTAGGCACGCAAATTTGCAGCCTGGAAACAGTCGTGTCCTTAACAAATGGTCTGACTGCAGCCTGTGTAACCTCTCAGCTGCGGCCTGTAGTGGTTTTTGTAGTCTTGCATGTGTAAAATATTTATTTCCTTTGGGGTAAAATTGTTAGGTACCTTGCAGTTTCCTGCATCTGCATGACTGGACCTGGAGAATGAATGTGCAGTGTTGCTTTCCTTGTTTTTTAGCTGGCCAGCTGATAACTCGTTCATTTGTGAACTTTAATAGGCTCAGAAAAGAATCATGCTGGGTGTGGAGCATCTCTAAATCTGGCTGTGATCCGATTTCACTCTTATCAGTTCTGATGTAGTGGTATGCTTACCTCAAATACAACCTCTTTGCTTTTCTGCTATTTTAACACATTTTGCTTGAACCCTGCAATGGCCACTGCCATGTGGCGTGGGTGAAGTCAGCCTGGACAACTGTCATGAGCCTGGAAGGCTGCCTTCAGTTTCTGCTGCTGGGAACCTGCTCGCCAGGCTGGAATCGGTTGGCTGCGAGGCTAACGCGTGGCTGCAAGCAAAACAAAACCTGGTTTTACAAAAGCACTTGCTGGCAGGCTTGAAAATCTTATAATATCTGGTCATCTGCCATGCTTGAGCAGTAAGGACATCCTGACTGTTCTTCAGATGGGTTGGTGGCAATCCTTGTGCAGCAGTTGTTGGGAGCAATAGGCAGCTTTTTTTACACTTTCTAGCAGGAATCATAGAGTGGTTTAGGTTGGAAGGGACCTTGAAGGTCATCGAGTTCCACCCCCCCTGCCATGGGCAGGGACACCTCCAACCAGCCCAGTTTGCTCTAAGCCCCATCCAACCTGGCCTTGAACACCTCCAGGGATGGGGCAGCCACAGCTTCTCTGGGCAACCTGCGCCAGGGGCTCATCGCCCGCACAGGGAAACACTTCTTCCTAAGATCTATTCTAAATCTCTCCTCTTTCAGTTTGAAGCTATTCCCCCTCATCCTATCACTACATGTCCTTGTAAAAAGTCCCTCCCCAGCTCTCCTGTAGCCCCTTTAGGTACTGGAAGGGGCTCTAAGGTCTCCCCGGAGCCTTTTCTTCTCCAACAACCCCAACTCTCTCAGCCTGTCTGCACAGGAGAGGTGCTCCAGCCCTCTGATCATCTTTGTGGCCCTAATGGGTCAGAGAATGGGTGCAGAGCGTGGATTTGCTGCTCAGGTATTGCGTGTGGCTTACAAGGTTTCTGTTGGTATTTTACTCTCGATACTTAAGACTCTTCACTGCAGACTGAACTTGGCCTGTTGGCTCATGCTGGCTCTTGTGTGTATTTAAGCCCTTCAATCGAATGTGTGAAAGCATCTTTCAAAAGCGGTGCCTGATCGGGACTAGGAGCACATATAGTTTGAGCGCTGGTTAGGTGTCTCGGCTATGGTTGCATAGTGTCAACTTTTAGGCTGCAGTTTAAGATCTTCCCCCTTCTTGCAGTTTATTTTAGCATGTTATTTCTGTTTTCCCAGGTGTGCTGTGGTGGATGTGTGAGGAGAGAAGGGATCTGATCTGAATCCTACAAAAAAGTTTTCCAGGGCATTTCTTTTCAAAGCTGGAACAAATGCTGGTGGAGCTCAGTGTGAGAGGAGGCGACAAGCTGTGGTGTGGGAACGTGACCATCTTAAGCAGGTCTTGCAGTGAAACCCTTCTTAACATGAAGCCACAGCTTCTGGCCACCACTGGCCACTGACCTTTGAAATTACGCCAAGTGCAGGTGCTTAATGTTGTTCAAAAAAGGGGTACGGCTGTAATAACCGGACTACATGACCTGTGAAGTCATTCTTTTTAGCAGTCCTGAGTTCTGGGATGTTTGACACCTAGAATGGTTGGTGGCAAACTTTTAAGTTGATACTTCTAAAAATACTCTGCAGATCAACCCAGAAACCTTCCTTTTTGCTAAGGTGGGCTACTGCAATAACTCAGGGTGTTGTGGTTTGTTTTTTTTTCCTTCTGTGCCACCTCAAGGTCAAGTCTTAGCTTTTATATTGTCAGCAGCTTTGTGAAATGAGGTGAGATGTGCTTTGCAGACTGCAGCCATCCTTGAAAGCAAAGTTCTTGTGATGGGTTCAGGTCACATTTAAAATAAAATCAAAATTAAAAAAATCCCCTGTTCCTTTCCACATTTTTTCCTGGTGATGCATTACATTTTTTTCTGGAACACAACTTTCCAAGTGCAGCTTAAGATCTTTGTTTCCAGAGCTGGTCTGCTGGGGAGCAGCTTAACATCTAGAATGCCATCGCAACCTATTAATCCTTTGTCGCTTTAAAAGTCCTCTTGTTGTTACTGCAACTAAAACTAACTTCTTGTGCTTTCCAGCCCTCTTGACTTTGGTCTAGTTAGTCCCTCGCCACCGCTTGTAACAGCAGTTTGCTGGTTGTGTGCAGCCCGTCTCTCCTCTTCTCGCTCCCGGAGCCCGCTGCAAGCAGAGCAGGCTGCTGGTTCCTCATCTAGGTGAAAATCAGTGCCGTAACCTGTTAGGGTTACTTTAACCAGAAACCTTAAACGCCTTTATTTCTCCGTTTCTTCTCCAGTGAAGAACAGTGCTAAGGTGGGAACCTGAAAGCTTCTCCAGCGGTGCATCCAACTTGTTAAGTAACGGCTTAAAAGGTTGCATTTGGTTTTCTATGTTCTGTTATACCTTGTAAAGGTGGCACTCAGGATCCCTTAAAAAAAAAAAAAAAAAAAAGAAAGAAAAAAGGAGAAAAAATACTAGGGATTTGGAGAGGAAATGCTCTGTCCTTTCTCCTGGAGACCTCTCTGAAGTACAAGTAACAGAGGAGCACTCTCGTATGTATATCCTGGGGCACATAGGGCATTTCTCTGGTTCTTTTCTGTGCGGCCGCTGGGTTGATGGGGAAGAGAAGACAGTTGCTATTAATGTTATGTAGAGCGCTGGTAGGTATGTGCAGCACCTGGGAGTCCACGGAGTCCGGCTACTTCAGACACCTGTGGGTTTAATGAAGGTGCTGCTCAGAGAAAGGAGCCTCTGCCCCCTTCTCTTGGGATACACGTGAGTTCCCGGTAAGAAAACTGGAAGTAAAACTTGCTCTGGAATTGGCAAAGCTGCAAATCACATGGTTTCACGTGCTCTTCCGTTCATCCCCACCCTTATACCACAAAATCAGAGCAAAACAGTTCTTTAAAATGATGGTTTGGCAGATAGGCTGTGTGCCCAAAGAGGTTGGGTTTATGTGTATGTGCTGCTGTGGCGAAGTGCTGAGCTGCCAGCGTCTGAAGTGTTGCTTGAACACGAAATGCCAAGCTGGCACCTCTGCTCGTGATGTGGGAGGGAGGTTTTGGACTTGAGGATTGCACTGTTATGATCCTGCTCATGCCAGAAGTCTGAAGCAGGCAGAGTAGTAGTACCCTTTGCAGGAGCTAACTGCAGAGGTGCCGCCTCCTCCCCCCTCAAAGCCTTTAATTTTCACTTTGCTGTCAAAATGAGCTACTCAAGGCAATGGAATTAACTCCCCTTTCCAACCAGACTTTTTAAATTTAACTTTTTTCTTAGGGTTCAATTTGATGGGGAAGCAAATGACGGATCCAAAGCTCCTCACCTTTTGAGCTGAGTGTGAGGTTTTTTTGCATACATCAAAATTAGCAGTCTCATGCTGGTCAGAGGGATGTGACGATATGGAGCCCTATTATTTAGCAGAAGGACTCATGGGGGTCGTGGGGAGGCACTGAAATGTCCAGCAGTTGACCTTGATGCCAGTCATCGGGGAATAGCTTGAAGGCATCAGAAACTTTCAGTTGAGTTGAATTAGTAGTTGCTCATTTTTGGAAAACAAACACATGTTTCAAAACAGTGTTACATTTTGGAGAAGAGCTCACAGAGCAAAGATTGGTTTTGCTAGGAAAACTGGTATCATTGTAGGTGGCCAGCTGTTAGGTGAATAAGATAAAACTGGACAGATTTCTTTCATCTTGTACTTTGTATTAATAGAAGCAATAAAAATAGAGATTGGGTACTTGAAAAAAAAAGTATGATTAAGTGATAGTGTCACCTTAATGGAATGATGAACTGCAAGTGAAATTGATTTGAAGTCTTGTGATGTACAGGCAGTCAAGATGTTTCCTGTAAGTCCTAAGTAGACTTGCAAAATGGGAAAAGTATAGTTAAGGATTTGAACCCGAGTAATGCCTAAAAATCTGCTCTCTTAATTGCTTCTGACTAAGCAATTTTCATTAGACCGGAGCAACGACACATAGATGTAGCTCGTACCGTGTCAATCCACAGCTTCTCTTCAAAATATCTTCTGATGTGTTCTTGGTAATGCAGTTGACTGAGAATTGACTGTAAAAACACACAGCAGAGCCCTGCATGAAGCTACAATGCTCGGTCCTTGTTCTAGCCACAAGCAGGGTTTTAGTAAAGGCGGACGGCCCCGTGTTAGCGCGCTCGTAGTTCACTTGTCGTGGATGCAGCGATCACTAAGCACCCTGCAGTCATCAAGAGAGCTCGCGTCAACGGTAAGCCTTGGTGGAAAGGGCAGCGCGTGGTTCGGCGCCCCTTTCACAGTGTGGCTTTTCCTCTTGGGTGTGAGAGGGGGAGGAATAGGGAACTTCATAAGATGACTAGAAGTTGTGGTTGCTTCCAGAGAAGTTGGAAGACTCCCTGTCCCTCTTGTCCATCTTAATAACGTCCTAGCCTGGAGCACTGCTTCTGTAGCCAGTTATGGTGCTGGTGTGGTTGCAGAAATAGTCGACACTCTTCTGAGATGTTTTCTGAACACTGTGTGTGTTGGCTGTCTTGTATGTATGGAGAGGTAAACATTCAATTTTGATTTACTTGCCACAAAACGCTTCTAGTGTTATATTGTCTTATGTTTTGGTGTGACAAAATCAATTCTCTGGCTTTCTACAGTACAACTGTTACCTAGCTCTTAATGGAGAAAAAGTTGTTACCTTCAGTTTCTGTTCCTTGATCTTTCTCAGATCTCAGGAATCTGGTCTTCCCCTTCTTAGAGGGCGTAGGTGTCTGTCTAAAGTCCTTTGTTAAGCTGAGCCAGCTGCTGATATGTCTTGTGAAATATTTGGGGATTGTTTTAAAACTTAGAAGCCAATTCTGTTATTAAATGATCTTCCGGTATGTTGTTCCTCTTCAGCATGGGTCCAAATATTGGTGACAGAGCTACATGGATGCAGTTGTCATAGTTCGACCTGTGTTTTGTGCTTCTAAGAGGAGCTTTCGTGTGATAACCATAGCAGGTTTTGCTGTTTTCATAGCAAACCGAGCTGCTGCTGGAAACCACTGCCTGCAGACTGCTATCTCCAGGAAGCCAGGGGTAAGACTTTTCTGTTCTGGCGTGGTTTCCCACTTTTGCCTGAGCTGTGGGCAGCCCTCTGTGCCAGCCTGCTCAGCAGAAGCCCTGCTGCAGGTCCACATCTTAACCTCTGCCTTTATTCCTTTGCAAGGTGCAATGCAGTGGCGGTAGCTGTCTTGTGCGTGGAAAATAGGACTTGTATGTGCACAGCAGTTGTTGTCGGGCTTATGATCAGGGGACTTCTAATTTTCGGTTGGGATGATGCCGCTTAACACGATCAACTGCTGTTAAACCCTCCCTGCTTTTGCTAAGTGATTGTTACAAGGAGCAGCCCCCAGCAGATCCTGAACTCTTTGAAATGTTTCAGTAAAACGCTTGACAGTAAGCTGGGCTGGTTTATTTCCCTTCTGTTGTGCTTTTTTTTTTTTTTTTAAGGGCTGAATTTTTAGCTTTTCATTTTGCTGGTTGTCACAAGCCATGCATTATTTAAGTAGCTTCTCTTTGTTTCAGCAGCTTGAAACGAGCCAGAAATTCACCTTGCTCGCAGGCTACCAGCAGACACGTTTGCTGCCCGCAGGCAGAAAGTAGGAGTTGATGCTCTTCTGTCAACGTAGGTGAGCAACGGTGGTGTTGCTGTATGGGGGAGAGGCTAAATCACACTGTGATTTGATGTTGCTGACATATCTTTCAAGTTGCTCTTTCCACCACCCCCCCCCTCATTCAGCTGGGATTTCAATTCCTGCCTCCCCTGCAGTGCTTTCTGTCTACTCCTGTTGCCTTGAGCTACAGCCAGAAAAGAGCACTTTGAGTCTAGTCCCATCTCCGGTATGTGGGAGTTCAGAGTTTCAAATGCTGGAAGGGAGGGGTGAAAAAATACATTACGCTGCCTCTAGGAGGGGGGGGGTCTCCCCTCCGCTGTCACTTTAAATTCTAGCACTGTCTGGAGATGCTCATTGCAGCACAAACGCGAGGTGGAGGGAGCAGATTTGAGTTCTGCTCCAATTACTGCAGTCCAAAAATGCCTGCATATACCGGGAGTTTAAATATATGCACAGTACCGCTGCCTGCTATTTTTAGGTTAAGCTAAAAATATGTAACGTGATGTTTGCAGGGGTTTTTGAATGGGTTTTGGAAATCCCTGTGTAAGTGTTCTGTGTGCACCTGAGACCTGCTTCACCTCTTAGCAGCTGATCCGTCAACTCATAGTAGTGGTAGGGACCGGTGGTTTTGCAGATTATATTTTTGCGTGTATGAGAAGCTTGTTTGGGAAGTACGTGTGACTTCAGCTGTCAATCTGAGATCTAGTCAGTTCAGAAAACAGTTATATGTACGTCCCTGATGGTCTGTGGTTTTCCCAGTAGCTGTTCTGTTAACGGGCTCTTCTCCTCCCAAGCTGCTATAGGAAAAACCACAATGGAGAGGATTTTGTTGTCTGTATGGTGAAACAACTTGGATGTGCAAAGTCATGAATGCATGGAGCAATGTGGGAAAACAGAGGGGAGACTTGGTGGAACCTCATCTTCAGTGTGGCGCTCTCCACTGCGCTGCCAGTGGGTGGCTTCAAGGACGTGACAAGAGTTTTGTGTCACCCTGGTACTGTATAGAATTTCAAGTCCAGTTTGTGCGTTCTAGTGCAAGTGGGAATTTTTAAGAAAAGGAAAGGGGGGGAAGTTTGCAGAGTGTCTATCTGCCTGCTTGCCAGGTCTTTTTTTAAAACAGTCCTAGTATCCTTGACTGTGTTGCAGAAATGCTGATGGTCATGTTAGAGCTTGGTTATAGGTAACCTTATTCTTTACTTATAAATAGGCACTGAAATCACTGAGGTAGTGTAGGATATCTCCTCTATCTGTCTTGCTTGCTTTTTTATTATGTTGTTTATATAGGGCAAGACCCTAGGGTGGCTTTGATCTTGTTACTTCACGTTCTTGGCAGCCCGGGGCTATAAACATGAATAAACTTCTTATTCATGCCACTAGATGGAACTGGCCCATGCTTATAGATATTTGTTTAAACTTGAGCTCTGTATTGCGTATTGACAAAACGAATTGCTAGCTTTTGGTGGAAGCTTGGCTTTTTACCCTCAAAGCAGTGCTTTATTAAGCTGCTTGGGTTTTTATGCAGTCTGTTTTGAAATAGAAAAGTGGTACATTGCCAGTTCTTTCCAGGCTTGGTGCTTTGTTGTTGTTGTTGCCTTGACTGTGTATTACAATTAATGCTATTACATTCATGCTTTTAAACCACCATGACTCTTTTGGTGATGTGTACGCATCTTTCTCTTGTACTGGGGGGTAGACAGTCTGTTATCCCGAATTTCATTTCAGATGATTTCCTGTACCTCTTCATGCTGAAGGTTGAAGTGTGCGCGTTCCTCTCTACGGGAACCGGAGTTGCCTATGGAGAGTACGGTCTTAACATTAGTCTTGTGGCTTATCCCGTGTTCTTGGATGTGAACAGCTATGGTTTAGCCAGCGTTGGACGAAGCACCATTTGAGTTATTTGGGAGAAGACGTTTTAGTGACTGTGCCGAGCGTTTGCGGTGTTGACCCACCCACGCGTACGCGCATACCCAACTCTGCGAACGCACTGCATGCCCCTGTAGGGGAGAAACATCCAAACCACTTATCTTCGCTCAGAGCAAATCCAAGCAGACACCTGTCTAGCCTCTGTCCGCACTGCTTGATGCTGCGAGGGCTGATCTGTGGCTTTCACAAATGTCCCTGTTCCTCCCCACCAAGCCTTGGAGTGATCCTTCACCGTTTTTCCCTGCCAAGAGGTTCCTTTGAGTGTGAGCCTGCGCGAAGGCAGCTGAGACAAGGCGGGTGTTACCTCTGCAGGGGCTCTTGGTTGTCGCAAGGAGTGCTTTGTAGGACCAACCTGGTGGGAAGCAGAAGTGGTTGGTGCGGGTACATGAGCTGAAGAGGCCTGGGTGCTGCTCCTGGCTTTGCTGCTAGCCTGCTCGGTGGCCTTGGCCGCACTGGTCCTTTTCCATGCTTCTTTTAAATGGCAACAAGTGTGTTGATCTTGTTTTCTAAAGTACTGAGAAGGCTAAGGGTGGAAAAATGCTATGCGGGAGTAGGTGGTAGTTGTTCACCAGGGAAAATGGGACTGTAATAATGTGGCTGCGACCTTTTAAAAAGGACAGAGTTTTCACCAAGTATGCTTACAGTGATCCAGCTCCTGAGCTCCTGCTCCAGCACCTGTCTGCAATGATAACAGCACTTCCATGCCATTCTGGCAAATAAAGTAAGATTTATTTCTCCTTGCTTATAAGGCAGAAACCAAAGAACCTAGGAGAAACACTCCCAAAATCTTACTCTTGAAGCGTTTTCAGAGCATCAATATACCTATGATACTCTTGGAGCTGCTCACTGGAAATAAGGTGTGCTCCTGAGGTTTCAGGGCTCAAATATAGGAGTAGTTGCATATTTGCAGTAATGCTGGTTAGAAGAGGCCTCTCCAGTTCCCTGTCCCCATGTCCCACACAAATTTGGACCATCACCAGTGCTGGGACCAGGTAAGCGTGGCTGTTTGCAGCCAAGCCTTGAAAACCTTTATGGTGGAGGTTCCCTCCAGAGGAGGCTCCTTCAGACACTGAGCTGTGCTGCCGGCACCCTTGCTGCGCGTTAAGCAAGTGTCCTGCCCTACCCTGCACACGGGAAAACGCTGCCGCCTCGCTCATTTATCCTGCTGCTCGTTTATCCCACTGCCTACGGTGTGAGGCTGCAGACCGTGTCTGCAGGAGGAGGGTACGCTCTTGCCCAAAGCCAGCTGACTCTCCACGCTGCCGTGCAGCGTGCGCTTTCTGTGAAGTGTGGCTTGGGTTTGGGCTTTTTAAAGTGCTAAATTATAGTTTTTAATTTTTATTATTTCATCCTGTATTAAAATATTTTGAAGGTGGTAATAACTAGTTCCTTTGGGGGTGGGGGGGTATAGATACAAGTACGTAGTATGCATCTGAACTGATGTCTTCATTTTGCTGTCCTAACTGCAAATCCTGTTCCCTGCGGAGGAGGTTGAGTAGAATTATTGAGGAGGAATTTATCCTGCTCTTGTGTACTCGCAAACAGGATTTTATAGCAGACCCACCATTTTCTTCCAACTTATGCATCAGTAAATATTTAATAATACAAATTCCTCTGTGCTCTAATAATGAGATGAATACTTCTCAGTAAAAAGACCTCCTTTCTTGTTCCTGTGATCAAACTGTGGTCGGAGTTCCTGTATGTATTTGTCTGCTCTGCGATAGCGGGAATTGAGAGCTATAAGCTGACAGAGCATAAAATGGAAACCTACTGTTCAGGTTGCAGTGATTCCTCTGATCTCCTAATCCTGCTGGAGAGCCTCCAGCCGGCTCATTGTGCTTCTCTCAGAACAGGTGGGGGTAGCAAACTTTAGTCCCAAAAGCTCAGTCCTGTGAAGGACCCTGATCCCTGTCATGCTCTCTTTTTGGTGTGAGAGCGGGTGGCATATAGTGGAATTTGTACCAGACCCTCATTGAGGAGGGGATGTGTCATAAATCAGGGAGGTCTCTTCTTTAAAATAGCAGATGATGGCAAGAAAGCGTGCTCTGTAAATGTGACTTGTTCCCATGCCAGTTCACAGTGCAGACACAAAACACGTACTTCTGTACTGCCCTGCCAAGGGTTGCAGCTTCCTTCTGGTGTGCCAACAGCATGGACAGTGGGGAAGTGAGCTTAAAGCATCTCTGGTCCCTCTGGAGCTGTGCCTCGGCTTGGCGGCACACAAGGGAATTCAGGGTTTGGTGGTGGTGTCTCCGTTTCAGCAGCGTGGCTCACTTCATGGTTCAGCTCCTCAACAGCGAGGCTGCCAGGTCTGACCGGTGACATTGCCTTGTCACCTCGGTGCTAGCGTTTCTGCAGCACTTGTGTGTGGTGTGGCTTCATGGCATTAGGTACAATTGGGGATGGTTGTAACGACATCAACCGGTACCTCTGAGATGCAGCCTTACACCGTGTTGCCCTGTGGCAGCTCAGGCAAGTGGGTTTTGCTCCTCTCACCAGTAGGTGGTGGCAGAAACACCGCTGTGTGAGTTGATGCATCAGGTTTTTGACTTCTTGGAAACAGGGGAAGATCCACATATGGGGATGTTTTGAGTCCTGGCTGGACAGAGTTGCATCTCTCCCTTCACTTTCTGTGATTGCACAGCTATGATCATCTTTGTCTTCTCCAGAGAGGCTTCTCGGGCCTGGTTGCACTCTTCAGTCGGCCGTCTTAACTGTTGGAACGGAAGACAACAGAAACAAGTCTGCTTTTAGGTGCCGTGAAGGCGGTACAGAAAAGTATCCTCGTGGAGAGGCTGTGCTGGGAGAGCCAGGAGAACCCCAAAATGATCTTGTGGCTTAGTCTTGGGAAAGCCTGATTAGGGTGCTGCTGAGTTGCCTTACTACCTCCTGTTTTTATTTTGTCTTCTAGTTCCTCATGCGAGCCTGACTGCCATGCCTGGGCATTGACACTTTCGGGTACAGCTGTTTAAAATGGCAGAGAGAGGTGGAAATGAAGAAGTTACTAACTTGAACAGCTTCCGTAGTCACAGAGGAAAAGGTGAGTACCGATTTGTGCGTATTTCCAAAACTCTTGTTGTAAAACTGTGCTTACAAGCAGCAGGTTTCATAGATACTAAACTTGCAAGAGTGCTGTTAATGGGAACCCGCTCGTGGTCTGTTTTGCCGTGTCATCTGCTGCTCAGTTACATTTACTTCACAGCCACCTACAGAAAATTCTCTCATTTTATGCTGACATGCAAAATATTTGGCTCTTGTCTTTCTCATGTTCTACTGCCTTAAGGCAGATTGCGAACTTCGTGGGAACACCATGTAGAGGTATTTCAGCAGATCTGAGGGGCTTATGGTGTTCCACCCTTCTGAGGACCTCATCGGAGAGAAGCCGGCTTTGCATTCATATCCTCATGGCGCTGTATGCATTGGCACCCGTTCCTTCAAGAGTGGAATTCAAAGTGATGCTTTCTGTGTATGCCTGAAAAGTGATAAATGAGTATAATGAATACTTATGCTAAAGCATAAGCCAAGCATTGTGTCAAATGGTAGGGAAGCATGGTTATATACTGTTTCTGCAGTACAGAAACCCTCTGGTTTTGGCTGGAGTGTCTCTCCTGAGTTCCAGCTCAGCAGCATCTATATTCCACTCTTGAGAAGCCTTGAGGGACAAGGTTGTCATCTAATAGCAGGATGTCTTCTGCACCCACAGTCGGGCCCTGTTTCAGACTCCCATAAGGTATTCCTGCAGTCATGCTCTTTTGGAAGAGGATGCATGCAGAGGGAGCCTTATCTCTCTGCTAGAATGCACTGCACATTAATAAAAAAAAAAAGTAACATCCCTGAGATAATGAGCATTCAGGACTTCTCTGCAAATATTAGGAATTACTCTGTATGTGGCTTGTTCAGAATAATTTTTGCAGCAGCTGGACTCATGCTGAAGTTTGACACTGAGGCGGGGATTCTTCTATCCCAATGAGTGCCTGTTTCATGCCTGTGCCATTGTGGTCTCTTGAGCTGTAGTTTGTGCAGGTGTTTTGCTCGGGGGACTGAGGGAGGCAGGAGTGGCCGTCACAGTAACTTGCAGAGCAACCAGTGACCTTTGAGGGCTTCTTCCCTGTTGCTGAAATGCAAATGTGAAGATTGATTTTTTCAGATGTTTTGGTGCTTGTGCCCTGTAATTTCAGTGATTTACCTTCAGCAAATAGCTACGTTTACTTACTTTACTACAGACCGGATAAACCGCAGGGACGAAGGTCTTATCACAATATCAGATTCCTCGGATGAAGAGTTACCTTTGTTGCTGGAAACACAAGCGGAGCAGCAGCGTGAGGAAGATGACGATGATGTAGTCATCTTGGCAGAGGTATTTTTTCATTCTTGTACTTGCCCTGCTTTATTCATGGCCTTTATAGCCAACTCTTGTGCAAATATCTGATGCATTCCTTTGAGAGTCCTGTCCAGTTACGGTAGTTTACTTGGGATGTCTGAAACAAATGTTGAAATGACAGCATTTTGCTGGCTTTAAGTGTTTAATCATATTTTGGGCACAGGGGGGGAGAACTAGACTGTTAAACTGCATTGTCTTTAAAGTTCTACTTAATGAAAGCTGTAGCTTCCGTAAAGTTATCTGTCTATATCCTGAAAGGTGGAATGCTTTGTAAGATGTCTTGATGTTCCTTAGAAGGCAAGTTTTCCAAATGTGCCTTGTATGCTTTATATCCCTCTGTGCTGTTTGGGTTCTTGTTGGCCTGTTGCAGGCACTTACATTTTTGTAGATTTACAAAGCAAGTCCACCTGATAAGTCTCTTTCCACTGACACACAGGAGGGCCAAAGGCTTTAGCTTACTCTGATTAAGTGTCTAATTTAATATCTAAATTATATTAAGAATATATTCCACTTTTCTGTTAAACTAACCAGAGGCATTGAGAAAATGGGTTGCGAAACTGACCCTTTCGTAGTTGAAAACAGTTGCAGAGAATCTTCAAACTGTGTCCTAGCCTGCCAGGGGCAAGAACAAGGCCAGAGAGTAACACTTTTGAGCTTTGTTTCTTGCTCCTGTTTAAGTAAATTGGTGAGAATGCAAATAAGCCATCAGCCAGTTCCTCCTTTCCAGACTGTTTTACTGGGAGGGAAGTGGGGGCTGGGGTGAGCTCAGGAAGTTGTTCCAGTCTGAAAGTCCTGTGCACCCCTAGTTCTGCCAAATGTTCTCGTAGAACCTGGGGTCAGACAGAGGATGGAGTTCAGTGAAACAAAGGTATGTGGGTTGCAGTTTTATGCGTTATTAAGCACCTTGCTAAACAGACTTTTCATCTGTTCCCTATCAGAAATTTGATTAGATGCATAAGATCATCTGGGGCAAAGATTCTGACATGCAGACAAGAACTCCTACTTACTCTCGTCTGTCTTCTTTTTAGACCCCAAAGCATCAGCAGCTTCTGCGTCCCAATGTCATCAGACCTGCTGCTCAATGGCAGGGTGCAAACACTGTGGGAGAAGGAGGATCTAAAAGTGCTGTTGGGCCCTTGAGGAGCATATATCTGCAAGATGAGAACTCGGCTCTGCTGTGCCAGGGAGACCGGTATAATCACATGGTGGAGGGCAGTGCTGGCCCAAGCAAGGATGAGAATATGAGCTTTGCCTTGCAGCAGCCTGGACCATCTGAGCTTAATGGCCCCAAGTTTGAACTTACAAGTAACCAGGAGCCTGGCCCGAGTTTGCTTCCAGCCATAAAGACGAGTCCACAGCCTGTTGTTACCAGAGATACCGTTAGTCTGGAGAATGCAGACCTTCCACCTCAACAAGAAGAAAAGGTGGAAGCCCATGGATGGCAAGGAGAGGACTTGAAGCCAGAGCAAAACCTCAGAGGAGCAGCTGCTGCAACTATCACAGACCAGGAGATCCACGAGAACAGCCAGCTGGATCACCAGTACTTCCAGCCGTTGGAAGGCGAACCGCATGCTGTAGTAAATGGTTGTGCTCCTCAGCAAGGGCAGCCTGAAGCAGACCCAGGATCTTTGAGGGCATATGGAGAGGAGGCTCCTGGGCCAGCCTTCCCCCGACCTGAACCACAGCAGGATGGGATTCCAGGTCCCGCTTCGCCACAGCCAGCGCATCCACCAGAAGAAACGGGTCAACAGGCAGTGATAGACAATGAACAGCCGGGTCCAGCGTTCCCTGCGCAGGGCTCTCATGAACTCGGCTCTAGTAATGTTCCAGAACAAGGAGCTGCTGGGCAGGACCAAGACCTCACTGCGCTGCTCATCAGAGAGACAGTGAGTATTCCCAGGGCTTGTTTGACTTCAGCGTGCATCTTATTTTCAGACAGGTTTTTCGAGGTGTGTAGTGTTTCACATGCTCAGAGCACAGTCCTCTTTACTTCAGTTGCAAATCCTCTTAATTTTGGCTGAGACTCAGCTGTGCACCAGGTGAGGAGCACGCAGTGAACTGTCTTGGGAAACTTTGGTTCGAAAGACCAGCGCTATGGCAGAAGTGGTGAGAGGATGCAGATCTTGAGGGCACTATTTGCTTGGGGATGAGCTCTTGGCCAGAGAGATTTAGCAGAGCTGATTGCAGGTCTTGAGGTTGCAGTGAGGTGAAATAACATGGGTCTGTTCCCTTAAAGGCTACTGCATATCGGTTCTGCTGGTTTGCTCTTGTCTGGCTGATTCCTAACCCAACTCTGTAGAGCTGGTTTAGGAATGGATGTAGAGCTAAACCAGCAAAACTGAGACACTAAACACCAGCAAAGGGCTGGAGGCTGAGGTAGAGAAGGCTTAGAGACACATGGCTGCTTTCACCTGGCGCTCCTGGAGTAGTTTGGTCTGTGGCCATGTTAAGGCCACCATAGTGGTCAGGGGTAATGGTTGCCCTTGCAGTGTGGATTTCCAAACAGCAGCACTGAGGGATTACTGGATAAGCAGCATGAAGACTCGTGTATATTAACTCCACACACTCCTCTCTGACTCTGCGCCTGAAGCTTCGCATGAGGGGCACTAGCTACAAGAACTGAACCACCAAGAAGAGTGCTCCTTAACCTTTGATATATTCAGCAGCTTGGGCAATGTGGTGCATATTTAAAAAAAAAAAAAAACCCAACCAACCAAAAAAAACCCCACACCAATAAATAACCAAACAAACAACACAAAAAGAAACCAAACCAAAAAAGAAATGTGGTGATGCTTCATGTGTGCACTGGAAGGGAAAACATTAGACACTCCTCCCGTTGCTTGCAAGGGAGGAAGGGTCTCTCTTCATGCCTTATGGTGGACTTTTTGCAAAGAAGTGTATTTTACTGCATTTGTGTCTTACACCACCACCACCCCATCCCCTCCAAGTCTTCCCTCCACATCCCGTATCTGATTCTCTTTGGGAAAACTGGGGTTGAGGAAAACATTCTTTAAGTAGGAGTCCAACAAAATTCATTTTTTTCCCAAGTAAGACCTTGTTGATCAGTGATGTGCTTTGAGATGGACAAGTAGAAGCTCTTGCATTGTCAGGATTGCTTGACAACCCTGACCAGTTCAGTCTTGCAAAGCGAAATATCGTATGGTGCAATCGCTTGCAATAACTGTACAGAAACCCAAGGAGGGAGAGCGGCAAAGGGTGCTCTTTGCTACGTGGCTAATGCTGGGAGAGCTTTCACAGAAATGCCAGTAAAGGTTTGTTGTCTATTCTGATCTCATTGGTGTCTGGGTGCTTTGGGTGAGTATATGTATTGTTTTTTTTCCTTTTGCTTTGGAATGTTGTATTTCAGCATACAATCTGGAACTCCTTAATCTTCTGTCTGAAGGTAAATATTAGCTTTGCTTGTGTTGTAGATCATACCTACGTGCCTCTCCTCTTTCCAGACAGACTGAATCACTTGTTAGGCCAGCTGCTCGTGGCCATTCGTATCACTACCCATACTCTTGTGAGAAAGAGCTGTAAGCAATCATCCTGTGGAGCAAAGGAGAGCCAGCAGCTTGCAGTATTCTGGTTGGATGGATATAAATGGTCTCTTGAAATCCATTTTGGCCCTTGTCTCAGGAGCGTGCTAGATAATTACCTATAAATCTCTTGTCTTTGGTGCTGTTGCTAGGTTGTGCTACACAGCTCCTCTAATACCTACGTAACCTTTAGCTTTTCCTACTGTAGGAAGCAAGATTCCCAGATGTGAAGAAGGAATATATTGAAGAGCTAATCAGCATCAAGAACTGCTATGACTTAAATGTGTAAGTATAGAGCTAAGAGCCAGGGTATATCGTACAACAGTCTGGCTGCAGTCACGTTTCCACTTCCCCACCTGCTAATGATGCTGTTCTAGAACATATCGAGGCTGAGAGTCAGCACTGTGTTGATAGTGCCAAAGAGCAGAGAATTTTTTTTTCTTTCTTAAAGCTTTTCTTAAATCCTCTCTAATTCTGACGCTGTGCTATAGCTTCTCTGCTTTTAAGATCATTTGCTTATTTAAAGATACCGCATATAATTTCCTCTTAACTATTACTAGGATTCTTAAGAAGGGTGAGTGTCAGGATTAAGATGTTGATGACTTCTATAAAACATAGTACGAAGGTGGGTTGGTGAGTTTTAAGTTGGAGAAAATAGTTTCCTGCCTCTTCATTTCACTGGCTTTTGGCTTTTTCCAAGTAAAGCTGATACTGTTTTGGACTCCCTTATTTAATGTTGTGATGTTGGCTTTTATCCCCTGTATTTAATCCAGTAGCAGTGGTGCTGTTTGTTTTCTCACATCAGTTTTTGCAGATGGATCAGAGCAAACACATTTAAGGCTGGTAGGACTGATTCTAGATATCTGTTGATGGACTGATTTTTGGTCAAACTGAGCAGAAGTGTGAGGCCAAGGAATGGAAAATCAGCGTGAGGACTGTTGCTTTCCCAGTTGTGTTAGCAGCTCAAGGATACCTTAGTGTTCATCATGCTTGATATCTCTGGGAGTCATGTTAGAATCAAAAGCTTAAAAAAAGTCATTAACCTTATCGATAAGTTGCATCATCTCCCTGCCCTTTTTGGGTAAAGCTTGCACAGCTGAAGAGCGAAGGGTTGTGTGTGCTGGCACCAGCGACACAGAGGGCAGAGTGGTTTGAAGTAAATCGCTTGTGACTCGTGTCTGATGGCAGGTGGCCCCTCTCTCTGCAGCTGTCACTGCTATCTCAATCACATTGAAACTAGTTATTATGGGGTACAGGAATGAAGAATAGGTGTTGGTTGCCAGAGTATTCACTCTATCTTGTATGAATCCAATGCCCTTTCCAGTTAACTAGGGCACTAATTAAGCAGTATTCAAGTACGTGAAGCTTAGAATTAGTTACTGGACCATAAATAAGTTAACTGGCAAGGAACTAAGGATGATCCCATCCATCGGGCATGGATTTCTTATTCTGCTGCCTTTGTCTGTCATGTCTCCAAAGTAGGGCTTCTTAGTTAGAAATTCATCAGGCTGCAACTTCTTTCTTATCTTTCCAAAATACTTTCCCTGCAGGGGTGGTGTGGTCAGCACGAGAGAAGCTTTCAAGTGCCTGTGCCGTGTACTTGGTGCAGCCCGGCACGAAGGCTTGCACTGAGAGTGTAGAAAGAAGACTGGTAGGGCCATACCTTGGGGCGATTGGGCCGTTGAAGTTGGGCATCTGGCTGCAGGAGCCTCTCACAGATTGTGTGAAAAAACTCGTTATTGTGTCCTGCGGGGATTTAGCGAAGCCTGATAGAATTAAATCCCACTACTGGCTTCTATCAGTCTTAATGTGTTCCTTCCCTTTTTGCTCCCGAAATCTCTTCTCTCCTTTTGTGTGCCACAGACCCAGTGAGATGAAAAGGTGCTTACAGGCTTCCCTGTAGGCCATCTACAGTGTCTGCTCAGCGGTGCGTTACCCACTTACTGGATGATAAAGATTTCTTCTCTATATTTTTATTCCTTTAACCAACCTATCTTTTGAGTTGTCACTGCGTCTTTTGTATGAGAACAAATGGGTCAAAGCACTGGTCAGCCTCGCTGGCAGGCTCTCTTTGATCTCCATGGTATGTCAAGCTGAATCAGGCTTGAAAAATAATAAATAAGGGTGGCTGGGTTTGGGCAGGGATGAGGCTTTTAACTGGCTCTGTGTCCTGTGGTGCAGATATTAATGAACAGTGCTGCAAGTGTGTGTGTGTTGCGCGCTGGGACCCACTTAACTAATTGTCAGACAGGGAAAGTTAACATCTCTGAAAATCCTGCGCATTGAAAATGGCAACACGCAGAATAGTTCAAATGTATTCTGACTGTGCCACAGCTGAAAGCCTCGTGTTTGAGCTGCAGTGATTTGAGCTCCTTGAAGTTTCTGTTTTGATGGATTAAAACAGTTATCTTTTACAAAAAGGACCCGGGGGGAGGCGGGGGGGGGGGGGGGGCTGGAAGCTATTAAATGCTCAGTGCCAAGATATTTTGTTGTTTTCCGAAATGATGGTCTTAAAACTTTTCAACTGATGTGAAAGATAAGATGTGGGAGCTCCTCTTAGCAGGGTATCATCTATTCAGCTTTTGTGTGCAGAGGCATTCACACTCAGTCAAAAGCTTCTGGCTCAATATGTCAATACCTGATTAAACAAAAAGAAATGCCTCTGCTTTGAATGTGAAAGCAGGGCTAAAGTAATCGGGCCTTGATAGTGGGTTAATGCTTCAAGCCAGTTCAGATTTCTTAATTAGGAACTGATTTCTGACATCAAGGAATGTAAATTAGCTGCAATTATGTCTCTGCTGCAACCTAGCACCTTCTCATTCAAGAAGTTTTACAAATGTTAATTGCTTGTCCTATAGCTGCTTTCAGAAGGATGTTATTCTACAGCTGGGGAAACTGAGGAACAGCATATGTTTACTTGACCCAGCTAGCACAGCTGGTTAGTGATGGCTCAGAATGAGCTGTGAAAGTTTAATTCAAACAGCCCACAGCAAGCTTCCCCTTCAAAAAGGCTTCCGAGGTATTTGCGGATCTCCAGAGATGGAGTATACTGAAACTGCTTGCTAGAGTCTTTTCTAAGCTGAAATACTCCGTTAAACTAAGTTTTCCTGACAAAGTTATGATTGTTTTTGATAGGACCCCAGGTATGCTGCGTTTACAGGCTAGTATGCATTTTTTAAGCAATTTTTAATGATTTTTTTTTTTTCTAAGTGCTGTTCTCACTAGACCAGCTTCTAGTGTGAATTGAACAATGCTGGTGGGATTTCGAGCTTTATTACAATGAAACCTGTATTTGGAGTACATTAAAAAAATGTGTAAAAACGGTTTAAACATGTTTCTGTCTCTGGTCCTGCTCTAATGTGAAAGTAGATCGAGACTGGAGGCTTTAATTCAAACTTGAATTTGTAGTCTTCCATTGACGAAGACGGCAACCTTTCACAGGTCTTGTAGGGATCTTTATGCTGCTTTTTCCATAGCTGCATTTGTATTAGCTGCAGTAGATGGCAGCTAGGTTTCGATTAATGCTGTGACTGTTCTTTCTTGTATAGTCTTCATAATGTTAATTCCAGAGTAGCAGAAAGTTAATACACTGTGACTCTGATCGTGCAGGATTCCACACCTGCTCAAAGGGGTTTTACCCATGGGTGTGAGCGGGAACTAAGCCTGATTATTCACCTCTGGCACGGACAGAGGTGGGTTGGTTAGTAGTTCACCCATACAAGCTTCTCTTGTGTAAATGTAACTGTTGAAAGACAGATCTATTTGCTTTTCCTTCTGCAGTCATACAGGTGATCATTCTTTACTGAATTCTCGGTCATTTACTTTCAGTTTGCTCTAGTTTGAGATCTTTCTTGGTTCTTACAGGGCAGGTTGTCACTTGCCTGCCCAGCCTCGTAATTATAGGTAACTAAAAATTGGACAAGCGAGGAATGAACCTGAGCTCCCAAACCCTGAAGTAACTATATTTATCTTTTCAGACTTTGTAACTTTCTTCTGGAAAATCCAGATTACCCAAAGAAGAAAGGCAGAGTGGTTTTAAATCCCAGCAGCAGCCTGCTTGCCAGCCAAGATGAGACAAAGGCAAGTGAAAATATCCCTATCTACAGCATGCCTGCCATCCGGTCTGTTCCTGAGCGGATCTTGGGACGTCTGGTTCTGTTAGTGCATATTTTTAGAGTGCCTGGTTGAGCCGTACCCAGGCCTCTGCCTGCATTTAAGATGGTGTTAAATAGCAATAGTTAGTTGCTTGCGAGGTGACTTGCTGTTGTGTTGTTGCGTAGCTGCACCATGTCCGCTCTTCTGCCTTCAGTGAGACCCTCCGCCCTGCCTGCCTGTCACCTACCCCGTCTGAAGTGTTAGTTTTGATAACTGGGACAAGAATTCCTCGATTGTTCTGTCACATGAAGTAGACTTGGTCCTCCGGTCTCTCTTGTGTGGCCTTTAGGCATTGCCTTTCAGCCTCCAAACTGCAAATCTCCCTACAGCTTCTTGATATTTTTTTTTTTGGGGGGGTGGGTAAGTCCATTTGACAAAAAGAATTTCTCGGAGCTGCTTTGGGTATGTTGAAGTCGCTGTGTGTGGCCTGAGAGAGACATGTCGAGTACCTCTTTCTACTCTTGGAAGCATCTCTCAACCTCAAGCCAATAATGTTGTTCACCCTTTATAGTAACCTAAATGTGTCCTCTTCCCACTGTCTTGTGCAGCCACACGCAGTGGCTTTGAACTCTGTGGCGTGGGTCCTGCGAGGAGCAGAGCTGCGGCGTGGTGCAGCTCAGGGCAGGTTACCCACAGGAGTGCATACACCGGTACGCTTCGCACCCGTGCTGCACGCTGAGCTGATGGTTAGATATGTGCTCACAACTGGGTGATGCATAACCTGACTTTTGGGTGGTCTTGCAGAAGGTCCTGAACGCTGAAAGAGCAGTTCGGGGTGTTCTTGTGTGTATTTGTAGCAACCTTTTTATATCTCTTTGTATTTTCTCCTTAGGTGCCTAAAGTGGACTACTTCGACTTTTCCAAACTTGCCCCACTTGATCAGCGGTGCTTTATTCAGGCAGCTGACCTCCTTATGGCAGACTTCAAAATGCTGAGCAGCCAAGACATTAAGTGGGCACTACATGAACTCAAGGGACACTATGCAATCACGCGAAAGGTTCTCTGGTTCAAGTCTGTTTTCTTTCCTGGGGTTCTCTCCTGTGTCTGTGGAGAGCAGTGCGATGTGTTTTGCCTTACTGTACCATCTGCTAGTGTGTGGTTATGTGTGTTCTTTTTATAATCTTCCTTTCCTTTTAGAAGTATTAATCCATTTAGTAGAAACTGGCAAAACTTACTGGCCAGACAGAATGCTGCAGGAAGTTTTTACTTTTCTCTAATAGGAGAACTGGGGAAACGCTCGCTAGTTGATGGTAGGTGATGCATTAAACTGAGAAGTGTTCCTGTACGTCGCCGCTGAAGTGCGGTATAATTGCCAATAAAGCCTAGACATTTAGCTAAATCTCAAAACATTTAACTGCTGCTATTAGTTAACTGACTGCATGTAATTGAAAATAGCCCAAGTCTCACTGTCCTGTTTCTTCTTATTATGACTTGTGGAATGAGTCCTATATTCCTCGTTTAAAAAAAAAAAAAAAAAGTTTCACTGTAATGGAGCTGCAGAGACACTTGCTTTAGGTATCAACAAACTGAATGTAAATGTGGCTTCAAGCTTTTAATTTGGATCTATTCCTCTGATACGCTCCTCTTGCTTGAGCTTCTTTCTCTACTATTCCAGGACTTAACTAAAACAAAAACTCCTTGTCTTTTCACTTGCTTTCATGAGCACTGAGTATTTGAGCTGCTTTGGTTTTTTTTTTTTTAATAAAAAACCCATGCCCAACAACAAAAAAAAAAAAAGCCAAAGCAGCTCTGCATCAGAGTGGACACCAGCTGTATTAGAGTTAATAGCTGAGGTGTTGTGAAGTGTGTTCAACTATTTTTGGTTTTTATGAAATGATTACTTTATGAGTACGTAAAGCAACAAGGTGAGCGAAGGGAAGAGGGTCTCTATATGGGGTGTTTGGATTTCTGGTTCTGGACCAGTCTTATATACGTGTTTATAGTGTGCTTAGATTTGAAGAATGTGCTGCTTCTTTCTTCCAGGAAGAGGCAGGATTTAAGTGTGTATGTTGTTTTCTAGGCCTTTTCAGATGCTATCAAAAAATGGCAGGAGCTGTCTCATGAAACCAGTGGGAAACGAAAAAGGAGGAAAGAAATGAATCAGTATTCATACATAGACTTCAAATTTGAGCAAGGTAAATACCAAGCTGTATGTATTGTGCTCTCTGCATCGTTATTGTGAGCAGAACTGGCTTGCAGCAAAAAATGCTGTTCTCGAAAAGGGATGTGGTCCTAAAACGGCTATGTTTCTGTTGCTGTCCGGTATCGATTTTGGAGATATTCTTCATTAATGCCTCTACTTGGTACAGCGCTGTTTGAGATGCTGAAGTTATGCAGCTGGTGGTGTGTGAAAGGATTTAAGCTTTGTTCTGGCTGCTCCATCCCATTTCAGTGTGCCTTTAACTCTGCTGTAGGGGATGTGAAAATCGAGAAGCGCATGTTCTTCCTGGAGAATAAGAGACGGCACTGGAGGTCCTATGACAAGCACTCTCTTCTCCCTCCGGTGCTACTGGAGCAGGAATTCTACGAGCAGAAAGTTAAAGAGATGGCAGAGGTGAGTGGTAGGAGCTGCTTTGGTCTCGTGGTGCAAATGACTGTTGAACTACTGTAGAGGTCTTGGTCCTAAACGTGGAAATCTGCCTCTTAAAGAAATTCAAAGACTGAACAAAATGTCAAATAACTGACTACCTTTGCCCCTTTACTACCTGTTAACATGTATAACTCCTCCAAAAATAAGTTACTTGGGAAGAAAAAAAAAAAAAAGCACAGAGTTTCATATTGACTTAAATATATAGCTGCTACTTTTGCTGCTGAAAACCTTCCCTATATCTGCTAATGTCGATGTATAGTCCATGATGCAACACTGTTCTGGACCTTTTTTTTTTTTTTTCCCCCTACAAAGTAGTTAAAAGCTCTACTAATTAATTCTTTCCTCTAATTATTAGCAGGCTTCTCTGCTGCTTTAGGGCTTGTAGTTGCAGCTCAGTGTTGGTGGCTAATGATGACCAGCCCCAAGGCAGTCTGTCCCCTCAGCCTTCCACAAGTTGGCAGTCCTGTGTCTCCAGAACGTCTTGTCCTGTGCGGAGGACCATGTGTTCCAAAGCAGAACCGCACAACACCCGCTGGCGTGTTGTCTTCCCCTCATAGTCCGAGGGAGGACTGAATTCGCAGCTCTGCACCTACAGTCCTTTCTAAAGTAACTTCCTGAAGACTGTTGTCTCTCAGGCAGATGGATAGTGTCTCCTTTTAAACGCAAAGCTAATGTTCCTTGGGGCTTTCTCTGGAGGGGCCCAGTGGGTGAGATCATCTCTGCCCATGGAAACCTGAACCAGCAGCCCTCCATAATACAGAATTCAATTCTTTGTTCTTGCTGCCTTTGCTTCCCCCATCTGTTTTAGCTGAATCATAAATAGCTTAATGGATTGGAAGGATGGGCTGAGTGATGGTGTAAGCACAGTGTGCCTTTTATGGCGGTTTGTAAGCCTTGAGGTAATGTGAAAGAGCACAGAGGCTGGAAAATGGCTTTATCTATTCTGTTAATACAGCTGCACATGTCTCTCTTGCAGCATGCAGACTTTCTCCTTGCTCTGCAGATGAATGAGGAGCAGTATCAGAAGGTCAGTATCTATAATGCAGTTCCTCGAGTTCAGCTTACGCGTAGGCACTGTTTTGTACTTACTACTTCACAGACCCTTTTGGCTTCTGGAATGGAGCTTTTCTGAAGCTGCGTTTGCACTGTGCTGCTTTTGCTGAGCTAGCAAAACCTGCATAGCGCGTGTTGGCTGGCTTTTAGAAAAGGTAGACGAGAGCTGAGTCTAGCAAGACAGTATTGATGCACGTAACGATCTCTAGTAATTCAGTCAGCTGCTGCTTGTATCTTTACTGGCCAGAACAAACATTGCAATAGAATAGGACCAGGTTTGCTCTTGCTACCACCATTATGGCTGTTTGAAACAGATTTGCTGCTGCTGGAGCTCTGCCAGTGCAAAGGCCTTCCTCATTTGCAGAAGGGACTCTAAAAACCTGAAAATCGGGTCTTTCCCCTTAAACAAAGAGAGAAAGGTTAGAGATCAGTTCAGCTGTGGGTTACCTCTTCATTCTCAATGCCCATTTCTCTTCAAACTTGTGAGAAGATGTTGGAACTCTGAAGAAGTGGCCATACTTACTCTTCAACAATGGCAAGCTTCTCCACCCCTGCAGTGAGGAGGTCTCTCCAGGCCGAGGGGTGAATGTTCCTTATGAGTGGCATGTACTCTGCTGCTTCACTGCGACTGCAGCTTCCCAAACCCAAGGTGCTTCTCTGTCTGTGAGCTGAGAATTATTAAAATGCCCTATGTTCTGTAGCTTTATGGAAGCTGTCAAGCAGGACATGTAGATATTAAGTTACTTAAAACTGAGTTTCTGGTTGTGTTTAGTGAGTTTTGACCACCAAATAGGATATCTAATGGAATAGTGTATATCTGTTGCTCATTTTTAGAATTAATGCTGACATTTGTTCATGCCTTGCTGTTGTATGTGTCTGTATGTTGCTAAAACTGTTGATGTTTTGATGATGGTGATGGTAACACTTCTGTTTATGGCTGCAGGATGGTCAGATGATAGAGTGCTGCTGCTGTTATGGGGAGTTTGCGTTTGAAGAGCTAACTCAGTGTGCGGATGGTCACTTGTTCTGCAAGGAGTGCCTGATCAAATACGCTGAGGAGGCAGTCTTTGGCTCTGGGAAGGTAAGAATTTCCTAACTGGGAAACTTTCCCGACTGGGAAATTTCCCGAGGGGAAAATGGGTAAACTGCTATTGCGAGATGACATTGCTGTTTGCGTAGTGTAGTTGCTTAAATCAGATGTAACTGCATTTTCCAGGAAATATTTGAATGGAATTGTGTCCTGAAATCCAAATCCAACAGCTTCACAGTGGGATCTTTGCTGCATGGGACTTCAGTTTTGCTAACCTCCATCTTTTGTGCTCTACGCTTAGCAACTTGCATTATTAGGAAAACTTTCTACAACATTCATAGTAACAATAACACCTTACACTCCTCACTTTTATTTTCTACTTAATCAACCAATGGCATCTGCACAGAGAACACAGTCTTATCTCTGACTTGGCCAGTCTCCTCCCAGCTAAGAGTGTTTGTCCTTCGTAATATCACTGTGATCCCAACTTAATTTGGGGATTGGTTCCTCTATGATACTACTAACCACCTTAGCCTCCAATTTAGCTAGCAATTATCTGGGTACTCAGGTGAGTTATAAACAAGTCATTAACCTGCTCTGAGGCATGCATGCTCCTTTGCCTCGAGATACGATGATCAAACTGTGGGATGCTTTTGTACTCTGGGATCTATATTTCATGTAAACATCCAAACTGGCAGTTGTATTTCATATGACTGTATTGACAAGAATGCCACATGCTGTTCGTGAGCAGAGTGCTGGGTCTCGGCAGAGACCATGTGGTAATAACTGTGTGGTCACAGCAGATTTGCAGTGAGCGAACTGTGATCCCAGTTATCAACAGCATCTTCATGCCCGGTGTTTGTTTGAGGCCTCGTCTGTTTGATTAACTAGTCTTGTTCTTTCCATAGCAAACCTGTTCTCTGGCAGCCATCTGCTGACTTAAGCTCTATCCTCTCGAAGCAAGGCTGTGCACTGGCTTATTTGGAATTGTTCTGGGTACTGAGTCTTGCTTTTTCTGGTATCATACTGAATCTGAGCGCTCTCTTTCCAACCCTAGTCGGAGCTCAGCTGCATGGAAGGCAGCTGCACGTGTTCATTCCCCACCAGCGAGCTGGAGAAAGTGCTTCCAGAGAACATCCTCTGTAAATACTATGAGCGGAAAGCTGAGGAGGAGGTGGCTGCTGCCTGTGCAGATGAGCTTGTCAGGTAAGTGTCCAGCAGAGGATGCAGGCTACACTTACTGTTGTAGAAAATTATTCCCTGAAACCCTAAATACATGCTGAATACGAGATGGGTAGCGTTCAAAGAGCTGTATTGTAAATTCAGGTTTGGCCTTCCCAGGTCTGTGTTTATTCGGGTTGGTCTGCCTTTGGCTCGGGGCAGATTAAAATTCAATAGACTTGTCTCCCCCAAGACTTGCTTGCCAGCTCTGTGCTGATCCTCTAAATTACATGCTCAAAAGCAGTGCTGAGCATATAATATTTTGATTGCAAACAGGGAAGTGATCGAAGAAATATGAGCAAAAAGGCAGCAGTCAGCACATCCTGGTGGCAGACATTTGGTTGGCAGCCTTATTAACTACCACATAGCTATTTGACTAAATCCATTCTCAGCAAAGATATGTTTGGCACTCTGCATTAATGGCATCTTATTTTGGGCTGCAGGTGTCCGTTCTGTAACTTCCCAGCTCTATTGGACAACGATGTGAAGCGGTTCAGCTGCCCTAATCCCCGCTGCAGAAAGGTAATTGGGGGATACTTGCCATTTGGTCTCTTCTGGAGTGTTGGGCAGGAGAGCTGGGAGGACAACTCACACTTCCTAGTAGCAGGTGAATGACTATCTAATGGGGCAGCAGTCAAAGGATTTGCTGGGTCCTACTGATGTTCTGTAAAATTGTGTGGCTGGACAGACGCTTCAGAGCGCTATTGATAAAGACAACAGTCTTCCTTTCTTCCCTTGGAAGATGTTGACTAAAAAAAAAAAGACTTCTGCGTGCCTTAAGTTGCTGTCTTGCATGCACAGAAATGTTTTTTTAGGTGAACAGGGAGCTAGATGTTTAAAAGGCATAAAACTGAATTGTAGTCCTTTACCTAATGAAACTTCTGGAGAATGAGCTGAAACGATTTTACATGCTATCCTTCAGAGAATTAGCATCTGCATTCTTTTTTTATGCTGTCACCTGAATATAGATTCAGTTGGAAGTGACAAAAAACTTGTTTGAAGAGCTCACTGAAATGTGCCCATTCAACAGGCAGAAGATCTTTGTGCTTCTCTCAAAGTTTGCTAATAGCCATAACAGGAGAATCATCAGGCCCAATGGGGGCACGGAGTGGGGAAAACTTGCTGCTGCTGTTTCTGCACCATCTGTTCTGGGGAAAAATAGAAGCACAGAAATGTGTTTCCCAGTCTCCTGAATGTATGCGGAACCCCGCTTACAGCTGGTGCCAGTGAGCGGGCCGGTACAGTATCAGTGTTTAGCACTGAAACTACGAGGCGTCTTGCGTAACTTTAGCCACAACAGTGAATTCTCGTGCAATATTCAGGGAACTGCCTGTTTCCCCAGCAGAGATTTCTGCTACTTGCTGAAATTCCTCTTTGGTGCATTAACCTTATGCTTGTAGCTGCTGTAGCTTCGGGTTCTTGTACTGATGTGATACCACCATTTGCCTGTATTGAGAAAGTAATAGGAAGGAAAATTCCGTTGTCTGGAAAAATTGAAGTGCCAGCAGTGAACTTTGCATTCTGTAGTGAAAATTGAACCTACCGGCAGGGGAAAGCTGCTTATGAAAGATGCAGAATTCTGGTTTAGATATCTGATCTCAGATACGTCTTGTGAACATCCACCTCTAGCATTTGGGAAAGAAATGTGATTCTGATGGATCATCCAAGTGCCATGAGCAAGGAGGTTTGCTAGTCACTAGGTGGCAGTCTTGATTCACTTTTAAATATTTTAATGTTGGGGGGGGGGTTTTGCAAAAAAAAATGAGTTGTTTTCAGAATGTACATATGTCAGCACCACAGAACAGAATTCAGGCTTGAAGAACAGGAATGCTTCACTGTGCAAAATGAATTGAAATTTTTTTTTTTTTTCCTAAAGTGTGTGATGCAGCACAGTAACTGTGGTAAGAGGGGTCAGTGCTGAAATGTTCCTTTCCTTCTGGTTTGCTGTTTCATTTCCTTCCTTTCGTACTGCCTGCCTCCCCCCCCTCCCCCCCCAACCCCAGGCTGCAGCATTCCAGTGGGCTGGATTTCTGGTTTCCTGGACAGCTTGTGTTGATTCATTAGCTGAAAATCTGCTGAGTAGCTTTGTGCTCCTCTTGGAAGTCTTGAACGACTTTAGGATTTGAAGTCGAGGGTGAGGAATTCGGATAGCAGGATGTGGTGTTGTCTCGCAGCATCAGCTGCAGTGGTTCTTCCTATTCCCGCTATCTTGTCTCTCTCCAGAATGAAGCATTTCAGTTAATGCTCTTGCTTGCAGGAAACTGTTGCCCTTAGGGAGGAAAGGGCTAATCTGGGGAACTCTGCAGAGGTTGGAGAGGATGCATTGGCTTTGCTAGCAGTGCCTCTGGCAGCCTCAGCGGTGGTGATGACTGATCCTGGAAGCGGTCCCTCTCTGGTTGGAAGGACTGCGCTCGCACAGCTGAACCTAAAGCGAGGGGAAGTGTGGAAAGGGAAAGGTCAAAATGTGGCTGTCCTGAAACCTCAAGGCCCTTCAAGGGTGGGGAGAGGAGGACCAGATGGTGGTCCTGTTGTATTTCTGTGCTCCATCCCCTGGATCTTTAGTCCTGCTTTGAGAGTTCATGCTGATACTCTCAGGCTTTCCTTTAAAACTTGCAGAGAAGTTGATTCATGTTTGGGCGAGCTATGGCTGTATTGTAAAGTAAGTGATGGGAACCAGCTGGAAGCCTTCACTTTGGCCGTATATATGTATGTTGGGTTCAATGATAAGAAGAGCTCTGGGCATACCTGGGTTACTGCTTATGCATCTCACCTGTAGTCCCGGTCATTTGCACCTCGCAGGGAGAAAAATGGGCTAATTGTAGCCTCAGCAACAGGCAGAGCTGCTGGTCACCTTCTGTGACAGAACGGCTGCACGGAGAGCATGCAGATGAGCCTGCACCATCTGCCAGGGCCACTGTGGCTCCAACTGTGTGGCGTGAAGTTTGGCTCCTCGTTAGGTGGCCAGGGCTTGAATCTTAACATCACAAACTGCAGGGTGGAGGAAAAGCTTAATTAGCCAAGGAGAAACGTTGCCCAAACCACCCTACAGATGTGTTCTCTGTGTGTGCGCAGCCTGAGCTGGTGTTGGGGGAGAGGCAGCTTTTCCTCAGACCTGTTTGAGTTTTGAGGTTTTGCTCAATGACAGGTCACCGACTGTGCACGGAGCCAGGCTTCCCGGTGGCAGGAGGGTTTGCCAGCCCGCTTGGTCAGCTTCCATCTTATTCTGCGCAAGGATCCCTGCGTGGAAGCAGCGCTGGAATTCCTCATTTCTCACGATGCGCCTTTCTCCTCCCTGCGCTCTGACCCAGCAAACCAAAGCTGGCGATTCTGGTAAAACTGGGGAAAAAGCACATGTTGCTTGTCAACTTGTGCAGCACTGGGAAGCGAGCGTGCACTTTTGCACGTCGGGGGAAATACTGTTTCCCACCAGAAAAGGAAGTCCATCCTTTCTGCTCTGCCTCCCTCCTCCCAAGACCTCGCATTGTTGGGTGAAGACAAGGCTTTTTGTTCCCGGGCTGCTTGCTGCTATCCCCGGCGCCGTGTTGCGGGTGGGGGGGAGATGGTCTCCCCTCTTTGCAGTCTCAGCACAAAGCACTGCAGGGCTTTCAGCCAGCCAGAGATGGGGAGGTGAAAGCTGCCGTTGCCATGGAAATAATGCATGCACGGAGCAGCGCTGTCCCTCTGGTGCCGGAGAGCTCGAAAATCCTCCACACTCATTTTGTAGCCAGGCCACATTGCAAGGGACTTGAATTTCCAAGACTTTTCCTTAAAACTCGTAGCTTAAAATTTTTGTTACTTTATTGTACTGAGCTGTCATCTGGCTGGATGCGAAGTTGCGTTGCCCTTGGACTGGGCAGGTGGCCCCTTTTCAGGGCTCCTTAGTGCTCCCTGTTAATGAGGCTGTGTTTAGGGAGGGGGTTTTCCTGCTGGGAGCCTGAACTGTCACACGGGAAAAATGAGCATTGATGTGCCTGTGTCAGAAGGATAAAATCTCCACTCTCTGCCTTTTCGTCTTCGGGTTAGGCTCTCTGGCCACAGCAATCCTTGTGCGTGCTTTTAATTTGCAGGACTAAGACACATTCTTTGTAAGCTGCTAGAATGTCTCAGGATTGATTTCAAGGTGCTGGCTAGGAACAGATGCACCCAGCTGCTTTTAACCTTCATTTTCTTGTCGGAAGCGAGACAGGTTTAAGCTTGTACGGAGTTCTGCCTGGCAAAGCTGTGTCTGAACATGGCTTTTCCTAGCAGGGTGCTAACACTGCAGCCACAACCTATGTTAATAAGCGTAAGTCGCCTTGTACCGTTTGCAGCAACTTGGACATGAGTGGTCTGGCTGAAATAAATTGTGGCATGATCAGCAAGACTGAAAGTTACAGAAGGAGCGAAGGGGCATACCGCAATGCCTGTGATCTCTGTACCTGGTGCGGCAATGGAGCACGCAGCTGGTTGCGATTAAGAGGTAGGTAAGCCGGCCACCCAGCCACCTATGAGCCGGTTACAAGTGTCTTATAGGGTGCAAGGGGAAATGTTTGTGTATTCAAGTACCCAGCAGCAGGGGATGTGTTCAGGATGACATAGCCTTCCGAGGATGTCATCCAACTGCAGGGCCCGTGACTTCTGTGCCAGAGACTGGCCCGTTGCTGCCCGGAGCTGCCCTGCCCGACTCCCGATGCGCTCTGCTTTTAGGCTTAAACTATATCAAGATTTGTCACTGGCAGGGTGTGTGTGCAATGTGGGGGGAAAAAAAAAAAAAAAAAAATCTGGTTGGAGAAATTGAGCTTGTCTAAAATGCCTCAGAGTAGGATGTGCATATGGAGAATTACTTAATTCTCCTTGTTTTGCAACATGTTTTCCCAGCTGTTGAAGGCTGCTGTCTCATTCAGCTTCCTGACAGCAGCACAGACATTTTGAAGGTCCCATGGCCCCGTCTCATTCTCTGTTCAGGCATTCTTATTGCTGCTCTCTGTATGCTTTTCCTTGAACATATTTATTTGGATTTGATTGTTACTTAGAGCTTAGCCCCACAGCTTTAGTGGAGAGCAGAGCTGATGGTGGCACTCGCTTATGGCAGGCCCCTGTAATGTCTTTCTGGTGACAATGACCTTAAGGCCCGACTCCCAGTTTTAAATTCCTGTCCTCCTGTGTCTTTGTGAATGTCGCTTAGCAGAATTTGTTGGGCTGAGGAGGAAAGGGAGATGCAGTGTGGGGGACCTTGCTACTTGTCTTACTGGGGGGCATTGGGAATGGAGCACTTGTGCCCTGTGTACGCTTCTGTCCGTAGACCTGTCTCCTGCTTTTCCAGGCAGGCAGAACAGTCTAAGCCATCTTTTCCTGACTCTGCCATCTTCCCCCTCAGCTCTGCATCCCTGAAACCTCCTGCTCCAGAGCTCTCGGCTTTCTCCTCCAGCTCGGTGCCTTCGCTGCCCCCTTTTTAAATGAGCGGTGCGCATGGGAACACGCTCCACTCTCTTGCTGCCAAAACCACAACAAATGGCAAGTTTCCGTCTGTCATCTCGGCTCAGCTCTGAGGCACTCCGTGGCTGGGCAGGCGATTTTCATTTTTCTTCCATAAAAGGACATTGAAACTCGTTTGCAGCGGCGGTGCTCTGTGCTGCAGGCAGGGCGAGCGGCGATGCTATCGACGGCAGCGCCGGCAGTATTGCAGCAGGAGCGCCAGTGATTTCCGTATCTCTCCTCAAAGGGATGGGCAGGAGGGAGGGACCAATGCCGAAGGTGGGGTTGAGGTGATTGTAGGCGGTAGATAACACCCGGGTAGAGTTTATTGCCAAGTCCTAAAGGAAGATAGATAACAGGAGAGTGCTCTTGGTGCAGCAAAGCCTTAAAAGTACAGTCCCACGTAGGAAGAATATGCATGTGCTAAACCACGTGGCCCATCCCATGGAGGCGTGTAGGGTCAAAGTTGCATGGGGAGTGCTGAGAGTCAGGAGATCTTCTCATCCCCAGCTTCATGCTGGGCAAGTTACCTTTTGGGGGGAGCTGCAAGGGGAACGAGGGAGAGCCACACACCAGGGGCTCTCCTTGCTTCCCTGGAAGCTGGATGGTGATACCCACCATCTAGGAAAGCCGGGGACCAGGAGTGAGTTGTCCCCCCTGGGGAACTCCCATAGCTTGCTTTTTGGTGTATGCTTGGTCTGGGCCGGGAGCAGTTACAAGAATTGAGTGGTGCCAGCAGTAGCTTGCTCCTAAATGCCCCTTTCTACAGAGGAGACACAATGATCAGCCCAAAATCGCTCCTTGCCTTGTCTGTATACCTGCCACCCTTCCTCAGGCACATGGGAAGGGGCTGTAGGAGCTCTGAGAGTACCTCGCCTGGATAGAGGGTAGGATTGGGCTGGGCTAATTGCTGGGGTGGAGTGGAGAGACTCCATCAGTGGGAGCTCAGGTGCTGCTGCTTTTACAAGGTCAAGTCTATTTATGCAGTGGTATGTGGAAATGCTTCACTTGATAAATAAGTCTGATGGAGGAGGAGAGGGTGAAGCCCAGCCTGGATATGAACCTGAGGAGAGAGGTCAGTTTAAATGGGGTATCTGTCTCTTAGAGGGTAAAAAAAAAAAAAAAAAAAAAGCTGCTGAAAGCAAGAATTCAAACCAGTCCCTTTAAAAATAGACCATGTAAGTCAGTGCAAATTCAAGCAACAAAGCTTACTCTTGTGCTTGCTTTCTGCCTTATATAGCAATATCCATTCAGTGAAAAGGCAATTCTCCCACTGTTTACTGACCAGCAAATACCTCTCTGTCAGGTCCATAAGAGGTAGCAGCGCTATCTTCCCTCTGTAGCTTTGTCCTTTGCCGAGAAAAGGTCCAGGGGTAATAAGCTGAACACAACTCCATGTGAAGATGGAAACTTCAGCCTCGGCAGTCTTGTCTCACCTTCTCTCCCTTGGCACAGCCTGCAACCATTTAGGCAGAGGAGCCGCTGAGAGCGGCTGCAAAGCCGTGGTGGTCGGTGCAGAAGTACGATGGCAGTGTCTTTGGAGATAAGCTGATGGACTCCACGAGGAGTTGGATAAGAGCAGCCTGGATGGATGGTGCCGGGGTGTGAAAGGTCCTCGGCTACCTTGAATGTGGCAGTCGCCAAAGTGGTCTCGTAGCCAAGCTGCTGGGGCTGGAAGGACCCTGAAGGCTGTAGTTGTGCTGAAGGTGGAGCAGAGGCTGAGACGCACTGCAGGCTGAGCTGTAAGGTTTGCCTTTTCCTCCTAGATCCCTTTGAAAGAGAAAGGGAGGAGTGGTGTTCTTCCATTTCACGCAGGGAACAAGAGAGGGAGTAATGTAACACGATCGCTCTAACTCGGGGAGAAACCCTAAACCTCTGTATGGGCTGGAGCGCTCGGACCGCTTGATGCGTTTGATTTTTAAACAGTGAAGTAACTCAGCCTCTGTCACTTGTCTGTCCTCACAACAGGTGGCAGGTACCCGCCACGGCAGCAGGGCCCAGTTTAAGGTTAAAGCTCTGCCTGGTGCTACTTGTATTTGCAGAGCATCAGAGCGGGGTTATCATTTCGCTGCTGCTGCAGTGGAAACGGAGGTTGGAGAAGATGGAAAAAGGCTGTTCCCAAGCCAAATTAAAAACATTGTTCTGACCTTAGTCAAGAAGCTACATCTTCCCTCTCTCTTCCCTCCCCCTCACATTCCTGTCGTAGTAATCACCGATCTCTAACCTCAGCTTCATCTGCCACAGCTAACCAGTTAAAAAATGCACTTAAAACCCCCGACTCCCTGCATACACCTCATCTTGCTGTACCTTAGCGTTTCCAGGGCAGTTATCTTTGGAGGGGCGTGAGTCAGCAGTGGAGGTTTTGAATAGTATTGTGTCAGGGCAGCTGATGACTCTCTCCTTGGGGCCAGAGCGCTGGGATGGCCTAACCTGGCATGTGTAGCGCGAGGAGGTGTTTTGCTTCTCCTTTCTGTTTGCACACAAACAGATCTCAGCAGATGACACAGTCATCAGACTTCCTGAGCTAATACGAGGCTGCCGCAGACAATGTCCATTTTGGAGGCTGTCAGTAGAGTTTGCTTCCTAATTTGGTCACGCTGTGCTCAGGGCTGGCCTGCTTTCCTTTTTTTCTTTTTTTTTCTTTTTAAAAACACCCATCCTTTTATATCATTGTCGTGGAGGGGAAGCTGTTTGTATCGGAGAACCTCCAGCTCCTCTCACTTCCTCTCTGCAGAGGAAGTGAGACTTGAAAGGTCTCTTTGAAAAAGAATTGCCGTTCTGAAGCTGATCTTCCAGTTCTTTTTCCTCCTTTGCCACTCTTCCGTGAGCTCATCTTAATGAGCCCAATGGCTTTTTATCCCTTCTGGGTGGTCATCTCAGCCCTTCGTGCTGGAGGACTTTGGAATAGTTGTTTTAAGTGACAGAGGGAGCTACGCTGCAGTTAAATAACAACATTGATAAGCTGCTATATTGGAATATATATTGCAAGAGGGAGGGATGTGTGTGATTTTTAGCTAATGGAAAGAGCACGTGCTTTGTTTTGTTTCATACATCACCACTAACAAGAGGCCTGGCACCATGTCGGAAGCTGTAAATGCCAAACACAGGGAGAAGAAATAGTGCAGCAGGTCAGCTCTGCTAAATGACCTTTAAAAATCAGCTCGTGCGTCTTGAAAATCCACAAGAAAACAAGGGACCGCCAGCCCCTTTGGAACATGCCTGCTTTTCGCTGTCAGTCCAGAGTCGGCCCCAAACGAGCTTCCTTCTCGGTATGCAGAAGACAATTTAGCCTTTCCATGGTCAATGTAAGTTTTCACTGAGCAACAGGAGCAGCTGAGGAACCGACACCAAACCTGCAGGCTCCTTTTTTTCTTTTATTCTGTGCTGGACTTGGCAGGAAAAGGAGTGGGGGAGGAAAAAAAAAAAAAGTTTCCAGGTGATGCAGTCGAGGATGCAACTCCAGCAGTTTTATTCCATGCTGTCAGGAGCTTGTGTGCCTTAGATGGTGGTGAAGCTATTGCTGTTGAGGGAGCTGCTGTCGGTGTTGGAGAAGACCCCCTGGCCTCAGAAACACAGGGAGATGCACTAGTTTAGGTCCAGAGTGCATGTCATAAATAGCTTCAGCAGAGCCTCAGGTGAAGGTGCACCAGGAACAGCTTGATTACTGGCATTGAAGGCTTGGCTGTAGATGGGCAGGTACGGGCTGGTTCCCGCAGGAGTTCCTCTGGAGAGAGGAATCTTCAGCGTGCGTCATGCGTTGGATGCCAGGTTACCGTTGACCTCTGAAACATGAGTAATGGAGAAATGGGAACATGAAGCGGTGAGGCGGCAAGTTTAGAGCGGGAAAGGGAAGGCGAAACAGAAGTTTTCTTCTAATTTAGTAAAAATCACCTGTGTGTCATTCTCATTCACATATTATCTTCTAATTAGCCATGACTGACTCACCCACCACTTCCACCTGAAAGGAACGATATGTTTTGAAGTATACGGTTTATAATCTCAGTAGGCTGGTATTTCTTCTCTTCCTTCTCCCTCCCCTTCCAGTGCCCCCCAAAATGCATTCTCTTATTGCTTTTAACCTTCAAGCCTCTTTTCTTCTGCGTGCTCTCTCTGTTACTACTCTTGCATTATTAATGGCGCTGTAGCAATCCAGCCAGAACACTGCCATTACTAATTACTACTTGTAGCAGAGGAATGAGGAGCAAGATAGAAACTGGGTCAGGAAATGTTGTCGTCCTAAAATGATAGTATCAGAACTGGGGAGCAGAACTCTTTGTACGAGCAGGCTCGCATTGGAAACGGCCTTCTTCCCCCGGTAGCGTACCTGTGCACGTTCACCATGCGCGTCCTCCTTCTTTATTTGCTGCGTGCAGATGGGAAGACCATCTCGTGCACGCAAAAAGGTTAATGGACCTGTAATTTCCAGGAGCAGAGGAACGGAGTGATATGTTGTGTTCTGCCTGGTAGCACTTCAAGCATCACAAAATTCATGTGCTCTTCGTTGCTGGCGCTGTAGTGTGAAGCCCCTTCCCTTGTTGGTGTCAAAGGCTCAGGAAGCGTAAGTGGACGCATTTATTTTTGCATTCAGTGTAGAGCCTGTCACACTCAATGTGTTCAGGTTGTCCTTGGTAGTACCAAGGGCATCCTGTAGCAGCAAACAGCTCTCCGTGCTCTGTCTAAGAGAATATGGCTGCTATGAAATCAGAGTGAGAACATTATTTTGGGGATGCAGCAATTAACCTGTGAATACTGGGCTGCTGTACGCGTATGGAATTGCCTGTCTATCCTGCTTCTGCTTAATGGAGCTGTGCCTCTTCACTCAATTGGGCAGAGCATCCCTTAGGACTCTGGCATCCTTTGGAGGCCTTGCGTGAACAGTTGTGCTGTCGCGTTAGCTTGCTCCTGGAGAGGGGGGCAAGTGTGAAAAGGGAAGTGTCGTTTGCTGTAAAACGTATTGACTCTTATTGTAAGTGACAGAGAAAGGAAGTAATCTCTCTAAACCCGTGCTGTCGTTGTTCTCCTTTAAAATAGTTAAAACGGCTAAAATATGTAGGTAAGAAATAAAGCACGAATACAAAATTGATTAGTGCGTGCTGGCAAAAGACTGAAGTCGGTCTCCCAAGAAGATGCTTTAAAAGAAAAAATACTATCTGAAGCCTCATCTCTCCCAGAGTCTCCCCGCTCGCAAGCTGGGAGGCTCGTATCAAGTCGCTTGCTGGCGATGAGGGGACGAGAGGATGCCTCTCGGTGAGATGGCTGGCTCAAGGTGGCAGATGCCTTAGTCTCTCGGAGACCGGGGAAGGGACTGCGTGTTTCTCCCCTCTCTGTGGTGCTGGTGCCAGTACGTGTCGACCGCCTGTGTGTGCATCGGTGGGGTGACGCCGCTTGTGCGGGAATATGGGGAAGCATCAAAGCAATTTGTGCTCGGTCCCTGCTAGGCGGTCGTGCATCCAGATAAACTAGTAGCCTGCCTTGTCTATGTTCTTGACAAAGCCGGGAGGCCAGCACACGAGCAGCATGACTCCCTCGCGAGTCAGATGGTAACTCGCACAAAAGCGAGCTGGGTATTTAGCCTGGGCAGACTTGACAATATCCCCTTTCAAAGATTATCCTTTAAACTGTCCTAGTCACACACCGCCTTTGGCGCCTGCCTGAGCCTTTTGTAAGGATGAACAGTATTTAAAAGAGAGGCTGCCTGCTCTAATCTCTTCTCCGTGGGCTGAAAAATCTATCCTGCTGTAGCTAGCCAACTTTATTTCTCTAACTGATCATAGTAAGTGTAGAGCTCTTAAATCCTGGCTCATATTTTATCCGTGGTGGTGGTGGGGCTGCCTGTAATCTTCAAGTGAGCCCAAAGCAGAGCTTTGCCAGTGCAGCTTAGGGTGTTTGAGGGAGAGCAGACGTTCCCGTTAAGTGGGAGCTGATGATAGGCAGTAATTTCTACCGCGTATTTAATAAAGCCATGGTGGAGCTGGAGAGGTCTAGAGTTTATGACCCCCGTATTCTTTTTTTTTTTTTTTAAAAAAAAAAAAGGCAAGTACTGATTTGCCGTTAAAACTGAGTATTGTCAGTAAAGCAAATGCTTTCTCTGTCTAAAATTTCATGTGCACATATTTAATTAAAAGGCGACAGGGTTAATGAAGCTTTGAGTGCATAAGGCCTCATTCCCTGAATTTAATTTTCTTTAATTGCTCCAGAGATTGAAATTCCCAGCTGTGGTTGTCCCCTAACATGTGAATTAAGGAACTGGAAAGGGACAATTTGAATTTTCTCATTCAATGCCAGCTTCTTCCTCTTCTACTGATTTTTTTTTTTTTTTTTTTTTTTCCATCTCTTTCAACTAAAGAGGATTAGACAAAAGTGCTTTGTCAGTGTTTTAGTTTTGCAGTGTAACGGGCAAAGCTGTGAGCTCCCAACACCTTGGACACTGGGAACAAGGTGAAAAACAGGGAGTATTTGTGCAGTTCATGTCACTCATCTCTGATGTATTACAGAAGATTGAGAGCAAATGTGGCTTTTATTCTCTTCCCACCCCGATACCTGCCGTCACATTCAGCATCAGTGGGGTTGGGTTGACGGAATTGCATGCCACAGCCCAAATCAAACCAGCCTTCATTAGCATGCAGGTTTTAATTTAAAAAAAAAAAAAAAAAAGAAAAGAAAAATGTTTCGGGGATGGATTTCTTGATTTCTTGCTTGCTTACAGGGGCGATTGAACAGTGGTTTTAGTGCCTAAGACCTCTGTGGGAGTCAGGGTCTTTTTGTGGTCCTCTTGTGTTTACTGTAGTGCGAGCTCATAGTCCAAGCTCTGCAAAGCTCTGTAAAAGGACAAAAATCTAAAATGCAGCAAATCCGTGTACCGGTGCAATGATCAGTGATGGAAACAGTCGATCGAGTTCCTGATTTCGTTATAATAAAAACTTACAGCCCTTACTGAATGCCCCCGTACGTGGCACGCTCTATCTCTGTTTGTGACAGATGCTGTCAAATATTCCAAGGCTACTGTGTGTTTTTATGTGTCCGCATGGGCTTGTTAGCAACTATAGCCTTGACTACATGGTTAATAGAAAGGAAAGCTGCCAGCAGCAGCAGAAGACATCAGGGGTTAATTTAATGCCCATCTAACATCGGGACAACAGGAGGAACAAGTGTTATAAGGTTTTGCCACAGGTTTGACTCCTTGTGGAGATCTTAGCTGTCAGAAATCCTTGGGAAAATATGTAGTAGCATCCCCTTGATCTGGTGGAGACTTGCCATAACCAGCCGGCATGTGGTACAGATAATCAGCAGCCCCTCCATGATAAGGTGTTTCAGAGGTGTCAGGCTTTCCCAGTAAGAAGCTGGTGCGAGGGTGGGTTTGGCACCCAGCGCCCCAGTGGGGTGTGTTTGGGGAGGTGGCGGAGGGAGAGGTGCCCTCCATGTGCGAGCTCTAACCTGCATTAATCCATTGAATCTCTGCCTGAACAGATGAAACCATAAAACCACTGGGGTTAAAAAAACTTAATTATTTTCTGGCATTCTTCAGTCCTTCCGTATTTCCAGTCAGCCTGCTCATCTTCCGCTGGAGTCAGCACAAATACATCTCTCAAGCTTGCACTTCTGGCCTGAAGGAATCCACCTTCTTTGCTACTACATAACACCTCTCCTGTGCCGTGATGGTTTAAGCGACCTCTGCCCTGCCGAATAACTAATGGCCGGCTCGTCGTGCTGGGGGCCGGGAGGTCCAGAGCCTGGCCGGTGTGCGGCCGCTCCTCCCGCCGCGGGCTCGGGGAGCAGAGGTGATGCTTTAAGTGGTCTCCGTGCTGCTACCAGTGTAAACAGAGCAGATGTTTCCCCGAGTCGGGGGAGCATTAATGGAATGCGTCGGCCCTGGCTGATGTAAAACATCGCTGCGAGTTTTGGGGATGAGGTCAGCGGTACTGAGAGCTGATGGGAGTTTAATGTCGAGTCTGCCTCTCTGAGCCGAGGGGTCAACCGAGAAAGCCGCGGCTAATGGAAACGCAAGTACACTTGTCATAAATCAGTGCCAAAATACTGAACGGGTGTAGCTGCTGCTGGGTCCCACAGCCAGCGACGTTTCTGTAACCACCCATTAGCTCTTCGGTGGCTGCGTTCCTCGCCGGGTGCTCGTAGTGTTTGACTGTAGAAAGGACAAATAAAGGCTGAGAACGGAGGGTTTGGTGAAAGCTTCGCCTCCGTGTGCTGGGAAAGCCCTGCCTGCTTCACTGCCTTCTCCCCGGCGTTTGTGGGGTCCTGTGGCTACTGCATCCCTCCCGTTTGGGGAATGGCAGGAGGGCAGCCGGGATCTTGTTTTAAACAAGTTGTCTTTCTGGTAAAAGGAGGTGGATTGTGTTTCTGCCGCGAGGTTGCTAGGAAGTCCCGAGGCATCCAGGAAAGTGTTGAGAGGCAGGAGGGAAAGCAGGCTTGGCACTGCTTAGAGATCATATGGGTTTTTTTTAAAAACAAACAAATCTTGTGAAAAGTAAAGAGCAGCATTTTTCTAGACAATGAGAAGTCAGTTTGCTCTCCAGACCAACCAACATGTTTCCCGTAAAGCTGGATGCTGTAACGTACCATTTGCCAACAAGATAAGATGGTCGTATTTGTTCAGTGATTTATCCTCTGCGAAGCTAATCTGAAAGAATGTTTTATTGCTCTATTTATTTTTTCAAAAGAAGCTTCTTTGACCTCATTTTTTGTGTTGGGAGCATGCATGCCTTTAAGCTAAATCTCAAAGCCTAGTTGGGGTCTGTCTTCAGGGTTGCTGCTTAAAACACAATATCCCTGGACTGTTGGTGGCAGAGATGCCGTTCAGAAGCCGAGAGGTGACCATCTCTCCCCAAGGCCTTTTCTGTATTGAAAAGCCTTGCCACGAGATCCAGCCTCATACAAACCAACAAAGCCAGTCTGCAGCTAGAAGGGTTTGTTGGTTTGGGTTTGTGTTTTTTTTTTTTGGTTTGTTTTGGTTTTTTCCTTTCTGGGCCCTCCTTAAAGGGCAGAGGTTAAAACAAAGCAGATGCTCTTGGATGGTGTCTCTGTGCTGCTAAGAGGCAGTTGCTGTACAGGGCCTTGCCTTGGCTCCTGGCACGTGAAACGAGGATGCAACCTCCTATTTGCAAGCGGATGTCAGGCTTAATAAAAAAACAAACAAACAAAAAAAACAATCTGAAGGAGCCAGATGATTCCCCCAAGTGGGGCGAGAGAGGAGTATCGGTGGTGTTAAGTCATTACCTCCATCCTAAAGTTTGTGTATGTAATTATCCGTGTAAGTAAAACCCAAAAGTGCCTCCTTATGGCATGTTCTCCCCAAAGAAGGGAAAGGATTGCAGCTCTCGGAGTGGCCTGCGAAGAGAGGGATGGATCTTTCAGGTAGCTGGAAGCTGTGCCAGTTAGTGTGTTCGCTGGTAGCCTGCTGCTATATTTAGTTTCTCTTGGCCTCCCAGAATGAAAGCACTGAACCTTTCTAGATATGGAGATAGGCACAATCCCAGCCAGCTCTGCCCAACAGCTTGCCAGCTTCTCGGCTTTATAGCTGTTGTTTTCAGCCTTGGTCCTTGCCTTTCCCCTGTTTTGGGGTAGAGGACAGTTAGATGAGATTATATGAACAAGAGTTGTTTTTGTAGCTGTTCTGTCTGCTTGTGAAACACGGTGTATTTTTTAAGAAAAGCTGCTTTTTGGAGTGTATTGTTTTCCCGTGGCTGTAACCCTTTGTGGTGTGTTTCAGGTGTGCAGAGCGAAGAACAGGCGCTTTGCAGGAGTCATTAGGTAACTTTTCCAGTTTTGTACCACAAACAAGCTCACAGATACTTTCAGAGGCAACTTTGGTTTGCTGCAAGAGATCCCTGTCTTCAATAATTCTGACCTACCCATGTAATTAAATGAAGCATTTTTTTTCTTCCTGGAACTTTATTCTGGTTGCAGCTGTTGTTCAAGCTATAGATTTCTAGATTTGTGTCAGAAAACCATGACTTCAGACCACTGGGATTTTTGTGGGTGGGTGAAAGTGATAACAGATTAATGAGCTTCACTTAGCATCTCCATCTGCCAGACTAAACCATATTCTGCATAAGAGACTTAACACAGCTGTTTTGAGCTGGTCCTCTGAAAGCAAAGCACCCTTTACCTAGTCAAAGCTGACCCCTGATCTAAAAAAATAAGCAGTGCTCTTAAGGTGGCCTTTCGAAAGGCAGTGCCTTATACATAACTGTGTTTGCTTTCCTTTTTCCGATCCAAACACTGTGATGAACTCCAAGTGTGCAAATGAGGAAAAGGGATGATCCCATGGAGAGGTGCAGGTGATCCCTAAGGACCAGGTATGAGCCGTGGGTACTCGCCAAACACACAGATCAGGTTCCTTCTCTGAAATTCAGACTCTCATATATTACTGTGATGGTTGCAATTGCCTTCCTTACGCTCTATCTCCATAAGTAGATAACTGATTTTGTACTACATGTTTTAGTTTGTCTCAGCCCTGGTGTGGGAGACTCGTGCCAGAGGAAAATGACTGGCAAGCGATAGCTGCGCATGGCCGCGTGTGTAAAAGCGTACGCGCTTCCTCAAATTGCGCTCGGCTCAAATCTCTGTCGCTGCGAGGGGCAGCCTTAACGTCCCGCTGCGAGCAGAGCCAGGGTGAGGAATGAGATGACCTGATCAGGCAAAAGCTGCTGTGCATTAGCTGTAGCTGTTAGCTTTGCTATTCCCTCCTGTGAGCTCTGAAAGTTAAATGGGAATGAAGGAGCTGCTGAATAAGAGACATGCTATCCTTCGCCTGCATCCGTTTACATGTAGCAAGTTGCCATGGCTAAGACACCGATCAATTACTGTTATTTTGAAATCAAGGACTGTTCTTCAGCTGTTTTTTATAGAAATGGATATCTGTCATCTCCAGTATCCAGAACGTATCTTCAAAAGCGAGTGTTCATGTTGGAGTGTGTGTTGTGTGTGTGCCTGCACATACACGCTCCCCTGCCGCTCCTGTACGCCATGTCTCTAATTTTTCCATTGCCTGTGAGACTGGATAAACAGCCCCGACCCTGAGGAGCCCAAAGGCGCTGGGGAGTTGGAGGGTGTGGGGGAAAGGCTGGCCTGGCTGATTTGGCTACGTACAACTGAAAGGTATTTACTCAACATGTTGGGTGGACTGTTCTTGTATGTAATGAGTTGTGCAACTGCACAGCTGTACCGAAACAGACGGAGGTCCTCTGACTTGTCTCCCACATGGATTCATTACAACTGCTTGTCGGGAAGATGCAAAATTCCCGCGATCTGTTTGCATGCGTTACTCAGGATTCCTTTCTGTTCTGAGTGCCTCTGGTTTACACCTGGAGAGTCGGTGGGCCATCCTGCTGCTTTCTATGGGCTTTATGACACATGCTATCCTTAAAACTTCGGCTGGGTAGTTCCTCTGAAGTACCCCACATCACCGTGGAGAAGCGAAAGCAAGCAATGCCGTTACCAGGAAAGCTGCTGTTGTCCTTGGACTTGCATGCTGGTGCATGTAGAGTCGGAGAAAGATCTTATTTCGTTTATTTTATGGTGTTAGGGACACAAAGTGTTTTGTTCTGATTCTTAGTGAAGAATGACAGGAAACTAGAAAACCCTTAGAAATAGTTTCAAGTATTCTTTGCAGTCTAGAAATCCTGCCTTACGGTAAGTTGTTAAAGCTAACTCGAGAAATGTTATGAGGTCATTTGGTGAGTCTGGAAATGTACGAGCCTTCAGAGATGCACGTAACCTCTTAAATGTAAAAGGTAATGATAAGACAGTATTGAAAGTCTAAAAGGCAAACCTGGTTGAAAACCCATGCATTGAGTGAGTTTGGAGCTTGGATCAAGTTGGATATCTTGATTGAGAAGGAGGAAGGGGGAGATTTTAGACTTAGTTGTAAACGGAATTTTTTGTATAGGGAATAGATGCTTTTGTAGGACTCCCTACTTCAGTGGTCACTTTTGGTTTCATTCTGGGTTGAAGTCTATTGCTTTAACTTTATCACTACAGTCCGTAGCCCCACCATCTCAAGCTGTGATCCAGCTAGGTTGTCCGGGCTGAGCCAGCGTAGGTGTGAACAGACGTGGCTGGCCGACAGCCGCGGAGCTGGAGAACTGCAAGGAGTGGTAGCCTGGCTTCAGTAGGTAATGCTCTCCCAGGGATCATGTGCGGTCTTAATTAGCACTACCCGGGGAGAGACAACCTTGGAACATGCTTGATTGAAAGGTCATAGAACAAACTCAAAGAAAAAAAATTTGTAGAGAACCATTAGGCGAAGTACCACCGATGGTGCAGAAAGTCCCCGGCCAGCGCAGAGCAGCATGAAAGTCTTACCCTGCTGTAAGGTGCTTCCTACCTGCCCTCCCTCTCCCTATGCTGGAAACAACACGGGTCTAGATGGACTTCTGGTGATACCGTGCTGCATCACGCTGATTTTACTGGTAGAGAAAACTAGCACCATCTTGATACTTGGGCGTAAGAGATGCGTATGAAAAGGGCTGTAGGTAATCACTGCATCTCTAAAGCTCCACTTGTGGCCTGAACTCTGCAACACAGCCTTCCTTTTGGCACGGTGGTTTGTTAAATGACTGTTGTTCCAGGCTGAAGGTGGTCGTTTCAGTCCGTATGTACTGAGAGAAAGGTTATGCTATAAACTAGGGTTCCTCCATTTCTCCCGCTACTGAAGGGATGCCCGTGGATGTGGACCCGTGGGAAGGTCCTGCTCTGGGTTCTTCTATGCGTCTTTCTGTTTGTGACTCTCCATTTAGCATTGAATACAGATGTTTATGCTTATACTTAGAAAAGGCTGGTCTGGAAATAAGCTCCTCTTCATACCACTCCACCTTCTGCTTCATATTTTAAGACTCTTTATTCCCTCATAGTAATTTTCCAAGTGGATTAGTGCAGGTCACCAAGGCATCCACATCAGTAAAATACGACGAGATGTTACTGTCATCTCCTGAAACGCTCCAGCACTCCACCCCATTGCTTATCAACCCCCACTGCAGTAATCCTAATAGCTATGTCATAGCAAGATTAACAGAAAATCCAGGCAAATATTTATGGTTCCCTTCAAGGTATGTATTAATCTGAGAATGTGAAGTGGGGTAGGTGCTTTATGAGGAGAGCTTGGAAACATCGCTCAGGTGGGCTGAGAAGGGATTCTGCCGGTCTGGGTGAGATGCTGCTGCCAGTGTGGGGAAGAGTGAGGGTGCAGGGGGGGATGCAGGGGCTGGGCAGCCTCCCTGTGTAGCATCCCCCAGGTGAGGATGGGGAGAGGAGCAGCTGCCACTCACAAAGGGAAAAGGGGGGGGACAAGGACCAGTGTTTTAATTGCCCTCGGTGCTCTAGCAGCATCACACAGCAGCTCAGTAATGAGAAACAGGAGAAGAAACATAAAGACAAAGCAGAGGAGGAGCAGCTTGAGGCTGGAAGAAAGAAGCAGGAGAGCTATACAGCAAGGTGGCATCTAGTAAATGCCTGGGGAGGCGGTATTGTTTGGGAGGCGATAGATTTGGTCATGGTGAAGATGGATTCCTTTTTGTCTGTGGGGCTGTGGAGGTTTCTGGAGTTTGGGGAGTGATGTGAGAGGGCTGACGAGGTTCAGCTTCCTCCCCCAGGGTACAGCTAGTCCCAAGATGATCACGTGCCAGACTCCAGTCTAGCTAATGGTGAGGATGCCTTCTTAGTTTTAAAATCTCTGTGCTCATAAAAAGGTCTAAACTAAGGTATATTTTATATTTTTTTAATAGCAGCGTGTCAGCACTGACCAGAACCATGCACATGGGGTCTGCTGCAGAGGAAAAGGTAGCGAGGAGCGTGGTGGATGCTGCAGTCCAGCTGAAGTCAGGCAGAGACCAGTCTCCAAAGGGGAGAGCTGGAAAAAGAGGAGGAGACTCTTTCTAGCTGTAGCTCTGAACTGTAGGAGATATTTGTAACGTTGTTAGTGTGCTGTAGTCAAAGAATGCTTGTAAATATTGCCCCCTCTTTCCCAAAGGAGAAAAAAAAAAAAAAGCAGGATTCCTTGTAGTTTGTGTGGGTTTGGGGCGTTTTATTCTGAATCAGGTGCAGAGCTATGTCACCAGAGGGAGCAAGTGAGCCTGAAATAGTTGCTTTCGACAAAAACCAGCAGCAAATAATCACAGCCTTTGCAAGAGGTAAATTAAAACCATCTCCAGCCTGGGAAACATGCACAGCTCAGCATCTTTCCTCCATAAATATTTCCCTGCTGTTCCATCTTTGTAACCCCTTCGGAGCCCAGCAGCCGTGTTCTTCCTTCCTTGCCGTGTGCTCCCTGAGCTGGGCAGAGATTTTCATCCGTCGATAACTGAGCTCTGGGGCTCTGTCAGACCTTACTGGCCTGGAGAGGTCAAGAAAGGATTGGTATGAAACCAGTCTGGCCTTCCTGCGTGGCACTGGGCAGCCCGATATCCCTACAGAGCAGTTGTTAGTACTGGAGCAGTAGATTTAGTCATTTCCTTAGCAACCCTCACGCGTTTCTATTGCTAAAGCAACACTTCAGCTTCGGAGGAGTTTGGTCTCGCTGTTTTATGTCACCCTCTTTAAATGTGAGGTTTTTTCCAGGCTTTGCCCACTCATCAGGAGCAGGCAAGTAGCTGGAAGTTTGGGGTTTTTAATGGTTGTGTTATCAAAGCTCAGTCCCAGCCACGTGATGGTCTTTCCCACCCTATCCCAATGGCAGTTTATCCTTGTCTGCACAGAGATGCTGTGAGGAATACGTGGGATTTTGCTCCGAGGAAGCTGAGACCGAGTTGCCATAAGAGGGCTCCAGAGCTCTGTTCTTGAGGATGCTCCTTTGTGGAGCGATCTTCCCCCTTTTCTTTACCAGTATGTCCAAGCTGCCTTAGCAAAACTCTCTTACACCTGCTTGAAATAGTAATTTTTTTTCTTGTATTGCTCTGACTGGGTATGAACGTGGTCTCTTCATCTTAACCAGTATAGTTGTACCTACTACAAAAATGCCACTTAGTAATAAAGCTTATTTAATTGTCTGAATAGGGAAATTTGACTTGGTAAGACTCCTTCCCTTCTCCTGTTGCAACTATACCCCCGTAGCAGGAGCTGTGTCGGTACAGCTTTGGGGAGAGGAGGTCTGAGACCACTTTGAGAGACGATGTTCATCTGTATGCAGCGTGCTGCCCGCCCGTCTGGGAACCAGCACAATGAGACCCGGGGATGGGGTTTGGGGCAGGGGAGGGAGTTGTGTTGCCATGACAATACAACTTGCAATGGATGACTCTTCGGAGAAGAGCATCACGTTTTTCAAAGGAGAAAATAAATTAAAAAAAAAAAAATAGTGTGAAATAATAGCAGTTGAAATATGGCGTGAATTGTAGCTTCAAGTAGATGCACCTACAGCCCCACGTTCTTCTAGCAAGCTGCTAGTTCTGGAAATGTTCTTCCCCTTGGGGTGTTGAGGGAGCATTAAGAAGATCAGGCAGGAGCCAGGCATCCTATGAGTAAGCGTCCAGCAAGTTTTCCATGCAAATATTTGGACGTGCAGTAATGAGTTCCAGTAATAACTGACTGCTGACTCGCGCCACGGGAGATACTGGGAGAGCAGGGACCGTGCGCTGATAGCGTGCTTACCAGTGAAGATACAGCTGCCAGTCTGGGACGTCAGGCGCGGCGCAGATGGCCAACTATTTATATTTCTGTTGTGCCTAGAGCAGATTCCTCTGTCTTACCGCTGTCTGGGGGAAAGTAAATGTCCCCCGCAAGCCAGAAGCGGTAAGGATGTATTTACAGGAAAGATAGTGAAGTCCAACAGACCCAGTCCTGCTCTGGGGGCTTTTTAGGAATTTCCTCGTTGATCCTGTTTAGGTGGAACATTTTTAATCCTGCTGTGAATCCGTCTTAGAGATGGGTTTTGTTTTCGAGCATGGCCAGAGTAAGATCTGTTTCTACTTTGATCTGGCACCTCACTGTAAGGTTGTCCCATCTTAACATAGACTCCAAAGACCACAGTAAAACAGGCTTTTTTTTTTTTAACTGTCGTCCTCCCAAAATTGTTCACGAGGAGAAACTAAACTTACCCAGTTGCCTGTAATTCAAGACGTATAATGATTGCACTGGTGTCACAGCCTGTTGTGTCTTGTTAAGCACAAATAGAAATTCCAAGGAAGGATGGGGTAATTAGAAGCAATCCAGTGATTCTTGTGACTGTATAAAAATAACAGGACGTTTTAAGGATGAGTTATTTTTAGCAGCCTCGTGTCAAAAAAGTTTCATGAGGTTTTGTATCTGAAAACAGTGAAATGAGGTATTATGCCTGCATTTTTTTGTCGTTTTCTCTCTCTCATTTTTTTTTCTGAGTGTGCTAAGGATCTTGCTTCATAGAATTAATTGGGTTTGGAAATTGTTGGGGCAGCTAACACAGCCCGTTGGCTTCCTTTAGCAGTGGGACCCACAACCAGCCAAACGCTTAGCGGGTAGTGAAGATCTGATTTAAGAAGAATCTGATTCGACCAATACTCCTGAAAGAAACTTTGCAGCCTGAAGCTGGGTGATGTCTATCTGATCTGTATTCAATTTTGGTGGTTTATGGTGTCTTGAGGAGGGTAACTTTCATTTTCTGTTCACCTGTCCTGTAAGGAGACTCTCCCGTAAGACAGGGTGTTTTTCAGGCTTGTTCTGAAAAACTGCTCTTCCAAGGCAGAGGTTCCAGATTGGTGGCCAAAACCAAAAAGTGAAGCTTTTGTGGGTTTTCTGTTACAGTATATCCTCTTTGCACTCCTGGAAAGTCAAGTAGTAGTGTTTATATATCAACAAATGGGGCAGAGGGTCGAGGGTCTCGACAGCTGCTCGCTCTGGCTGCCAGGCGGAATCCCACCCGCCACACCAAACTTTCACAGAGGTTCTCAGTTGCGGCGTGTGTGTTACCAAAGGTTAAGCTTATGCATCTGAACAAGGCGAAACGAAATTCAAGATAAATAGTAGAAGTGCTCTCGGGTGCTGTGCTGGTGGGACTTAGGCTGGAGAGCAACGGGTGATGTTCCGGAGCCGCACAAAGTGAGGTGGCTTGTCCTGAGGTCTGGTGTGGGACAGAGCAATGTTTCCTTTGGTGTAAAGGGGAAGGACACTGTGTGTGGCTGGAAAGCTGCCTGGCAGAAAGAGACCTGGGGGTTCTAATTGACAAGCGGCTGAATATGAGCCGGCAGTGTGCCCAGGTGGCCAAGAAAGCCAACGGCATCTTGGCTTGTATTAGAAATAGCGTGGCCAGCAGAAGTAGGGAGGTGATTGTGCCCCTGTACTCAGCACTGGTGAGGCCACACCTCGAGTATGGTGTCCAGTTTTGGGCACCTCAATACAAGAGAGATATGGAGGTGCTGGAGCGAGTGCAGAGGAGGGCAACGAAGCTGGTGAAGGGCCTTGCAGACAAATCATGTGAAGAGCGGTTGAAGGAGCTGGGACTGCTTAGTTTAAGGAGGAGGAGGCTGAGGGGAGACCTCATCACTCTCTACAACTATTTGAAAGGACACTGTAGAGAGGTTGGTGCTGGTCTCTTCTCACAGGTAATTAATGACAGAACAAGAGGGAATGGCTTCAAGCTCCAACAGGGTAGATTTAGACTGAACATTAGGAAAGAATTTTTCACAGAAAGAGTGGTCGGGCATTGGAATAGACTGCCCAGGGAGGTGATTGGGTCACCATCCCTGGATGTGTTTGAGACGTTTAGATGTGGTGTTGGGGGATACGGTGTAGGGGAGAACTTTGTAGAGTAGGGTAGATGGTTGGACTCGATGATCCCAAGGGTCTCTTCCAACCTAGACAATTCTATGATTCTATGACACAGATCCTTTAGTGTTGTCTTGTTCCCTTCTTGCTGAAAGTCTTCTGGTTTGAGAGGCTGGTGCTGGGGAGGAGGGGGATGCAGCAGTCATGCATGTGGGAACCACGATAGGGAAGGAACTTGGAGACATTGCGAGTACAAAGTGGTGATTCTACTACAGCAGATGATGTCTTGGGATCTTAATGTGCTCTATGAGCACTACACTGTCCTTCATCCCCAAATGGTGTTGTGCAGACATCATCTCCCTTAAGATTTGACAAACTGAAGCTTGGGTTCGTTTTTACTTTTGGAGTTATAATCAGTTTTGGGGTTTCCACCCAATCCTGCTGCATTGTTTTATGTGATTCTGAAAGTGAAACTAGAGTCAAACGAAAATGAAATTGTCCTGTCAGCTTTTGTTGTCGGTGCATCTGCAGTGCAAGGTGTGAAGTGGTGATGGCAACCAGCGGGCGATCTTAAGTGCAGCGCCATTTGGCCTTCGCCTTTGTGTAAGTGGCTTTAAGTATGGCTGTGCTGACTGATGTAAAGGTAAGAGAATACTTTTTCATTTAAAAAAAAAAAGCATAAAAGCTAAGTTACTGTTGCTGAATGAAGTAGCTTCTGACTGCTCTTATTTTTGGATTGAGCCTGTCTGCATTTGAGCTCAGGAATTCGGAATAAAACCTGATGGAAGAAACTTAGGGGTTTGTTAAGCAAACATACACATGCCCTAACTAAAAGGCCAAATGCGTTCCTGATTTAAATGAAAATCTCAGCTTGTTAAGCATCAGTTTCCAGCAGATGCACGAGGAGGGCTGTGTGGAAAGGAGCAGATTAGGTCACCTGGTGCAACTGTGCATCGTGCATCCGCAGTGCCCCTGTGGAGGCTTCCCGGACCACGCACGGAGCCCGGGGCTGCGCTCCCTGAACGTTGCCTGACTCTGCCTGTTTGCTGCTGTCTTTTTTTTTCTGGTGTCCCTCCCTTTTTGTCTCCCTTTAAAATGAGACAACTGTGTTCTTCCACAGTCCAGTTGCCCACGTGCATCCCTGGTGGAAGCGGGAGGAAAAACCCTTTAATCCTTACTGGGGGGGGACGGCGGTGGCCTCTGGTGTTTCCGGAGTTTTAAGGAAGTCGATGAAGTTCCTCTTCGTTGACTCCCCTCAGCAGAAATGTGACTGATGGGCCTTTTCCTTTTAAGGCCAATAATGCTGGTTTCCCTTTGCAATAAAATCCTGGGTCAGAAGTGGAAGCGAGAAGTTGGGCAGGGGGAAGGGGGCGGTCTTACCAGCTCCAAATGGGTGAGGGTGTGATTTGCGACATAGTAAATTCTAGGCTAAAATAAACCAAGTTACAACATCTACCCAGAGGTGCTGATTTTGTTTGCTTCAGGAGTGCCTTAGGCTTTCAGTCCTGTTGCTTAAGACAGCAATTAGGAATTGTGAGTCTCCTTAATTTCGTGGGGAGAAGTTGATCTGGTCCAAACCCAGGATGATTTTGAGATAGTCTGATTGAGCCTAGATAACTCTGATTGAATCCAGGTAAGCGCAGGAAGACAATACCTGCTTCTTTTTGACAGTCACCTTCAGTCCTTCACGCCAACTGAAATGTCTTGGCCTCTCATGGATGTCTCAGAATAATTTTTTTCCCTAAAGAGCCGTTTTCCACAGCAGTTAATGTGGTTTTTGTGCCTGACGCTTGGCATGGCTTTGCTCATTAGCTGAGAACAGGTAATGTCCCTCTGGGTGGTAATTGCCCATGGTGTGGGTAAGCCAAAAGCCAACTTTGCTAGCCAATAATGTCTTTTACAAATCATCCGTGGCTGCAAATGGTTCTATGAATTTGAACCTTAAGAGTATTTTTCTAATAAAGTGAATCTCCTGTTTCTTGCTACAAAGTGCTTCATATCCTGTTTCGCGACGTTAATGCAAATGGCTCGTTTGGCAGTCGGTTAAACTGCTTGATTTTTAAGTGGTCCAGCTCGTGTTTCTTCCCTGCAAAACCTGTTGGCTGCCGCTTCAGTTTCGGTTCTTATTCACCACTTGGGCTCTGAAATTGGGGGGGGGGGGGGTGTGCAAGGAAGAGTAACTGGTTAGGAGAGTCTGTTGTGACGTTCCCAGGACTGTCCATGAGCCTCCTTTGCTTCCAGTAGCCACTGGCCTGAGCAAAATGATTTATTTATGGGCTCCCCCGCTCTTTCCTCTGGCAGGCAGCTGGAAGACCGTTCTTACCCTGGTCCAACTGGTTGTTACTTCCCTGCTTGCACCTTTGAAGAAACGAATCAGCCATCCAAAGTGAGAGCGGCAGACGTGGGCTCACAGAACCATCTCAATATGTTACAGATCTCATGTTTAATTCCAGCCACCCCTCACTAGATAACCGCTTCCAGTTGAGGGTGTACAATTGAAGCTTCTCTTTTGGTGAAAGGTGTTTTGAAGGTCTCCATTCCTTGGTGGCTGACTGTAGGAAGGGCAGCAGGTCTTGCTGACACGGAGAGCCTTTTCCCTGGGGTTGCTGACTGGTCAGTAGGAGCTAAGTGCTTCCCCACATGTTGGGGAAGCTGTTTGGAAATGGTTTTCAGTAGCATCCGCATATTCTTCAACTCTGTCTTAACAACGGTGTGTTTGTAATCACACTTTTTTTTTTTTTTTTTTTTTTTTTCCCCCTTCCTTTCCTTGTCTTTACAGTAGAGGTCCCGGGAAAATGAGAACAGGATCTGTAAGCGGCTCTAAGGCTGGGGAAATGGCTGAAACCAGCCCTGTTTCTAAATACTTCACTTGTGCTGCCAAAATAGTTGATTTGATCTTTTGGTATCCCACACTTAGCATTTTTGTCTGTGGTTCATACCCCTCTGAGGGTATTGTACTTAATCCTTTTGGAGAAACTGCATGCGCAGTATGACTTAATCCATCCTTTTGATAAGGTAACCCCCTTACCTACATTCAGCCATACCAAAGCACTCCGTACTTGTAGTTCTTTTAATTTTTTCTTACTGTGTGAGTGTAGAAGGATGGAGGTGGTCTGTGGGTGGTAAAGGTGACCAGTGGACCCCCATCTTGCAACAGGAGCTGCATTTCTCAGTGGCCCGGTGTGGTAGGGTGGCTTTCCTTCTCCTGAACCAGCCAGGATTCTCCCCTCAAAAACTGATGCCAGCGATACAACGTGAAATATTCTGGTTTGTTGCACCGTTGTGGTTGGGTTGTGGCAGAACCATAGAATGGTTTAGGTTGGAAGGGACCTTGAAGATCGGTCTTGTCCGACCGCCCTGCCATGGGCAGGGACACCCCCCACCAGCCCAGGTTGCTCCAAGCCCCGTCCAACCTGGCCTTGAACACCTCTGGGGATGGGGCAGCCCCAAGTCCACAACTTCTCTGGGCAACCATCTGCTGGGTCTTAAAGGGATCCCTGGAGATAAGGTGGCTCGTGGGGTTTTTTTTGTTGGTATTTTTTTTGGCTTTTACAGAAAACAGGCTTGCAACACTTCTGGTTCGTAGACAAATCATGCCGTGCAATTAGCTGAACACTGTGCTTAATTAAACTTGTTGGGTACTGAAGCAGGGGGGAGAAGAGGGGAACTGGTCTTTCTGATCAGTGTTTTGAAGTGTGACAGAAAGGGAACTGCTTGCCTTGGGATTTCACAACGCTGAGGGTTGCAGCGTGCTCTTCCCGTCTCACTTCTGTTGCGATGGGCTCTCTTCTGTGTGGTGCTGGGACCTCATAAACCTTTCAGGGTTCAAGGCGTTGTCTTCACTCTTGTTTTCCCTCCCTCTTGCCTGGTCTCACATGATTGTGCGGAAGCGAGCCTGTCTTGCTGGGTTACCAGCTTTTGTTTCAGAACTGGTGCGGGTGGAGAGGCTCCCCTTGGAATTGCTAACTCAGTTTAGCTTCAAGCTTCAATGTCCGCAGATCTGTGGTTGTCTTCCTCTTACTCCAAAGTAAGTGTTTCCAAGCCCCAGATTTTTCTGTGACTAAAAAAAAAAAAGTGAATTGAAAGGGATTATATGCCTTAAATGAAAATTAAATTACAGATTAAACAACTCTTCTAATTAGAAGACAAATGTGCCCTGATTTAACCCTTGTTTGGCAGGATATTGCAGCACCACTGTTTTCTAACCTGCCCATCCTCCCACTGAGTTTAGGCGGCTGATCGGCTTTGGTCAAGATTAGACTGGTCCGGGGGTAAGCAGGCACTTTGCACGATGGCCTCGGATGGCTGTATCCCCTCCGCCATGCTCCTTGCGGGGCCGGCGGGTTTGTGGGGAGCGCACTGAGCATTCCTCTGTTATTCCAAAGCCTTAAGGCTGGTACGGTCCTGCCTGCAAAACACCCCTATATTCATTCACACGGTGCTGGTGCGGTGACCTGCAGGGATGCGACAGTGTATGCCTGGAAAGGGCTGACACTGGTGTTTTCCCCCGGTGCGAGGTGTGCTTTGGGTAAGAAACACTTTTGATGGCTGCAGCCCCTGCCCGATGGTTTTTGGACATCACTTCTCTCACTGCATCTCCTTCACGGTGTCCCTCTGCTCCCGGCAGCTCTGAGGAGGCACGTTATATCTACCAAAGCTGCAGAGCTAAACAGCCCTAGCGGGGCTTGAAAAAACATCCCCAAATTGCAGTTTTGAGGCTTCTTGGCACCTCTACACCAAATAGAAACCCAGGCCCAGGTGCTGTTAGGCTGAGCTCATGGGTGCTTCGGATATGGGAGGGAATGGAAACATCATCTGGAGGCTCTGAAAGAGGAATCGGTGAGTTGCTGGCACATCTATTTCCCTGATTAGTTTTCGGTACTTTACTCTTCTTTATTTTGGTGCGCGCTCATTTGCTTGATATCTTTTTGTTATTATTTTGAACAGGCATCTGAATAGCTTTTGTGGTGTGGGAGGAAATCCAGTGCGCTGGAGCTCTAGGTGTAAACTCTTCCATCACGCTGCGCTTCTCGGTGGTTTTGGCTTTTTTAAAATCTCACGCAATGCTCTTTCGCCGGGAGGTTTCAGCAGGTTCCTGGTACAGCCCATCGGCTTTGGTTTTACCACTGGCTTATTTTAGCGTAGCAAATGAGCTGCAGATGACTCACTGTCACGGTGGTGAGTTTGGAAGATGGAGGTTAGCAGTTCAGAGGGCCATTTTCAGTTTATCTGCCGTAAATATTATAGCTATAAATAAGGTAGTTACAAGGCTGGCTGCTGTGGCTCTTGCGCTGCGTGGCCGTGGCTCGGTTCGGGGGCTGCAAAGCTCTCCTCTTACCCTCTGCGCAGAGCTCTCTTGGGGAGCAGCAGGTAAGAGGTAACTGTACCACGTAGGCATTAAAACAATCGATTATCTGAACTTCCGAGATTTCAAGGAGGCCGGGTATCACTTTGCTTTCATTTCTCTTTATCCTTGGTAGTTCCCCGGCATTTTTTAGTTATTTTTGTTTTACTACAGCTAGTTTAAAGCTAGGACCACCTTACTTTAGGGGTTTCCCCTCGTTTGGGTTTAATCTCGTGGCAAAGCAAGCTGTACTTGCCCGATTTCTGAGGGTGTATTTGTACCTGGGCTAAAGCTGTTTACCGGCGTAGCTGCTCAGCTCAGCAGCTGACCCTTTCTCATCCCTGGCTGGTGTTATAAAGACCTGGAGCGTTAACTTCTGCTGTAGGTAGAGAGTACAGTTAAAAAGGCTCTAAATTGGAAATGAAGTGTGTTAATGCTGCTAAATTACCATCAAAATTGCCGTATTGCAGAGGCTCATTAAAAGTGGTCGTAGGTGTGTTACGTAAACTGTTGATGGAGGAGAGGACATCTGTAACCGAGCTCCTCGTGTGATCCTTTCATAATACAATAAAATCTGAGAGACGGTAGGGGGAGAGAGAGCCAAAGAAAAACAGGGCAGATCTGGAGGAGGCTTTCTCCAGCTCCTGCCACCCAAAGCCCCGCGGAAGGATTTGTGTCTGGGGTGGGGTGATGGGGGGGATTTGTTTATCATGTGGTGGTGTAAGAGGGAAGTTTCAAAATTAACTTCAGTAATTGTTCCTTCTCTTGGTCTTACAATGCATCGTTAGCAGATACCTCTGCAAATAAGATACCTTGCTTTTGTTACACCTTAACCTTCTTGATGTTGTTGGGTACAACCCCTTGAGTAACCTCCCAGAGTTATCCTTTAAAAATCAGGTTGCTTGTCTCAAAATCTAAATCTGTTCCTCTCCTAAGGTCTCTATTGTTTCCACCAGTTCCACAGTTGCTCCCACCGCTGTTTAGCCCTGCTAGATTTCATCAGTTAGAGTTCCAGCTATTGGAAGCAGCATCCCTTTTTGTGTGAGGTTGTACATAGGATTAAACGGATAACCTCTTAGAGCTCCTGTGCTGAATGGGATAAGATCTGCATTGAGGGGAGAGGCAAGAGGGTCAGCTGCTGAGTGCTTTGAACTAGGCTTTAATTATTTATGGTGGCTGGGAAGGCGTATAATTATTATCTGCAATCAGTCCAACAGATCTGAAAACTGGGTAACAACTACAGATGTGTTTCTGGTAGCATGTACTGAATTTCTCTTAACTTTCTGCCCTGGGACGGAGCAATATGACCTCAGGTATACTGATTTAGACATCACCTTTGGTGTCTCGGGCTATGTTTAACTTCACTTTATAAAGTGACCGAGCGGTGGTTTCCTCTACTTGCACTGCAGGCTGACTCGGGTTGGTGGGTGACCACCTCTGGGTAGGTCACAAAGCCGGTCCGCCCTGGCTGTATCCAAACTTCCCAGTGCGCTGAGCTGGAGAGGCTCTGTGTGCGACCTCAGTCTGCTCAGGGTAGGGGATTACCTTCTGAAAAGTGTTATTTTAGGGGGAAAAGCTTATTCTTATGAGAAACACCTGTTTCTTGGTTTAGGGGAAGGGATGCTGCCGCGATGAATGTGAGATGCAAATACTGCAGTGCTCACTCGCGCAGCTGCCCTGCTGCCTGCAACTTTTCATGTGTTCCTCGCATCTCTAGAGCTTGAGAGGAAGCAGCTTTGAAACAAAAATACTTCTTTCAAAACATCCCAAATAAGGGGGGGGGGGGGGGGGGAGGGGAACTTCAACGCTTTGTACAAGTTCAAGTTAAATCATGATCCTTCTCCAAAGGAGCTGTTTCTCTTACTCTGATTGTACTCTGGTACCTGAGCATGAGATCAGCAGGCGATTTCTTTTGCTTTTGTGGTTTCCACCTCTGACCAGCCATAAGGTGATGGTGATGCTGAGCGGCACTTGCGTGAAGCTGCAGATATTTTTGCCCTATAGGTTTTAAACCCGAACCAGCAGTTGATCTGGCCTTTTAAAGTCAAGCTCCGGGGAGCGGAAAAGCTTGCTTTGGTTTGGTGTATGTGTTTCAGGAACTTCTGAATTACATATACGCGATAGTCCTAGTGACTTAGGCAAGTGTGGGGTGGGACTTACTGTGAGTTTCTGGTTCTCAGATTCTAATGCAGATCACCCAAACCAGTGGGAACCAGCCTGCCAGCGTGTTTCTGGAAGCAAAAGGGCATTGTGTATCTCCAGTGCCTTAAAGATGGAGAGGGAGCAGAACATGCTGAATTTAACAAGAACATGCAAAACAGAAGGCATTGGTTGGGGTCATCGTTTCTGGAATGGGGTTTAACATATGGCCGTAAAAGCTTTAACCAACCCTCCTGGTGGGTATCAATGCCTATTTTTCTTATCCGTCTTTTAACTCTCCATCAGTTGTAGGTCCATACGGTTACACGCTGGCACGTTCTTACAGCCCAGTCCAAGGCTTGTGCCTTTGCTTTATCTCTTACCGCAACCTCTCCCCTCCCAGAATAAATCGTGCCCGTGCTAAGGAGAGGAGACTTCAGATTTTCCTGGGTTTCTCTTTAGCCGCTCGTCGCCTCCTGTCGGTCTCAGGGCCCGGAGCTGCCGTGTGGCCGGTGACCGCTGAGCGGCAGCGCTGCCCGGGGAACAGCCTTGCTGGGGGAGCCGGCTACTGGGGGGGGGGGAACAGCAAACCCCCCCAGCACCCATCTCCTCCCAGCCCCTCGCTCCTTGCCCCCTCGCCCATCCGAGGCACGGCATTTGTTACTCTCCGCTGCGTGGATTTTGTGCATTTGGAGTTAGTACTTGCTGCCCATCTCACCCGTTGCACGCAGTGCTGCTGCCAGCTCCGGGACCGGAGGACTGCTGCGGCGGTTCCTGCTGGAAGGAGCACTCTCCATACTGGGCGGTCGGGTACCTGTGGAGCTGAGGTCCCAATTCCCTGTGCTGGGTGTTTGTACATCTCTAAAGAGGGTCTCTCACTGAAATGGATTGTCTTAGACTGGATTAGAACCTCTTTGTCTTAGCTTAATGTATAGGAAATCCCAGAAACAGCCCTGAAGGAGTTTGCTCATGAGAGCTTATCCATACTTAAAGCATTCATTTAGCTACTTCTGCATCCATTTTTAGTTAAGGTCAGTGCAGCTTTCTGGACAGTGGAGACTTTGTGGAAAGGAAGACTGTGTGGTTCTTTGTTTTCCCATTAGATCGTCTGGTTAGGAATTGCAGCCCTTTAATTAAACCAGTGCAGTATGGACTGGCCCTGAGGTGCTATTCTGAGACTATTGCATTCACATCTGCTTTTGGGTAAAACTTGGCCTGTTTGAGGTTAGCCTGCGCTATTGTGTGTCTAAAAGCAGGAAGAACCAGAGAATCAATCACTGGGGCTCCATCCCAGCGAGCTCCGAAGGGATACGCGGCATGTTTTCCCTCCCCCTCACTCCTAGCAGGGAGTGCAGCGGCAAACGTCCCCGTGTGTGCGATCGGCGGAGACCGCTGCAGTGTGCAACTCGCCCTTCCTGGGGGATGCGGGGAGTCGCACGGCGCAGCGGCGAAAGGATTTAATTAACCAGCATATGGAGAGCTAAGGCAAGCCCTGGACTCCGCTTGGAGCCACCACGGAGAGCCCGAGGGTGGTGATGACAGCCTGGTCCATCGCCTGCTGTTGTTTAAGTCGAGCTTCCCCTCCTCCCTTTGCGTTTTGCTCAGTCAGTAGATGGCTTCGTGTAAACTCCTACAGAAGAAGCGGGCACGCAGGAATGCCGTGGGCAGTCGGTCAGTGATCTGCGCCTGTCATCTGATGTTTTTGTCCATGTGGCATTTGTTTGGGTTGAAACCAGGCAAGCCAGTGCATCTGCATCGCCGGCAGTGCATACAACAGCCTGACTGTGGCCGACAGGACATGGAGACTGGCAGGGAGAAGTTGGTTATTTGGGTGTTGTTCCCCTCCCCGCAAGGGCTGGACCTTGGAGAGTTATTTTTAGTAGATAGAGTGGGAAAAAAACAAAGTTTAGGCTGTCTTTTAAAACTGCATAATGCATTGCAAGTCCCCATAGAAGTGCTGAGGAAGGTGGTAGGTTCCCGTAAAACACTCCCGTCTACCTTTGTTTGGTGCAGGGACAATTAACGAGGATGTTCAAGGACTGCGGTGCCTGTGCTAAAAGCGAACTGGTTGCCCTTAGCCAGGCTGGCCCTGAGCACAGAAAGCTGCGTATCCGCACTGCTGACCCTGGGAACAAAGGATCCTCCTGAACCCAAACATGTTTGTGTTAATCCCGGCTGCTTCCTGGCGGCCAGCGAGAGGAAACGGAGCCACTACCTCTAACAGATGTACAGTGAGGAGATTACAGTGGGCGATTAAACACCCTCTCCATCACATCCTCCTCTCCGCCGTCCCAGCCCGGCGCGTTGATGGGTTGTCCCAGGCTGCCTGCCAAGCTCGGGCAGATGTAATAGGCAGCAGATACTCAATCTCCTGCATCCGTGCCTGGTTCGGAGCCGTTTGCCAACGCCAAGGCTTCTGCAAACACGCTGCCCCTCGCACCGAAAGCGTGAGCTGCGTTGGCTGTACCTGCCTGCGAGGAGGAGTGGGCTGGGGAATGGCAGGAGAGAGACAGATGGAGTTCACGCCATCCAGAAACGATGAATTTCACTCAAAAGCTGTTAAAACTAAAGCACAACGTGCTTTCCCACATCAGGGATCCCCTACACAAGCGGGCCAGGGTTTGCCAGTGGACGAGGCGCTGGAGGAGAGGTTGGGCGCAGGGTCTTGGTTTGGATGGACTGACTTGCTTCTCGGCTGTTAGGTTTGGAGCAGAAGATTTCGGGGCTGGGAAGGACTCGTTCCTTCTTTGTGTGGGTTTAGGCGCTGCCTTAAATTGCGGTAGCTGGTCTTAGTGCCAAGTGCTGCTCTTACAATAGAAGTAATTGAGGCTGCTAGCAAAAAATCAGCCATCCTACTGTCTGTTTAGGTTAATGAATATGGTAATGGCGGAGTATGTTTCTTTATCAAACAAAAAGCTATTTCCAAAATAAAAGAACCCCCTGTGGAAATTGTAGAGATCAGAACTGTCATCACACAAGACACGCAAAACCCTCGTCAGCCAAGCCAGTTGGATTCGAACACGAGTAAAAAATTTAAAAAGGTCACGTTTCTTTTCTTGGGCGAGTGCTGGGGCCTCGGTTACGGCACTGGAGCAGTTGCCTTTGTCTGAACCGCGGGCTTTCTCCCCGCTTTTGCGCACAGGGGGTCCAACAGAGGTTCCTGTAACTGCCAACAGTGTGCCTTTGGGTAGAACAAGGAGAGAAGTTGCATCGAGTTCTGTAATGGCACATGTTATTGTCCATTTTTTTCCTGCATCTGTTCTGGAGAGGATGTGCCTTGGTCAGAAGCGGCACCAGGTGACACTCGGAGTTAGGAAGCCACGGGGACGCCTCCTTTGCGGGGTGCATTGGACCAGGCAGGCAGAGCTGCCCGTGGGGTTTGCAGCTCCCCCGTGGCCAACACGTCTTGGGAAAGATCCCAGAAATGTGCACGCAGCTGCGACGGCACTTGCTGTGCGGCGGTCACGGTAACGCGAAGAACCCGATGCCTCCTATCTCATGCCATCCCAGTGCGTTTGGGAATCTGCATGGCCGTGCCTCTTCCCTTTCCCTGGCTGTAGGAGACAACTGTTTGGCAAACATCAGCAGCCTCAGCTCAAGGGAGGGCATTGTTTTTTCAAATAGCTGCAGCGTGCGAAGCAAGGACGGTGGCAGGAACAAAAGGCAAAGGGAATGACTTGGTACGAAAGTATAAGCGGGACCATCTGCTTCAGAAGGGCATCGTTTCTAATTCGGCAGCGAAGGAGGCTCCTGGAGTTAAGTAATTGGGAATAGTAGGCTCCTGGCTGGAAAGTGTGCCAACCCTTCTGGCAAAAAGCTGTTAAATCTTTGTTGCTGGCGTGTGAAAGTGGTTCGGTGTGGCAGGGCTCCAAAGACTGCTTTTAACCCTTGATGTATGTTTAAAAAAAAACAAAAACAACAACAACAAAAAAACCAACAACCTACACTACTTTTGGTCTTGGAATGGCATGTGGCCGGGTATCAAGAATAAAGGGGGAAGGTGGGTCCTCGTCGAGGTACGTGAACGGCTCCAAGTCTGTTCCTCCCGTGCCGATAAGAGACAGACCTGGCCTGGAAACAAACGTACACAAAATGGTGCTTGTTTTAACAGCTTTAAGCAGGAAAACGCAGGGTATGATGAATGATTCATGAGGATCAATAGAACCAAAGTATTTACTGCTCCTTAAAACCAGTGCCTGCCTGCCAAAGGGTGCGTTTGCAAGGTGAGCGCTCGCAAAATCCTCTGCTGAGCTTTTGGGATGCAGTCACACGCTTGGCTCTCCTCTTCCTCCAGCACTTACCCTGCAGTCTGCAAACATGTCCGGCTTTCCAGCCAGGCCGAGGAGCCTTTAATTCTCCAGATGAAAGCACAAGCTGTTACACATCTCCCGGCAAGCCCAAATACAAACAAGTCAACATTTTGTACCACCCACCCCCCCTCCTAGGGTGGCTTCCTTGGAAGCTTTGCTCTTCATCCTGTTTGTCTGATTCGCGATCAAAAGAGTTTTGCTGCCTACGTGTGTCTTTAAGCAGTTATTTCTATCGTATCTCATGTGAACGTCCGATTTCTTCACTAAAACAAAATGAAGGTAACGCAATTGGAAAAGATCGGTCTCTGCAATCGTCGTCTTCTGCTAATAGCGCGACCAGAGCTGGGCAAAGCTCTTTGGGATCTTCTTTGGTGTGGAGGGGAAGAGGATGCTTCACAGCCATATGGGTTTTCCTGCCAGGGGGAGAAAGTTGGATTTAAAATCCTGACCCCCAGCCATCCCGAAGATGAAACGGTTGGATTGTGAAACGTGTACTTTTTCCAAGTTTGATTTGGATGTTTTTTAATCTTCCTCAAATTAAAGGAAAATCTCTTGTTTGACCCAAAACAAAATTATGTTTTCTTTGGCTAGCCAACCGAAAAAATCGGCTCTATCCCCAGTCTTAGTCCAAGTTCCCTTGCCAATAGTGCCTCCGCAGCTCTCCTGCTCCACACAGCTTTACCAGTGCTGGATTAGAGCCTCTTTGCTAAAGAGTTTACAGGAACAGGAGAGCTCAGTCACTTGCTCGAAGTTTAGTCCAGCTATTCTGGTTAAATTCATAAATACTTGTTCATATTCCACCTCTGGTTTACGGCCATTTGTCCGCATCCCGTCTTTTTAATCTGTTTACTCACATAAACTGCTTTAACTTTATGTTGTGAGGTTTTACAAAGCTTAACATGGATTTGCTTGTATGCACGGTGAAGCAGAGCTTTCGATGCAGCTGCAAGGTTTCCATCGCCTGCGGAACTAGAAGCCCTTTGTATGAAGGGGAACGATTTTGGTCAGGAAGCAGATGAACTTTGATGTCCTTTAGCGCCATGGTTTTATCTCTGTAGTCTCCTTGGGAAGTAACTGGTGAAGCTGGTACCCGTTCCGTGAGTTTTAGGTGAATTGGGGTTTACGGACTCATTTCATACCTGGGTTCCTGTGCTTTGGGAACTCCTTGGCTCCTGGTGTTGACGGAGTCATTCTCGGTGGAGGGCAGAGCTCTATACCATCCTCAACTGAGAACCTGCGGTGTGGTGGGGGCAGAGATGGGAATTTCTCCAACTCCTAATGGTGTTAGCGGTGTGCTGGGTCTTCTCTTTCTTTAATACCTGTTATCTTCCTCAGGAAACGTGTCGGAAGTGCCAGGGGCTGTGGAAGGAGCACATGAACCTCACCTGCGAGCAGCTGGCTGAGAAGGATGACATCAAATACAGGACGTCCATGTACGTAAACTCCACAACCAGGCAAAAATGGGGAGGTGGATGAACTCGTAGCAGCAATACGCTCCGGTGTGGAGGGGGTGAGAAACCCCTCTGTTCTTGGGACTAGCAGAGGCCCTAAAGTTCTTCTGGGTGTCCCTACCTTCCATCAGGGAGGCCCTAGGGACCTGAAGGTGAGAGGTCAGAAGGCACCTAGGATGGGAATTCTTTCTGTGAAAGATACTTGGCAGCGGACCCAGCTGGTAATTCGAGGACGTGGGAGAGTTGTCAGCAGAGTAGCCTGTTCCTCTGGCTGGCCCAGTGTCTGGCAGGCTGGCAGCTGGTCCTGCTCGGAGGTGAGAAACCCCCATTAGTGGTGCTTCGGGGGGAGAAAAGGGAGGTGTTGCAAAGAGGGAAAGAAGTGCATTGAGTCACAGTAAGTCGTTATTACCCTTTGAAAATCTAGACTGGTGACGAAGCGTGGTTTGCTCAGCTACTGCATCCTGGCTTTGTGGGAGGGGATGTGTTTTCTTACAGAAGCTTGTCTCTTTTTCTAACCAGTTCGTAGAAATCATTACAGAATGGAGTCACATTTTTAAATACTCAGGTGTAAATCTTGAATGTTTCCCTAAAATATCTTGAGGTTTTATCTCTCTCGTTGCTACAGTAAATGACAAAATCCTCTGCCTTTAGGAAATGAGGGAGGGTTCATCCATGGAGCCGCATGTCTGGTGCAGTGGAATGGGACTTGCCCATGTTGCTCAATCATTTCCCCTCTGATTTAGACTCTGTCTGGCAGGAGGAGAGGCTGGAAAGCTCCACCACTGGAAGGCTGAATGACTGTTGCTTGCTCATCCTGCTGTCCCTAATTCAAAACAAAATCTTTTTGCATGTTTGATACGACTTTTTTTTTTTTTTTCTCTGCCACTCCTTTCCCTGTAGGAAAAGAGGGGTGAGAGGGATGAGGAACAAGTTGTCATATCCCTAATAAGGAAAAAAAAAATCATTTTCAAAACCTTTCGCAGGAACGTTGCTGCAGATAGATGAGTCTTACTGCCTGGTACAATAAAAGCTTCCTTTTGAAGCCCTGCGTAAGGAAAGGGAAGCACAGCTGGAGTTCAGGCCAAACTTCCTGCCTTGCTCAAAGTTTCCAAAAAAAAAAAAAAAAAAAAATCTGCATCCGCAGCATCCTGTTGAGTAGCGGAGGGAAGAGCAGCTGCAGCTCAGAAGAAAGTCAGTCTCGAGCTGGTGTTTTTTTTTCTGGTCTCTATTCTTAGCCTATGTCCAAATGCTCGGGTGCAGGACACGCCAGGTGCGACTGCGTGGGAGCTTTGGGTAGCTGCGAGGCAGCTGAAGTTCCCACCTCACCCTTCCCCGCTCCTCCGGTTGTGCTGACGGAGTGGTTTGTGGGGCTGCGCTGCAGCCTCGTTTGCTGCTGCCATCCTCCGCAAAAGTACCTCCCTGTCATCTCCCAAACATGTGTTGACTTTGCAGGTCCGCTGAAGTAGCTGGGTGGAGATGCCTGGCTGAGGAAGATCGTTCCCCACTGTCAGGTCAGCACAGCCAGAGAACTGTGCTTCCCTCAATGAAAACACAGTCTCTTTACTCTTCTGTCATCAAATTTCACTTCTAGGTTGTGAATTAAATTGTAACGTGATCTCCAGTGGTCAGAAAATTGGCCCTTAGGATGACAACTTATATTCTTAAGTCTTTTAATTAAATGACCCACGGAGGCTTTCCTCCATTTCTGTGCCAAAATAGTCTTGCCGCGAGCTGAGCCTTTGCGCTGGAGCGCGTGTCGCTGCCAGGGTGTCCCATGGGGACAGGGACTGTGCTTCGTCCCGGATTCCCACGTGTGCTCCGTTAGAGTAAAACCCGTCTCTTGAACCTAAAGCACCAACTTCTGGAAAATGTACGTAGGGAGCCTTAAGAGAAGGGGGAAAGCCCAGTCTCTGTGGGGAAAGAAGTGATTATTTTTCAGTTACTGGTTTAAATTTAACAAAACCCACATAAATCTGGAGCGTAGCAGCCGGGGTTGGGGGAAAAAATAATATATATGGTCGTAGCAACTTTGTAGCCGGAGCAACGGGCAAACGTAAAACTAGCTAACAGATGACAGCCAAGGGTTTGCTTTTCCTGAACTTTATCTCCTGGGTTTTATTTCTCCACCGCCAAGGCAAGCATCAGTGTGCCCTTTGGCACGGCGTAAATTCCTCCCAGGCCAGAGCCTGGCGCTGCGGCGTCTTGGCTCTCATGGAAACCAGGATCGGGGCTGCAGCACGCAGCCAGTGATTGACTTTCTTTCACTTAATTTGTTCTTGAGTTGTCATGGGTCGGCTCCAAGTGGAGCTGAGCCCAGACCTCCTTGGAACAGCGGTGGACCGTGGGGATATGGCGTAGGAGGAAAGAGGAGGGGGAGAGATGCGCTGGGAAAGGGGGGTGAAAGCGTCGCTGGGACAGTGTAATAGTAATTTTACCACAGGCTGGTGGCTGCAAACATCCCTTCTCTAATTCTTCTCCCTCCTCTTGCATTGCAGAGAAGAGAAAATGACAGCTGCAAGAATTAGAAAATGCCACAAGTGTGGGACTGGCCTAATTAAATCGGAGGGTTGCAACCGCATGTCCTGCCGTTGCGGTGCTCAGATGTGCTACCTCTGCCGGGCTGCCATTAACGGGTACGACCACTTCTGCCAACACCCCCGGTCGCCCGGGGCTCCCTGCCAGGACTGTGCAAAGTGCTCTCTCTGGACAGATCCCACAGTAAGTAACGAAGGACTTTTGTGAATGATTCGCACCCTGATTTCAATTACCGTTCCATGCCAGAGCGTTGAATTACATGCCTTCCACCAGAGGAAGACGGCTGGTTTTAGACAGCGCGACTTTTTTCCTTTCCCAAGGCAGCTAAAAAGCACGCTGGAAGCCTACATCAGCACAGAGTCACATCTGACCGCAACTTGGAAGGAACGGCTGTTGCTTTAGGGAAAAACAGCTCCTGTTAGACGAGGGCTTTGTTTGGAAGCACTGTTCTGGGGAGTGGGGCTTGTGGAAGGAGCTGGTGGGGAGTGTGTGCTGGCACCAGGCACGGTAGCAGGCACTGGGATTAGTGGGACTCGTTCCTAGTTTTGTAGCCGAGATGCTTTTTGGTACGGCTTTGCATCTGGAGGCAAGGGGAGCCGCGTGGGTTTGGTGCCCAGGTCATCTGCTCGCTCTGCGAGTCCCTTCGCAGGGAGAGGGAAAGCCGCCCGCGAGCCAACGGTCCGAAGTTACGCTTAGGTCCGTTCTCACGGCTGTTATCAGCAGCTGCAAAGGGAGGACTGAAGCACGCGCTGAGCTGCGAGGGAAGCTGCAGTAACTTAATACAGCTTGTAGCTGTGACAAGCATGGGAAAACTTAGTGCAGCATCTCTGTAAATAGAGGTCTTTGATACCAGAAATCTGGAAGGGAGCGTAGGTAGGAGCAGGAGTTGAATTTCCTGATTTCAGCAACCAGGGGAACAACGTGAATGTGGATCTGCCTTCCCAGGGCTTGTCCGAGCTTTGTTTTTTCCCCAATGCTTCTTTGTCTCGGACCGCTGCAGCTTGCTGGAGACTGGTACCAGCCCCTCTTTCCGCAGGTGGTATGCGCAATCCTGTGTTTGCGTGGAGCCAAGGAAAAGCCGTTCTAAATCTCTCCCTCCTACCTGCAGACTCTTGGGGATCTCCCAGCAGGATCTCAATCAGCGTAAACTTCCTAGTCCTCTGCTTGCCTGCCACTATTCCCTGCGTTATCCTGTCAATGTCAGGTGTTAAACGAAGCCGAGACACCTCCTTCGAGGCACCCCTGTAGCTTTCCGACACCTGGTAATGCGCTTCCTGGATTCCTGTCCCACTCCTCCCTGTTTTCCACCAGGATGCGATTCGGGGTTCGGCAGCGCTGGCGTCCTTTGTTCCTGTCAGGCTGCTGATTGTGCTGGGTGATGGCATTAGTTCAGAGCCAGAGAAAACATGAGGCCTCTCAAAAAGCCCGTACTGTACTTTAAAATAAATAAATAAATAAGCAGCACAAAGAGGGCACTGTCACCAGGCCCTTTCCAGCTCTCTAATTAACCAATGTTGTGGCAAAGAAAAATTTCCCACCGTCAGCAAAGAGCTGGCACTGCCTGCTCTTTTTTTCCCTCTTTTTTTTTTTTTTTTAATTTTTTTTCCTTTTTTATTTTTTTTTCCCCTCATGGGTTGACAGAGCACTGGTGGACTGGGGAGTTGGAGATGGGTGACTAACCTTGCTGCAGTGCAAAGAATAACGTGAAACTCAACTGTTGGCTTCGAAGGCTGAAATGAGGGATACCTTGTGTGCGTTGTCCCCCTTCAGAAGGGGCTTAGTGACACTAACCCAGTCCCACCTGGGTGATCTGCACTCGTGTGGGACGTAAGCAGGAGTTAATGTGGTAGGTGTGAAGAAGGAGGGCCACAAAAATGATCAGAGCGCTGGAGCAGCTCTGCTGTGAGGACAGGCTGAGAGAGCTGGGGTTGTTGAAGAGAAGACTCTGGGGAGACCTTATTGTGGCCTTTCAGTGCCTGAAGGGGGCCTACAGGAAAGATGGGGACAAACCTTTTAGCAGAGCCAGTTGCGATAGGACAAGGGGTAATGGTTGTAAACTAAAAGAGGGAAGATTTATAGTAGATATAAGGAAGAAATTTTTTCATAGAATCATAGAATGGTTTAGGTTGGAAAGGACCTTGAAGATCATCGAGTTCCAACCCCCCTGCCATGGGCAGGGACACCTCCCACCAGCCCAGGTTGCCCAAGGCCACATCCAGCCCGGCCTTGAACACCTCCAGGGATGGGGCCTCAACAGCCTCTCTGGGCAACCTGGGCCAGTGCCTCACCACCCTCAGAGTGAAAAACTTCTTCCTAATGTTCAATCTGAACCTGCCCTCTTCCAGTTTAAAGCCATTCCCCCTCGGCCTATCGCTACATGCCCGAGTAAAAAGTCCCTCCCCAGCTCTCCTGTAGGCCCCCTTTAGGGACTGGAAGGCCGCAATAAGATCTCCCCGGAGCCTTCTCTTCTCCAGGCTGAACAGCCCCAACTCTTTCAGCTTCCCCTCATAGGAGGGGTGCTCCAGCCCTCGGATCATCCTCGTGGCTCTCCTCTGGACCCACTCCAGCAGGTCCATGTCCTTCTTATGTTGGGGAATTTTACAATGAGGGTGGTGAAACCCTGGCCCAGGTTGCCCAGAGAGGTGGGAGATGCCCCATCCCTGGAAACGCTCGTGGTCAGGTTGGATGGGGCTCTGAGCAACATGGTCTAGTTGAAGATGTCCCTGCTTATTGCAGGGGGGTTGGACCAGATGGCCTTTAATGGTCCCTTCCAACCCAAACTGTTCAACGATTCCATTCTAAGAACGGGAGTGAATTTGAATCTTGACGTGGGGATATGAGAGAGCAAAAGGCCATTGTATCATTAGTGTCTTGTCCTTTGTGAGGGATGATGTCCATCCAAGGGATTATCCCATCCTGCCTCTGCTGGCTGCTGCATTGGCGTCTTCTTGTGCATTCCTCAACTCCCGTGTTTCACCTTTTGGCTCAATTTCTTCTGTTCTGTTGAAGTCAGTAGACAGCTGATGTTGTGTATTTAGAATACATCTGGTGTATCTGGTGTGGGCTTGCACGTGTTTACAGCCATGCTCTGCATGCATGCAAGTACAAAGAAGACAAGACTGGGTTGTCTCGTTATCTGTGGAATTAGGAGCCCGTGCTCCTCTCCCAGGACTAGGCTCTGCTGCAGAACGGGGAGGGCACACAGGTGGCACCAAAGTGTGGCTTCTAGAGGGTGACAGGATGGTTTTGTTCTGATTTCTGATATATTCATGTACAGCCTCGACTAGAACCATCTTCACGGCAGACCAGTGCCATGGTCAACAGTACCATGGTCTTGTCCATTGTGTTTCACGGATGTTGACTTCAGCTTTCTGTCAGACCTGGATAACTTCACACCTTTGCGAAGGATCTGGCTTGGGTCTAACTCCCTGTTATTTAAGGGAAAATTCAGGTTTCTCTAAAGTAGGGAACACTTGTTCTTTTCCAAATGTTTAATGTTTTCTGAGTCTGAAATGATTCTTGCGAAAGTATAAGTAAACCTATTCATTAGCTGGGGTTAAAAACAAATTAAAGACAGTCCTCTAGGAACTGCAGCATCTGTTAGTCTTTGTCTCAAATGATCTTGAGAGAGTAAAGCAGATGCTTCAAAATTTCCCATAATAAAAGGTTAGTTAAAATCTCGTCCCTGTGCTGTAATCAGACTGGAGTCTAATTTAAAAGTCTCGCTGCAATATTTGCTGGCTCAAAGACAAGCTGCAGTCGGGCTGTGGTCAGCGGCTTCTGGGCTAGCGGGCAGTAATCGCTGAACCGCTGCGTTTCTCCTAGAGCTAATCGGTGCCCTGCACCCCCGTAGGATACGACCACGGGCCAGGAGCTCTTGTCAGTAAGCTGCTTGGCCAAAAGTCCTGGTGTGCCTCTCCGGCAGCCCGTGCTAGCGTTGGCTCAGCTCGCCCAGGCGTCGCTGGCTGCGGCAGGGGCTGATGCAATACTGCCAGAGACAAAGCTGCGGACGGAGCGGTGGGAATTGGCTCGGCAAACAGCAGGCTCGGGGGCTCGGGAGCCGTGTTTTCCCTGATTTTTTTTTTTTTTTTTTTTTTTTTTTTTTTTAAAATATCTGTAGCAAACCCGAGGCCGATGTGTGCGTTTTAGCCGGTTTGTACAAATCCCGTGATGCGATTTGGCTAACGCGTTCTGACTGTTTTGGTAGACCGGGTTCTGCTCTCATATGTAGTATTTTTAATTTAATACTCATCTTTCGACTATGAATAATATTGGATAGCGGCTTTTTTGGCTTTAAAGTTTAAGATGTTTTCAGTAAACTCTTAAAACACTCCCAAATGCCCATCATTAAAGTTGAAAGCAGAAGACTAATCATTATAAGGTGTTTGCAATTATCCCTCCTTCTAGTGTTATAAACAGATGATGTTGAGTGAAGACTGTGTAAAACTTCAAATGCATTAAGGAAATGCATGAAGTACACAGCACTGCCTTTTAGGATTTGGAGGGGGGGAAGCACCCCTAAATTTAGGGTGGTGTTTGTTTGGGTTTTTTATTATATTTTTTTTTTTATCGTGCTATAAAACGCCCTAATCGTAAGCATACGGTTAACGCGTGGTACACACAGAAAGCCGACAATATGGAATGCCTGGTGCTAAAATAACTCTGCGTTTCTTAAAACTCCGGCGTGGGCTTCGTCCCCGTCCTGGCCCCCCTTTTCCTGCAGCACTGCGGATGATGCCCCGTTCCAGTTCCAGCACAGCCTGCCTTTATCCCCTGCTTCCTGCTGCACGGAGGAACACGCCGGAGACAGCCGATGCCTGTTCTTGCTCAGGCTCTCCGCAGCTGATCTGGGAATGATTTGAAACAAAACCCCTTAGTCCTTTGGAAGCCTCCGTCGTGAAAAATCATTTCAAGTTTATTAGTAACGGCTGCGGCCACACGTATGTGGAAAAAAAAAAAAAAGGGGGGGCAGTAAAAAGCCAGAAAGGGGGAGGCTGTGGTGGTGAAGGCACTTTCTAAAGACCGGGGAGGGGTTGCGCAGCCCAGAAATAGTCACCAGGTCTCTTGTTTTCCCTCTTTCAGGAGGCGGGCAGCCGTTTTCCCGTGACACTTAATAATTAAAGATAACGAGAAGCACAGGAGATAAAAACAGAGCTTTCGAAAGCTTTGTCGGTGGCACTTTTGTTCTGGGCAGGGGAGGTTTTATTTGGGGGAAGGTTGTTTCTATGTGTCTTGCGGAGCTTTTATCTCCTTTGCTGCTGTATTTTCTCGTTCCGGATGGGCTGTTTGTTTCTCCGGCGGCTCTTTCTGCCTGCGTGCAGGGCTCTGCACGGATGCTGGATGTGGCTTCTCTGTACCAGCATTGTTGAAACGAGCCTCCCTGCCATGAAAAGGTGCCTCGCTTAGCAACCCAGCCCCGCTCTTTAGTTAATCCATCCACGGACCGAGCCGTCCTTTCTGCTGCGATTGGCTCCGTGCTCGCCGCATTCCCTGCATCCAGTGGGAGAGGGCTGAAAGGAAAAGCCTCCTCCATCCTGAAGTCCTTTTGCAGGTGGGGGGATCACAAGGGCAGGCTCACAGACCGGCCAGGGACGGCATTTCTTTTGGCTACGGGGCTGGGGATGGTTCCTGCAAAGAGCATCCTGCTGTCGGGTTTGGGGCAAAGCTCAGTCCTGTTTTACCACCTAAAAAAAAAAATGCAGCTGCTATTAATAACCACCTTTGCTTTCTGCAGTGTTTGCAGATAAGAAGGGTGAATACATCTCATAGATGGCTTGCATTTTTTTCCTCTTGGCCACCTCCCTTCTCCCGTGATGCAACAGAGCACGGGGAAGGGCCACGCTATAGCATTTTCCCTCCCAGGAGGAGAGCCAAGTTACAGCCGTGCTCAAAACCCATGCAGGCTGGCCAGTGCTGAGACCCCCCCAGGGTCTGGGGGGTGCTTTTTTCTGCTTTTTTCTTCTTTTTTTTTTTTTTTTTTTTTATTGCTGTAGGCAAGGCAGCTGACAGGAAGATGACTGCTAACTTGACAAGATAAATCCCTTCAATCCACACAGCCTGTGAACAGGCTATTAAAATTATAATCTAATCCTTTATTAAGGGGCTCGAACCCGCTCAGGAAAACGGACACAAGAGGCTTTTGAAATTGCACTGTGGCCTCTGCCCCATTTGACATTAAATGGTTTCTTACCACAACAGCCAGCCGTAAGTGCGCTAATGAAAACTTAATTTTTGGTGTGGATGTTTTACCCCTAGATGAATCTGTCATCTCTCTCCGATTTAACTGTGGAATCAGAACAACAGCCGTTGCTTCTCAAAGAATTAGTGGAGTTTTGCAAAAATCACTGTTGTACCTGGTGAATATTTGCAGGACTGAGACTTGTTTTTTAATTCTGACCTGTGCCGGTGCAATATGTAGTAGTCAGGACTTGTGGCATCAGCTTTCCTTCACAAATATCCTAAAATTATCTTGCTGTGCACATATCATCAATTTTTTTGTTCCAACTGGGATGTGGATCTTAAGTACACAGCACAGTTCAATACCTGCAGTATTCATCGCTTGCCAAATTCAATGTCAGCTTCTTAAGTCGGAAGGTGCATATTGTGTAGTGTATTTTTATTTTTCCTATATTCGTGGATACCAGTTTTTCAGAAATACTGATGCAAAAAAATTCGGAGCCAAGGCTTGGTATGTGGGATTAAATATAAATATTTCTTAACCTTCCAATGTGAGAATACACTTTTATCAGCAGAGAAGCAACAAAGCCGATAACTTCTGTTCTTGGAGATGTGGTCTGTTATGCCTCTGCTGTGATTTGCAGTTGCGGAACTAGTCAGGAACTCGTCATCCCGATCCGGGTCTGTTCTTGCTGGGTTGAAGACCAAGAGGGGATGGGGTTGAGTAGGGATCTCTTGTCCGCTGCATTTGAGGTGATGTGGTTTATGTTACCCTTGTGAGATAGACGTCATTTTGGAGCCCTGGCAGATGGGGTTTGCTGTTAGGCGTTTCCCCGGCGCTCTGGGAGCTGCGGTAATTGAAGCCAGCATCACCCTGGGCGTGCGTGCAGCTGGCTTGCCAGCCCCAGGGGCAGATGGCTTTGTCGATCCGTCATTAGTGCCGAGGTCAGCCCCAGTTTAAACTGGGGGGTGGGGGGCGTGGGGGGTGAGTAGCCCTGGCTGCAGGAGGATGGCGTAAAGTTGCGTTGTTGATGTGTCCATTCCCCAGACCGGCCAGTCTCACCAGTGGGGTTTGCAGGAGCTGCATCATCGCGGGTGGCGGTGGCAGGACGGTGACATCCCTGGAAAACACTGCTTCACAGGGCTAATCGGAGACTTAAACTAAATTAAAAGCTGTTTTTTTTTTTTTTTTTTTAAGTTAGAAGGGATTTCTGCATGTTTCTAGGCTTTTAAGGTGAGGTTTATGCCTTTGTGTGAGGGAAGGAGATAGGGTGATCTTAAAATACGTTTCTTACTTTTCATATAACTAAAAAAAAAAAAAAACATGTCAGATGCATCTCACAGAATCACAGAATAGTCAGGGTTGGAAGGGACCTCTGGAGATCATCTAGTCCAACCCCCCTGCCAGAGCAGGGTCACCTACAACAGGTTGCACAGGACAGCGTCCGGGTGGGTTTTGAATGTCTCCAGAGTGGGAGACTCCACAACCTCTCTGGGCAGCCTGTTCCAGTGCTCCACTACCCTCAAAGTGAAGAAGTTCCTCCTTGTGTTAAATGGAACTTCCTATGTTCAAGCTCGTGCCCATTACCCCTCGTCCTATCAATGGGCACCACTGAAAAAAGACTCCTCCCATCCCTCTGGCATCCTCCCTTTAAATATTTGAAAGCATTAATAAGATCCCCCCTCATTCTTCTTTTCTCTAGACTAAAGAGACCCAAGTTCCTCAGCCTTTCCTCATATGAAAGATGTTCTAATCCCCTAATCATCTTTGTAGCCCTTTGCTGGACCCTCTCCAGCAGATCCCTGTCTTTTCCAGTAAGTGGCGATAAGATGGGAGAGGTGGCTGTCTCCATTTTCCACAGCATTGCAAAAAGTACTCTGTGAAGAAAAATACTAAAATCTTGAAGCTTTTGGAACTGCCCCTTGAGAGCACTGCTTGGGCAGCAAAGGAGCGGAGGATGTTTGGTTGCGGATCATGCCTGGGTTGTTTTCCAGCCAGGGAACGTCGCAATCTGATACTTGGGGGGTAATTAGAAGTTCTGCTGTAGGCTCAGAAGAGCCATTCTTCAGCAGTTTTTATGGAGGGAGATAGGCTGTAATTAACAGCCCATGGAAGCAGCCGGCTTGGAGGGGGGGGGGAAAAAAAAAAAACAAACAGCGCGTCCTGGAAAGTCTTAATTTTAGCCATTGACTCACAGAATAATGAAAGGGAGGGAAGTATTGAGTTTGATGGCTTTCTGCAGATTAAGATAACTTAAAGTTTCCCTGGGAGACTGAAGTTATCTGGTGGCAGGAGGAGGAGACATCTTCTCAAGCTTCCCAGGCGTTGCTGCTAGACATGTGCAGGACCATGACATTGGAATTGGGAAGCTGGCTAGACTTAAAGTAATTTCAACGTAGCTGCACACGTGAAGCATATTTCGAGTATAATCCCAGAGCACTCTTCGAAATAGAGGATATTTTCTACATTAAGAGTGTTCAGGAAGAAATTTATGGGGTTTGGCAGTACTGGAATTGGGATGAATAAAACAAAGCAGAGTCCCGCACGTTGTGGGGTACGTGGGGCTTGGGGTTTCCCTCCTGCTCCACCGTCAGCACGTGGAGATGAGCTGCCGAAGGAAACCAACTGCTCCTTTGTACACAGGTAGACCCAGAGTGCCGGATGCAGCTCAGGCGGTGCGTGTCATCCAACGGCTCCCGTTCTTGGCCTTCTTCCCTAATAACAAACATCAAGAGTACAAACGCTGGCCAGGAGGCTTAGCTATTCTCGTTTGTTTTCTGAAAGCGCCAGGTAGCGTTTCATCCCAACGGACACGAAGCAGCGGCAGATGCAGCCCCGCAGAGAGCGGGAGCACCTCTGTTGCCGTCGCTGCGCATATGGCAGCAGAAGCATCCGCTGCGTGGCGCTGAGCGGGGGTCAGTCGTCTCTTTAGTTGGTTGGTGTGAGCTTTATTACCCGATAGCTGTTGCGTGCTGTGGTGCGGTGAAGCGATTCATTTTTCACAGCCGTTCTTGGGAGTCGATGGTTGGTGCCGAAGCGTGAACCGGGGTGATTCTCTGGTTTCGTGCCAGCGCTGGCGTGTCTTTGTGTGACCTGCCTGGAGCCTGCGGGCTGTCGGTGCCCGTGGGCATCCCTCCAGGCGAGCCTCTCCTCGCTCAGAGGTTGCGTAGTCGTCTCCAGACTTTGTCCGTCACATTCCCTTCACCTGGTAAAAGGTGGTATAAATGTCATCTCTCTAGATACCTGCAGCCGCCTGAGGCTTCACTGCTTTGTTTGGTCTCACTGCCGCTCCTTCGGGTTGAGAAAACCGAAGATGGGGAGAGGCGGGGGGGGGGGGGGGGGGGGGATGCTTTCAATGTCTGCCTTGTGTTCTTGAGCAGCAGGTCCAAGTTCTTGCTATAACCTCTAGATAGACATTAAAGAAACATATTGCAATTTATGCCCTCCTCAGAGTTACAGTTAAGATCTAAATGGCCTCGTCACAGCACCGTTTAGCTACTAGAGCCAGGATTTAAGTTGTGTTAATTCCAGCTGTTGGGCCAAAACCTCTGGAAGTGCTAGCACAATGTAAATATTTAATAGACTATTGCCATTTAAAAGATTAACAGCTCTCCAGCAACTCTTCGGATGGGCGGAGCTGGGTTGCAGTTCTCTGGTTTCCATCAAGTCAATGAATTTTAGCACTGATCTCGCTGGAAAGCTGATCTAAGCCTCTTAGTCGTACTCCGTAGGGTAGCCTCGGCTCCGTGCAGGTTACTCGTGCTGCAATCCCCCATCGCAGCCGCGCTTTTGCCTAAACCTAAGTCAACCCCAAATGAGGACGATGCAGCTGAATTTGCCTTTTTATTCCCGTGCAAACACGTGCTGAAAAGAAAAGCAGCATTGGGAGAATAGAAGGTTGGTGCAGCAGGAATTAGCCCACTGACTCTTGGTACTCCTGTGATTTCTAGGAAGATGATGAGAAGATAATCCAGGAGATTCAGAAAGAGGCCGAAGAGGAGCAAAGGAAGAAAAATGGAGGTAAGTCGCAGTCTGTACCCATGGTTTGAGATCGGACTGAGGATGTCAGGAGAGCATAGGCTTCCCAGCTCCTGATAAGTCTCTGGATCTTCGTCGGATTCTTCCCACGGCCTGGCTGCTTGCAGGCTGCTCCATGTGTTGCTGTGTGGCACCAAAGCAGCACCCAGATCTTGCTCCGGAGAGGAGTACAAGCCATCACCCTCCTCCTCCTGGGAACCGGTCTAGCTTTAAAGTGCTGTTGCTTGCAGGCTTTAGCTGGGACCGTGGGGAGGCACAAGGCTTGTGTCCAGCTCTCACTTGGCGCTGGGTGCGGTGGATGCGCAGACCCGTCTCCTCTCTGCTTGGCCGAGTAGCTGACGGGCAGCATAACCTCTGCGCTCTGTGGTGAGGGGCGCAGGGGCATGCAAGGGGCTGCCCCACGTCCCTGCCAAAGGACGCGTTCCCCCTTTGTGGTGTGGTGTTGATGAAAGGAGGCAGCCTGGAAAGCTGTGCTCCGTAGTGCCTGGCGTGCGGAAGGGGCAAGCAGTGATGCTGTAGAGAGCGTGTTTAAGGAACGAGCTGGGGATGGGGGATGCCGATTGCAAATGTAAGACCATGGACCGAGCTTGGTAAGTTTTTGTTTGTGGGATGACCGGTTCTTTTCTCTCCTCCCTCTGCAGAGAACAGTTTCAAGCGGATCGGCCCTCCTGTGGAAAAACCCATGGAGAAAATCCAGAGAATCGAAGTCATCCCCAGACCTGTTCCTCAGAACCTCCATCAACCCCGGATGCCCCCTTACCCCTTCGTGCACCCTCCCTTCCCGCTCCCTCCCGTCCGTCCCATGTACAATAACATCCCCCTCAACATCGGCCCCATCCCTGCCCCCTACGTCCCCCCGTTGCCTAACATGAGGGTGAACTATGATTTTCCCCAGATCAACGTTCAGCTGGAGCACAACTTGCCTATGCACTTTGGCCCTCAGCCTCGGCACCGGTTCTGACCTGGTTCAAACGGCACTTGGCGCAGAGTCACCGCAGGGAAAAGCCACCCCGGTACCATCACCCCCCCCTTTCCGCTCCGGCCCCTCTGGGTTTCGCCGGCTGCGAGGGGACCCGCTCTGACTCGCGCGTACCTGCACTGCACCCCTCTCTAGAGCTTCTCTGAACCTTTTGCAGTCAAACATTTCAACCTGTGCTGCAACAGGGCTCGGTGCTGCCTTTCCAGGGGTCTCTCCCTGTGTTTGGCATCCAGATGTTTCGATATGACAAAGCCCGTTTGGGCAGCTGTTGGGAGGGAAAGCGAGGCTTTGTGGAACACAGGGATGCAGCCGTTCCTTGGGGACTTTCCTAAAATCCTGCCTTCCCTGCTGGCCAGAGCAGCTGCTGCACAGTCGAGTGAGTCTTGGGGGAAGGGAGGAGAGAATTGGCAGCAGAATAAGACCCTCAGGAACGAGGTAACGGGAGTCAGCTGCCGTAGCCTTCTGCCTGCGGAGAGGCACGAGGATGGGCTTCCCGTGGTCTCCAGCATCCCTGGCACCTCCCAGCAGAAATAAATTGTTCAAACCCAAGAAAACCTAGCGGTTTTTAGCGTTTCTCACTGTGCGAGCGGAGCGAGGGGATGCAGCAGCCGTCTCGTTGCTGAGATCTCGGTAGGGAAAACTCCTTCGCGCCCTTCATTGCAACAACTGCTTGGGGCAGATACCCGGTTAGGTGCGTAGGCAGCGCTGTGCGGTGTGTGCCGTGGCAGAAAAATTAAGAGCTACCAGCGTAGTTGTGCACGCAGGCGGCGAGGAGCTGGGCCCCCCCCCCCCTTAGCTGAGCCCCCCGAACCCCAAGGGGCAGCCGTAGCCTTGTGCTGCAGGAAGCTGGCTGCTTCCGCGGCGCTTAATGACTTCTGCTTCGGCTTAATCGACTTCGGAAAAGCGCGTTAAAAGGCCCAACGTGAGTATCGCTTAGGAAGTGAGGGTTTAGGAAAAGCAAAACTTCCTTGGAAGAAGCGGGGGGGTTGTTGCTGGGCTGCGGGAAGAGCTTTGGCACAAAGCCCCTTCCCCGCAGCTCTTGGCTGTGCTGCCTGGGGCAGGCCCCTCTCGAGAAAAGAAAATGGTTGGAGAGAGGGGGAGGAAAAAAACCAAAAAACCTCCTTCCAGAAACGCTGGGCCGGTTTTCAGCAGCCCGGTGGTGCTGTCGTTTCCCCCGAGTGGTTCGGTCTGGGCTGTGTCCTGCTCCGTCCCGTCCCGTCCTGTCCCGCTGGTGGCACTTCTCCTCCTCCCGTTCTTCCCCCCCCCCCCCCAATGTTTGAGCATCCTGGGGTCTTTTGGTTTTATTTGATTGCAGATAAAGCTCCCTGCCTCCGCCTCGCTGCTTCTGCCAAACCTTTGCTTGTGGCTTTCCGTAATGGCTCTCGGCACAGCGTCTCCTGGGGCGTGCAGTGAGTGAGGGGCGCGGGGCCGTGGGTGGGATGCTCCCGGAGATGGGCAGCCTCCACCATGGCCAGGGAGAGCATCCGGGGACTGTTGTCCCCAGGAGGGTCTCCCAGAGGGGACTTCCACACTTTTCAGAGCTGAGTCAGCAATTTCTTCGCTGTTAAGCGTTGCCTACGGGTTGAAGGTACCCTGTGGAGTGCCTGTTCCAGCTCCTCGCTGGTCTCTAGCATTAATAACCAAGTGGTATTCCCTTGCTGCTATCATTTTATTTTTCTTTTTTATTTTAATTTCTTTCTGGAAGTAATCTGGGGGCTGCAGGAGCGTGTGGCTTACAGCTCGGCTGGGTTTAAATCCTACCTTGCACCCAGTGATTCCTGCAGTAGCCGGGAGCAGGGGGTGTCCTGATGGATTTGGGGAAGGGCTGTGTTCGCAGCGGTGGCAGGTGAGGAGAAAGTGGACCCAGGTCAGAAGAAGCGCGGGTGGCTTCCCCTGATGGAAAGGGACGGAAAGGGAACCCTGGGGGTTTAATAGCCAAGGTCTTGTGGGATCGGTGGTTAGCTTGGATGAGCCTCCGGGCTCTCTAAAGCACGTGGCTTTCTCCTGCAGGGTGGTCATGGTTGTCTCCCAGCACCCGCCTGTGCAGAGGGGGGTCAGGCGGTGGAGGTGGGTCGGGCAGCTGGGACATGGCTCAGCTGCTGAACCGGTGGCCCAAACTATGGAGATGTGAGTCGTCACACAGCGCTCGGTGGCTGGGAGCACCAGCGAAAAATGATGGTCTTTTGGTGCGTGTCTAGAGATGCACAGGGGGTCAAGAACTAAACCTTAGCAGAGGGAAGTGCGGAGGTGGAGCCGAAGTGATGGAGAAGCATCGGGCAGAGGTGGCGAGGGGAGGTTGGTGTCCATGGTCCATCCTCCAGCTTAGGATGTGTCTTCTGCTGCGGTGGTGCAGCAGTCACAGCCCTGGAGGAGCCCAGTAGATGTAGGGGGAGAGCAGACTGCTGTCCCTGTGTCCCCTGAAAAAACGTGAGCGTGTCAGAGAGAAGAGAAATTGGTGCTTGGTCTGTGATGGGGAGCAGCCCCGAGCCACGGGCTTAGCGCTCCCCCGGGCACTGGGGTGACACGGGGCTCCTGGTGCTGCTTCGCTCCCGGAGGAAACACCCAATTTCACCAAAATGCACTCTGCAGCCAAAGGGCATGTCTGCTCCTCCCCTCTAACCCACGAGGCCTCCAGGTGTGGTTTCTGATGGCACATGGGTCTCTGCTGATTTATTTTAAAAAGGAAAAAAACCAAACAACAACAAAAAACCCAACAAAAAAAAAAAAAAACCAACCTGAAACTTACAGCACAACCACCAGAGCCGTCCGTCATTTCATCTCTCCCTCCTGCATCCCGGTTTCCCTCCTGCATCCCGGTTTCCCTCCTGCATCCCGGTTTCCCTCCTGCATCCCGGTTTCCCTCCTGCATCCCGGTTTCCCTCCTGCCCCACCATCCTTAACCGTTTGTCCTTAAAAAGGTGACAGGGAGGTCGCTGTGCCGAGGCTGATCCCGTAACAGGTACTTTGTATGGTTAATTGCAGTGTCCCATTTTACTTGCCTTAAAGGTGGAGAGAGAAACTTAGTATTTGCACTTAGCAAAACATTATATTAAAAGAAAGAAACCCTGTAAAGATGTGCATGTTCTGCAACTTTGTATAACAATAGCTGAAAATAAATAGGTGGTTTATTAAAAAAAAAAAAAAGAAAACAAAAAATATTTTTCTTTACCTTCTGGTAGTAAACTGTTCTAATATTCTGTGTGTAAAAAAGTTCCTGTATTATACTGTAATTTGAATTTTTGTAAATAAATTTGTGCACTCTGGCCTTTACCTCTGTGCATCCGTTAGAGCCGAAACCTCCTCCGTCCTTCCGTCCTGGCTGGGGCTGCGGACAGGCAGGAATGGGCAGGACTGTGCTTCAGATCCCAGCCTGCGCGCTGGAAAACTCCACGAGTTGCGAGGCAAAAACCCGTTTGACCCTCCTGGAAACGCTTAATACATTCCACATGTTCCCGAGGAGAAAAGTGGATGGGAGAGAAAATGGTTTCCAGTTGCTCCTTTAAATGGAAACCGGGATGTGGGTGATGGGGGGGGAAAGGCTGAGAAGAAAGGATGGGGGGGGCTTTTCCCCCTTGCAGGAGTGATGATAAATGCAGAATCCATCCCAAAAAGCGAAAGGAAAAGTGTGCTGGTGTCTGGGGGAGATGGGAAGGGGTGAGGGGTGTCACAGCTGGGTGCCGTGGCCGGGTTCGCTCGTGCACACGGGGATGTTGCTGGGGGGGACACGAGGGTGACCGCGTGGCCATCGGAGCTGCTCAGCGTTTCCTGCGTGGCCCTAATTTCCCTCTGTTTATAGTAAGGAATGAACATCCTTCCTTCCTTCAGCCCGTGCTGCGCTGCCTGAACCCACGTCTGAAGGTGAAGGTCCCTCCCGGCAATGCCGTCCTACTGTCCCCCCCCTCCGGGATGTGCTTTGCAGGGGCTGAGCGGACCCACCTTTCCCCAAATTTGCTTCTAGCAAACCACTTTGAGATTTTAAAAGCCAAACAGGCGCCTGTCGGTGACCTGCAGGAGCTCATCTGGGCTGCGGGAGATGAAGGGCAGCGAAGGGGCTGGTGGCTCTCGGTGTGGGTGACGGAGGTGTCCCCTGGTCCCTCCGTGAGCATCTTTCTAGCCGAGACTGAGGTTGGCTCCAGCATCAAAGCTGGGGGGCGGGGGGGGGTTGAGTTTTGGGGCTGGTTGAATTTTAAGGCTGGTTTCGGCTATCTTGGGAGGGTTGGGAGCACATCCCGGCCATCCTCTGGCAGGAGGCCGTGTTTTGGCCTGGGCTGAGCTGCACCAGGTGGGATTCCCACCTTCTCCCCCTACTTAGATTTTTTTTTTTTTAAATCTTCCCCTTCTCCACATCACTGAGCAGAAGAGGAGGGGGTTTATTGCTGACTCCCGCCACGCTGTGCACCCGAAACCAACACTCCATCGCTCTCCCCCCCCGGTGGGTGCCTCCCCCCTCGGGGCCATCGTATTGGGGGGGGAATGTTGGAACCAGGGGGAGAAAAAGCAGCTCCTGCGCAGTGCTGCCCGGCTGAAGGGGGACACGGCTCCGCTGCCGGCTGCAGGGGCAGGAGAAGGTGGGTTTGCAGAACACGGCTTTGCAGAAGGCGGTTTGCAGGAGTAGATGTTTTGCGGGAGAGGTGGTTTGCTGGTGCATCTCCCCAACCCCCAGGTCGCCCATCCTCAAAGACGCCCGTGGGCTCGGTGGCTTACGGCCCCTCTGAGCATCCCAAGAGGTGGCCCAGACCCCGGCCAGCTTTGGCTTTAAGCCCCCTTGGTGGAGATGAGCCTGTTGGTCACCCTGCCCTTCCCACCGACTCAGCTGAGCCCTCTCCACAGCCAGGTCAACCTTTGTGAAGCAATTTGGCCCCCAAAGGCTCCGCCACCCCCGATGCTCCGTGCTCACACCTCTCATTACGCGGCTGTTGCGGCCACAGCCGCACTCACCCCAACAGACTACGCACCACCGCTCGGATCCGAATGCAGGTTTTATTTTTTTTTTTTATTCATCTTTCTCCATTTGAAGCTATTTTTTTTTTAAGTTATACAAATGGCACTTACAAAAAAAATAATAATAAAAAAAAAAAAATCAACCCCAAAAAAATACGAACAAACCCAAAACTTAAAATTTTTGGAGTGAGATGTTTTCAGAGAGTCACAACACCCGATAAGAGGAGACAGGAGAGATGTTGACCTAGTGTCACACGGAAGAAGCCGGAGCGGGAGAGTTACACGGTTCGAACTGCGACGGGGGACGGGGAGGAGGTGACACGGGGAGGAGGGGGGGGGTGAAGGCCAGCGAAAAGTGTGTGCCAAGTCACAGGGTCACTCAGGGCTTCATCAAGACACTCGGTCCTTCGAGTAGCATCGTGGTCCCCGGGCGGGCGCGTGGTGCCCGGGCGAGCGCGGGCAGCCCCTGGATGTGAGCGCAGAGCCGAGGTAGAGTCCCAGCCGGGATCCCCTGCGCCGGCGAGGGACCCCGGCCCGGAGGTGTCCCCTTGGCGGGGGGACGGGTCGCTCGCTCTCCCAGCTGAGAGTTTAGCACCAAGCTCCTGTGGAGGGTTGGTTGCCCCTCCACGTGGCTATAAAGGCTGACAAGCCTCCGGCCATAGGGACCGGCCCCGTTTTGGCACGGCAGCGATGCCGCGAGCACCCTTGGTGTGGGGTTGGGGGGACCAGGGCTCCCTCCCCGGCGGGGGCCCACGGGGGAAAAGGCTCCTTGGTGTGTCTGCAGGGAGCAAATACCGGCCCCGGGAAGGCCCCAAAGGATAAAGTGCCTTTCAACACCCTAAAGAACACGTCAGCATCACCCGTTACAAACAGCGTTATACTCTAATGCAGACCTAGTACAGACAACAGCTGGTAACACAGTGCCATGGAGAGCGTATATAAATAGAGACTAACAAAAATACTGTTTTGGTCTTTTTTTTTTTTTCTTTTTTTTTGTTTGTTTTTGTTTGTTTGTTTGTTTTGTTTGTGTTTTTTTTTTTTTTCCTTTTTTCCAGTAGGGTTGCGATGGCATGAGAGCGGAGCCCAGGTGCCCCGGGGGCGGCGGGACCAGGAGCTGCCCTCCTCGGGGGAGCCCGTGGGAACGGGCGCTTCCTAATTCAGCATTAGGTGTTCAGTGATTTGCATCACCGTTCCAGTATTTTACGAGAGAAGAGAAAGAAAAAAAAAAAAAAAAAAAAACCAACAACCAAACAAACCCAAAAAAACCCCCAAAGGTACTGAGCAAATACCACTGTGCAAAGTTTGCTAAGGAACTTTTCTATTCTGTAAACCAAAATCTGCAGTTTATGCTTCCAGCCGCCGCGCCGCCCGGGGGAGGTTGCATCGCCCAGCCGGGCTCCTGCGGGGACTAAAGCCCCCCTGCGCTGGAGGTGGGCTGGATGAAGCCCCTCACCCGGCACGGGCTTGCTCTGCGTCCCCCCCCCGCCATCCCCTCCCAGGCACAGCGGCAGGACCGGCGCCCGCCGGGCTGGACCCACCGTGGCGGTCTCCGATGCTCCTCCAGAGCCAGAAGCACGAGGAGGGGCAGAGGGACGTGAGGAGCACAGGGCTCCATGAGATGAAAGGCTGAGGCTTTCCAGACGGGATCACCCTAAAAAATCATTTCCAGGTGCATGGGGGGGGGGGGTGGGTTGGCTTGCTGGCCCTTCCGCGGGGACACGTGCCGGCCGGCGCCAGCCCCGTCCCCAGGGATGCTGTGATATGTAAGGTCACCTCTTACGGCTCCGCTGGGGATGAATCCCGCCCCGAATGCCAGGAGCGGAGAGAAGCTGCCGGGGGGAGCCGGGAGGAGGCGGCTGAGCCCAGCACCGTCGCTCTGCCCCTGGCTGGAGCGGGGCGGGATGGGACCGGTGCTCCGGGGGACGCTGGCAGCACAGAGCGAGGTGGCACCAGCGCTGATATGGCAGAAGCGAGCACAGAGGTGATCTTATTCCCTTTTTTTAATCAAAGAGAGGAAAATAAACTACCTAAGGTGATGCTCGGGGCCGGGAAGGGGGGGTACGGCAGTTTCCAAGCCCAGCAAACCTGGAGGGAGGAGGTGGGGGGGGGGGGGCGGATAGAGACAGACCCCTCTACAAAGCTATAGGCAGGCTGCCCCATCCCTTTTCCAGTTCTTACAGGGATTTATAGAGACCCACCTCCCACGTAACGCACCAACTCTACGGCAGGAGGGAAGGGCAAGCCAGTCTGAAAATCCTTTTACAGAGAGGAGAAACAAAACCCCAAAAAGAAACAAAGGACGGAGGAGGGGAAAGAGAAGTTGGCAACGGGAGGTACGCTAAAGTGCATTAATATTCCCAGAGAGTGGAGGCGTCGATGGTGTCGGCGGATGCCTTGAGGACCCCGGCGTGGTCACCCTTCAGGTATTTGCCATTGATTTTGATAGCCACTTTGTTATAGTCGCAGAACTCAAAAAAGAAGTCCACGGGGGTGTCGCTGCTGCTGGTGACGGACGACTCGTTCCCCACCATCCAGTACTTCCCGGTGGTATCTGCGGGCAGAGGGAGAGGGGACAAGGTGGCCCCATGAGCCACCACGGGGACCCCGATGGCCATCGCCCCCCCAGCCCATACCCAACCCCAGCGACTCACCCTTGATGTTGTAGGCCCCATCGTTGAACTCCAGCTGGAAGACGTCGTAGGAGGAGCGGTTGGAGTCCAGGGTGCCGGTCACCTTCCGGCACCCGATGAAGCCGTGCTCGCCGCGGAGGACGATGATGGGCCTGTTGATCAGCTTCATCACAAAATGCTCCGTCTCGCCTGCGCCGGAGAGGAGAAGGGGCCGTGAGAGTGGCCTGGGGGGGGGGTGTGCAGAGCCCGGACCCCTCAGCTGCTGGCAGGAGTGAGGAGGGCGGTCTATGCCCCCCCCCCCCCTCCATTTCTCACCCACCCCATCCGTCCCCCCATCTCACAGCACCTGAAATGGTCATTAAGGAAACTTATCGCCCGCATCCCTGAGCATCGCTTGGAAGAGGAGCCCGGCTCAGGGGAAGGGGGAACTTTGACCGTCCCCTGCCGTCCCAGCGTGGGGTGGGGGTCCCTACGGGGGTCCCTTACCCGCCGTCTCCATGGAGGCCGCCAGCTGCCCGTTCTTCTTCGCCGTCACGTACTTGCCGTTGGCAGCTTTCAGGGTGATGCGCTTGTCGCACCACTCGATGTCAAAATAGCAACTCGCGTTCCTGCGGGGGCAGAGGGGGTGGTCAGCAGGATGCAACGGAAGGGGATGCTGCCAGTGCCACCCCGCTGCCTCCGAAAGGGCCACGGCTGGATCAGGAAACCCTGATTCGATCCATATTAGCGGGATGAGCCACATCGTGGTGGCCGTCCCAATAGGAAGCCCTCGCCCCGCAGGCAGGAGGCAGGTAAGTGCGCTTTTGGGGTTTCTGCCCGTCTCTCAGCTAGTGTAGGGCTGAAGTGCAGGGAAAAGCATTTCCACAGCCCAAACTGGCCGGGAAGGATTACGTGGCCCAAGGGACTTCCCGAGCATCATGGGCAGCAAGCCCCGACACAGCCCCCGCTCCGGGGAATTCACTGCCTTGGCTGGGAAGCATTTCAGGGCAAGCGCCTCGTCTGGAAAATCCCCTCTGGATTTGCCAGGGAGATGCAGAGGGGTCCCCGAAGCCCAGGCACGGCCCTGAGCTGCCGGAGATGGGGGACTCACTTTGTGGAGGCGGTGGACTGGATGCCCCCGTTGGAGGTGAGGGTCCAGTACTTCCCAGTGTAGGTCCTGAAGGCGCATTTCTTGGTGTCCTTGTTGATCTCCAGCTGGTAGGTCTCCTGGTCGCCCTCCTCATCTTGGTTGGCTGAGAGGTCCATCCCTGCGAGGGCAGAGTTAGATGGAGGTGGGGGGTTCCGGGGGGGACCCCAACCCACCTCCGGTGGGTCTGGGTGCGGGGGGCAGCACAGGTAACCCAACTGAGAGGTGCTCCCGCTCCCCTGGGTGAGCTTTGGTGACTCCCGAATCCCTCGCACACATTTCCCCTCTGGCATTTTGGGGTCAAATCCAGGTTTTCCTTTGGCTACTCAAGCATTAAGGCCATAAAGGGGGGCTGGACTGAGCTGAGGCAGCCGTGAGCTTCAGCTGAGGACTCTCCATCTCCATCACGATTAAGCACCGAGCAAAAACCAACTTAAGATATTTCACATGGAAAAGGGCTGTAGTTTTTTTTTTTTTCCCCCCAGAGGTGACAGCCAGGTTATTCAGTCCATTAGCAGAGGTCGCCACACCACCTATGAATCCCCAGCTCGCGGCATGTTTAAGGACCGTGGCACCATTTTTTTGTCCGTAAATTGTCACGGCCCATTGGGGCGGCAAGGCTTGCGGGGGGAGGAGGTTCAGAAAAGCCCTGGGGCGGCCAAGCCCTTCCCTGGCTCCCAAAAAACCATCCCCTGGCTCTGCCGGCAGGGGTGACCTGTCCCTGCACCGAAGGGACGTCGCTGTGGCCACGACCTGGCACTTGATGGCCATTCCCATCCTGGGCACCAGCCTCGGAGGTGGATGTGGCCAGTCCCGGGGCCACCAGCCTCAGTCCGGGGGCCACCACCAGCCCCTCCCCCCGGGCCACGTGCACATCCACCCAGAGGCACTGAGCCCAAGCAAACCTGCTTAGTCAGGGCCAGCGGGGCCAAACCCTCTCCAGAGCTCTCCAGCTCAGTGGATTTCTGCCTAAAAACACTTTTGGGATGGGAGTCACAAGCCGCAGCCAAAGCAAAGAGGCCGAGCCGCCGCGCTGGGTTTCATGCTCGGCCCCCGCTCCTCCCTGCCTAAGTACAGCCACCACGAGCAGAGACAGGCCCCAGTACCACCAGTGGGGCACCGGTCCGTAACCGGTGAGAGCAGCACGGGAGGGGATGGCGACACCGACTGGGTTTAAAGGAACTGGATGAGTTTTTCCGAGCAGAAGGCACCCGCGTCCCTCTCCCGCTGCACGGGTCCGACAGGCTCAAGTCCAACCAAGCACACAACCCTGGAAAGGACACAAAGCCTGTGTGCAACCTTTCTGCCCAAATTTGCCTTTTCCTGGAGACAAGAGCCCGCTCCTGGGGCTGGCAATGTCTTCAGCCCCGCGCTCCTCCACGGTGCATTGCCTCCCGGTTTCTCAGGATTTCGAGCACAGTCGCTGGGAGGGTTTCAGGAACTGCAGCCTTGGTGGCCTTTCTGCACTGAAAAGCCACCAGCAAGTCCCACCTCCCACCAGCTGCACCCCTGGGGAGGGACCATCTGGAACAAGTTGCCCAGAGAAGCTGTGGCTGCCCCATCCCTGGAGGTGTTCAAGGCCCAGTTGGACAGGGCTTGGAGCAACCTGGGCTGGTGGGAGGTGGCCCTGCCCAGGACAGGGGGGTTGGAACTAGATGATCTTCAAGGTCCCTTCCAACCTGAACCATTCTATGATTCTGTGATCTACCTCCACACCAGCTATCAGCCTTGGAAACGGAGATGCCTTCCCCCAGACCCCGCGGTTGGGGCAGACACAGCTACCTGGTGGCTTCCCATCACCCTGCCTGCATCTCATAACGGGCATCCATGTTCCGTCCCGTGGTCCCCGGGGAGCCGCCTCTGCTTTGCATATCAGCCTCCCGCCTTTCCCAAAGGGATTAGGCTTTGAAGGCTTTGCTTTGTTGGCTGTAATCTTATCTCCCACACCCAAACTGCCCTATGGCTGCCACACCGCCGCCTGTTCGCATCCCCTTTTCCCCACCACGCATCCTCCAGCACCTTCTGCAGCACCCGAGGGACACGCAGACCCCCCCTCCCCCTGGTGCTTTGCTCCCCGGGGTATTTGGGGCAGCGCAGGGGGGGGGGAGGGCAGAGGGATGCTGCACGGCCACCAACCCCATCCCCAGTGGCCAAGTCCGAGGCTCGTGTGGTTGCCCCACTCTCGCTGCCTCCCGGGGCCGCCGGGGGCTGAGCCAGCGGTCGGTGGAAACATTTGGTTTTGATTTTGCACCCCCGCCGGGAAAGCAGCGCCGCGGCAGAGCCGTACCACTGCCGGAGAGATGGAGCTGAGCGAGAGAGGGGGACGAGGGGCTCTTGGAGAGGGGGGGGGGCTCATGGAGAGGGACTGGGCTGCGGGAGGGGATGCAGCCCACCACCCAAGGCTGCGGGCACCCCAAAATCCACCAGAGCTGCTGCTGCGGTTTGCCACCCTTTTAGGGGAAGAGCTCCCTGACCCGCAGGCACCACGATGGGGACAGCCTGGGGAGGGGACAGGGGGGTGCTTTGAGCCGCAGAGCAGGATCGGACGGGCTGGAGATGGAGCAGCGAGTGCTGGGAGCCCCCCAGCACCGTCCCCTCTCCCCCAGAGACCCCCACCACGGAGCACAGCGAACCCACCAGCCCTCCCCACCTCCCCACCATGCGGTTGCCCGCGCTCTGGCTGTCGTGCGGAGGTTTGGCTTTCCCCGCAGCCTCGCAGGGCCTGGCGGCAGGAGGGTCTCCCACCGCCCCCTCCCCGAAAGGGGGGCTGGGTTGGGTTACACCGACTCAGCAGAAAGGAATGCAATTACTGCTGGGGCAGGAGGAGGCTTCAAAGGGCTGTAACTGAGCCGGAGCAGGAGGTTTGGGGGGTCACAGCTGGGGAAATGCTGGAGGAAGGATGAGCTGAGAGGTGGCAGGACCATGGCGGGTCCAAGAGAGATGTCCCGGTGTCCCCATCGGGCAGGAGAGAGGCTGTCCCTCCAGCCACCCCCCCCACCCCCCCCCTCTGCTCGTCGCAGCCCAGGGCCGTGGCAGGGAGCCGGCATCTCCCGCAGCGCCCAGCCGAGCCGCTGCCGCTCCAATCAAGCTTTAATTACCGCTCTTGGTAAATTTACAGTCTGGAGCCGGCGTGACTCTCTGCCTGACCTTGACGAAGTTGCTAATTACAGCTGGAGGCTGGGGGGGAGGGGAGGGTGGCACTTCGGGAAGGGCGAGAGCGGGAGGCGCATCTGCGCCCCCCAAAATTCCCCGCGTGCGACGGCCTCCGGCTCTGTCTGCGACACGGGTTTGCTACGGGGGGTCTTGGGGATGACGCAAAGGCTGGAGGTGGGAGCTGGGGGGGCTGAGGCGTGTGTCCCCCCAGGGCTTCCCAACACCGAGCCTCCCCCAGACAAAGCCCCTGGGCTGGAGGTCCCCGGAGAGGAGAGCCGGGGAAGGGCGATGGGGAGGAGAGCCGGCACTGGAGCAGGAATGGGCTTCCCAAGTCCTCAGCTGCCGACGTTTCCAGCCGCTGCCGACCCCTCGGGTTTGCGGGATCGATGCCCCGGCCCTCGCCGCTCTCCAGCCCAGGACAGCGGACGCAGACGGAGGCCCGTGGCCATCCCAGAGCACGCACACGCCTTCCCGCACCTCCCAAAGGGACAAGGCTTCTCCATCCAAAGGAGCAGCAGTTTGCCATGGCCGTGCCAACCTCCATGCCACGAGGGAGGGGCTGCAGACCCATCACGGGGGGCGTTTACAGCACGCAAAAACCTTTCCCCCTACATTAAGTTCATGCAGAGGGTGTCCTATGAGCCATCCTGCGATGGTGAGACCCATGGACACACTCCATGGAGGATGCCAGAGCCTGGGTTGACCACGGCCAACTGGTGGGATGAGCCAGCTGGAGCACCCCCGTACCCAGACCCACGGGGGGGGCAGCCCCACACATCAGGAGCTGCCTCTGCACAGGTTCTGCTCGCTGCCTTCCCATGGCTGGGAGCCGGCAGGGCCCGCAGGCAGCTGCCAGCCCAGCCCAGCACCGGGAGCAGGCGGGATGCTGCACCTTCCCCATCCCCCAACTCCCCAAAAGCCAAGAGGCTCCCTTCCAAAAAATAAAAAAAAAAAACCATTATGCCTAAAAACCCCAGCCCGCCTCCCTCCGAGGGAGCGCCGGCAGCGCCCCGCAAAGCCCCCGAGCCCTCGTGGGAGGCAAGGGCAGGATTTCAGGTCCTCATGCCCCAGCAGCCGGGGGCGGGGGTTGGGGGGGGGCGGCTGCACCCAGCTCTGCCCATGCAGGTCGGGTCCAGTCTCCCCGCAGGGTTCTGGCGCCCTGCACCCCACGCACGCTGCAGCCGCGCACGTGCCCCGAGACTCGGCTTGTCCCCTCCCTGCCCTTCGGACGGGCTTACGCTGCACCCGTAAATAAATTCAAACACGTTTTTGTCTAAAAGCAACAGCCCGGAGCAGCCGGGAATCACGCAGCTCCTCCGCCGGGGGGTGCAGCTCTGCGAAGGGGGTCACGGGTGTGGGGTGAAGGTGAAACACAGATTTCCTGGAAAACCCATCTCTCCTTCCCTATGGATTTCCTGTGTCTTCGTGGTATCCCCCAAGTGCCAACGCGCCACTTGGCATCTCCGGATGAAATGGCCGAGCCCACGCGCCCCCCACCCCAGAGCTGCACCTCTCCACCTCACTGTAGCACCAAGGTGAAGCCGGGGGGAGGGGGGGAATCAACCAGCATCAACCCACCCTGTGCTGGGGGGGACGACACACGACTCCTGGCCCCGGAGCAGAGCTCCCCATTGCCAACCCGGCATGCCCAGGCGCGCTCCCATCACCGCACTGCTCGCTCGCCTCCCCCCTCCTCGGACCCCTCTTCCCGAAATGCTTCACTCCCTGTCGGCCCATCCTCTCCCCCCATGGCGGTGGGGGAGGCAGGCGGCACACCTCGGCCGGGCGGGGGGTTGGCAGGGGCCCAGCGGAGCGGGGAGGACGCCAGCGCTCTGCCCCCGGGACCCTCGCGCCACAAAGAGCCCTTTGTTGCCGCAGCCGGGGCTAGAAAGGAGCCATTGAGCCGGGGAGGAGGCTGCTTTCGGCGGGCAGCACCCCGATTCGGTGCGGTTTGAAGGTGCAGTGGGGAGACGGGGGCTCTCACGGAGCCCGGGGCTCTCCGGGGACCCCGTCCTTCTGCGGCTGGAGGCAGGGGAGAGGTGCCAGGGCCAGCCCCAGCGCTGGCACCCACCTCCTGCTCCCCCTCCCGGGATTGTTGGCGTCGTGGTCCCCAGCGCCCTGTGTGCAGGGATCAGCGACGTCGGCCATCCCCGGGACAGGGAGGAGGCTCCAAGCCAGGAGCTGACTCGGCACTCGTGGGACAGCGCTGTCCCCGAGGCTGGACCCGCTCCAGCTCCCAGCTGCGGGAGCCACAAAAGTCCCCCGTGGGGCCATCCCCGCTCCTCTCATGGGGTCAGCGGGAGCACAGCCACTGCCATCCCTGCTCCGTTCCTGACTCCACGCGGGAACGAGCAGCCTTTTCCCAGGAGCCTGTGCCGAGCCACAGCCGCTCCCTGCCCGCATCCCGCATCCCGCATCCCCGGCGGCCTCCGGCGCATCTGCCAGCAGCCGCGGGGTTATCAGCTCGGCGGGGGAAAGGACTGTCTGGCTGCAACCGCTTCCTCCGGCGGCTGTTTTTTCGGCTGCCTTCTCCATAACCTTGGGACGAGGCCCTTTCCCGACGGGAGAAGGGAGGGCGAGCCCCGGCGAGCAGCAGCTCCCAGCCTCTCCCTGCTGCCGGGCAGGATAAAGCGGGTGGAAACGGCTTTTCTGGCCAAAACGGGACTCCAGTGAGGATGTGCAGCCCCAGCGCGGCCCTCCCCACCGTGTTTTGCTTGGAAAGGGGCCGGGCACAGCCCAGAGCCCCCTGTTGCTGGGGAGATTTGTGCCTTCCCCACCCCCCCCCCCCTTTTCCCACCCCTCACCCCCCATCCATCCCGAATCACACAAAGCCGACGGGTCCGCCAACAGCTCTCCCACCCGCGCCGTGGGGTCCCGTCCCCCGTCCCCCCCCTCCGCACATCTCCCCCCCCCCCACATCTGGTTTTCCCATCTCCGGTGACAAAGGGCTGCAGCAGCCCTTCCCCCCACGGCGCTGCGGCAGCCTCCCGCCATCACCATCCTCCTTCTCCTCCTCCCCCCTCCCCCTCCCCCCCCCAAACCCCTGCGCCTGGGCAAATAGTCCCCACTGCCCATCTTTGCAGGCATTTATATATATATATAAATTTATTTTTTTAAGGGGCTGCTTGGCAGGGCAGGATTTGCTCTAGGAAAGAAGAAAAGCCATGAGCTCCCTGCGAGGAGCTGCCCAGGCACGGATGGGGGTTAAGCTGCAACCTTGAAATATTATATCCACACAAAAGAAAAAAAAAAAAGAAATATATATATATATATATATAAAAATTCCCCGCTGCTTGTTCCTGCAGGCATCGCAGCAGCCAGACGTGCTCGCACCCATCCCGCGCCCGGCGTGTGCCGGCCTGACCCGGCCATGTGCCCCCCTGGGCTCGCAAGCCTCGTGGCAAGTAGCCCTGTACCTCCAGCATCGCCCTGCCTGCAGAGTGGGGGACACCCCCCCCCACCACCACCCCTCCAGCGAGCACCCCTCAAGCTGGGGGGATGGGGGAGGGGAGGGGGGGGATGCAGGCTGGGTGCTGGGAGAAGGGCGGGCGACCATGTGGCCGGGGAGCAGCACCGGGTGGCGAGTTGCGGGGGGACGCGGGGGGGGCAGCCGATGGCTCAGGGATGCTCGGGGAAGGGGGAGTTTGGTGGAGGCTTTGTTGGGTGAACAATGGGCTCCGCAGGTAGGAAGGCGATGGATGGCAGCCCTGCCTCCTTCATGGCATGGGAAGACCCCATCCACCCCCCCAACCCTCTCCCCTCCCCCTCCCCGTCCATCCCTGCACCCCAAGGCACACCCCTCACCATTCCCCCCCCCCCCCCCCCTCAGGGCGCCCTGCGGAGGCGATGCTGGAGGGATGGGGGGTGCTGGAGGGATGGGGGGCCCCCAGGCAGGCGACGCTGGAGGGGGATGGGAGAGGGAATGTGGGAGGGGTGCGGGGGGGGGGGGGGCAGGATGATGGAGGGATTGGGGGAGGGGCGGCGGCAGCCATGCTGGAGGGGTGAGGGGGGTGCCCTGGGGAGATGGTGACTACAGGGGTGTGAAGAGGGGCTCAAGGGGGGGGGGGGACGTAAGAGACCCTAAAGAGGTGACGCCGGAGGGATGCAGGAGGGCACCCTGTGGGGTTGCTGCTGCAGGGAGGCAGGGGATGCTGGGGGGATGGGAGGGGGCTGCCGGGGGAGGGGGGGGGGGGGCGCTCCGAAGGGATGCAGGGGATGCGCAGGAGGTGATGCCGGAGGGATGCAGGGGGGGCAGCTCGGGGCGCGCCATGCCCCGATGCCGGGGGGGATTCAGGGGCTCACCCCGGGGCGGCGACACCCCAGGGACTTAGGGGTGGCCGAGGCGCGTCGCGTGTGTGTGTGTGTGTCCCCATCCCCTCGTACCTTGCCGGGTGGAGACGTTCCTGTCGTTGCCGGCCCGGAGCACGACCTGCGGGCAGCTCTGTTCGAGGGCGAAGAGCTCGTCCTTGCCCACCTTGGCGCTCTTGCCCGCCTTGAGGGTGCCGCTGGGTCCCGAGGGGGCGAGGTAGCGACCCTCCCCGTCGCGAAAGGCCACCTTCCCGCAGCGAAACTCGAGGGTGAAGGCGGTACCGGGCTCGGCGGCGGGGACCAGGCGACCGTCGCAGCGGAGCAGGCGGTGGTCGCAGCTCTGCAGGCTGTACCGCTGCTCCACGAAGAGGAGGGTGATGAGGGCATCCACCCCCCACGGCACGTCGCGGTCCACGGCCAGCTCGTCGCGGCGGGGTCCCAGGTGGGCGTAGCGTTTGCGGGCCAGGCTGTAGAGGTTGGCCTGGGGATGCATGGCCAGGTGGACGCTCCATTTCTCGGTGGCCGAGACGGCGGGGGCGAAGCAGGAGAGGCGGTCCTCGGTGCCGCCGAAGAAACGGCGGTGGGGTTCGGACTGCAGCGACCAGCGCCCGTCGCCGTGAGCCACCACCAAGAAGCGACAGTCGGGACCCGGCTCTTCGCTGTCGCAGCTCACCCGGCCGTCCTTGTCGGCCGCCAGGTACCGGCCCAGGTGGCTTTTGAGCAGCACGGCGCTGGAGTCCTCCCCGTCCTGCTCCAGCGTCCAGATCTGCTTCTTCTTCATGCTGGCGGCCGAGGCGTTCACCTTGAACCCGAAAGCCTCCGCCGTCAGGTACTTGTTGCTGCAGTTGATGAGCCCGAACTGGATCTGCACCGGCTCCGCCGTCCCGTTCGCCGTCATCCTGCCGCCGCCGCCACCGACCGCCGCTGCCGTCGCGCCCGCCCCGACGCCGCCTTTATAGCGCTGCCGCCGCGGCACCGCCTTCCCCCCCCCCCCCCGCTCCTCCGCTCGCTGGGGCCGCCCCCCCCCTGCTGAGACCCCCCCTCTCCACGCCCGCCCGCCCCCTCCGGCCTCCGCCGCTGCCTCCCCCCCCCCCTCCCGCCGCCCCCCAGAGCCCCGCAGTGGGGCAGGACCCCTCCCGGTGGAGCAAGAGCCCCCTTGAATAGCAGGACCCCCCCCCCCCCCATTGCGAGACTGCGCTGCATCGCAAGACCTTTCCCTGCATTACAAAAGCCCCCTTGAATTGTAGGATTTCCCCCCCACCCCACATTGCAAGATCCTCACTGCATGGCAAGACCCCTCCCGGCATTGCCAGAGCCCCCTTGAATTTTGCATGCCTCCCCCCCCCCCAAACATCGCAAGACCCCGCTGCATTGCAAGACCCTTCCCTGCATTACAAAAGCCCCCCTTGAATTGCAGGATCCCCCCACGCACAATTGCGAGACCCCCACCACATGGCAAATCCCCTCCCTGCATTGCAAGGCCACCCCACACACGCCCCAAGACCCCCTCTGCATTGCAGGAATCCCCCCCCCCCATTGCAAGACCCCTCTCCTGCAATGGAAGACACCCCCCCACTCCTCCCCACCCCATTTCAAGACTCCTCCCTGCGTGTCCAACCCTTGGCATTGCGTAGCAGGAGCCCCCTTTAACCCCAGGGTGCTCCCCCCATTGCAAGAACACCCCCTGTGTGGCAAGACCCCCCCCAACAATACAAGACCCCCCTATGCATTCCAGGATCCCCCCCTCATTATAAGACCACCCCCTGCATTGCAAGACATCCCCTTGAACCGCAAGTCCCCCTCCTGCCTTGCGAGACCCCATCCCATTATAAGACTCCTCCTACATTGCCGGACCCCCCCAGCACCCCTCTGCCCCTCCGGGGCCGTTGGCCACGCTGCGGGGCTGCGGGACAGAAGGGGAGAAGGGTGAAAGGTGCCACGGCCCCCCTGCCACCGCCGAGTCACCCCGGCGCCCCGCGCCAGGCCCCAGCGAGGCTGGCGTACCTGGGCTGTGGGGAATCCCAATTCCCCCAGCAAAACCAGAAACAAAACAGGGGCGCTCCTGTGCAAGGCGGGTGTTTTGAGGCCGTTTCTCGGGGTGCGGGTCAGCGGCGTCCGAGGCCACGCTCCGGTGGCGCGTACCGCAGGGCTGACCCCGCGAGGGACCGCAGCGCGGGAGAGCTGCCTGTGCTGCCCAGGGGTGCTGCCCACCGCTCCCTGGGGACAAGGACACTTCCCATGTCTATAACATGGAAACGAACCCCGAGGAAGAGGAGCGTGGCTGGGGTGGCAGATTTGAAGCCCCCCCCAGGCTGCACACAGGCTCCCGCGCCCTTGTGGGGGGAAAAGGGTTGGGGGAAACGAGCTGTTCGCTGGGGAAATGTGCAAAAGTAGATAATTGGAGAAAAAGGGATAGGAGGGACACAGGGACTGGTTTCCAGGCAGATCGGGAAGCCGGACAAGGGAAGGGCACGGGTGGGACAGTGTGCGCTCGGGGCTGGCTGGCACAGAGCCTTTCCCCACGCTCATCCCCCACCTCGGGCAGGACCTCATCCAGCCCCCCCAGGCCCTCCAGGCTCCACTGGTTCTGCACTGGCCGTACTGGTTAGAGCCCCTGCACCACCCCACAACCACCCGCCCCTGCCCCGGGGGGAGCGATGGCACAACCACCCCCGGGGGCAAACCTGCCAGCCCTGCATGGGGTTTGTTTTCCCGCATGCCTCGGCCAGACCTGCTCTGCGCTGGCGCTTGCCTCACAGCCCTGCGAATCCGGACAGACAGACAGACAGACAGACAGACCATTTGCAACCAGAACCAACCCCACAGCCTCTCAGCCGGGCCGGGAACAAATCTCCCCCAGCGCCAGCTAGGCACAGCCACGTTTTTCTCGCAAAAACGCTCCTTTTGGTAAAAGCAATCCCGGCGTTAGGACCCGGCCACGAGGCCGAGCAGCTGCCCGGGACCCACAGCTGCCGGGATCTGCCTTCTCCTGCCGCAGCGGGCAGATGGTGGCGAGGCTGAGAAAGAAACGGCTTTTCTGTTCGACACACACAGGCAAAAAAAAAAAAAAAAAAAAAAAAAATTAGCAATTATGCAGGAAAAAGAAAAAAAAAACACCAAACAACCCACCCTGTTTTCTCCCCACCGCCCGGCAGCGCGGCGCGGATGGCTGGCACTGCCTGGCTCAGCTGCCCTCACGGCGTGGGCAGCCTGCGCTTGGCGGGGACGGGAGAGCCCCAAATGCCGTCCGAGATGTCCCCCACGTGTCACTGTGGTGGCAAAGGATGACTGGTGCCCCCCCGGCCTGGGGATGCAGCAGTCAAAACCCATCTCCCGGGTGCATCCGTGCGTGCCGGGTGCGCTGGAGCAGTAAGAAAGGCGCTGGGTTTCCCTCTATATATTGCATTTCCCATCGTCTTTGGAAGCTGCCGTGACTAAACGCTTCTGAGGTCACCCACCCCACCCCCCACAGCCCTCCCACCATCGCTCCTGCAGGAGACCTCATCCTCAGCGCACAGCATCCATGACAAGGGCTTTCCGGAGCACGGCCGTGTCCCCTCCGGAGGGGCTGCGTGACTCACCCGCTGGGACTTCAAATAAACCCCGGCTCCGAAAAAGAAAAGCAAAGAGAAAAGGAGCCCCGGTCATGGAGTGACCCTTGTCTTGCCCGCCTCGGGCACAGAAACGCCCTCGGATTTTCATGCTTGCCTGGATGCTTTTTGTCGCAGCCCGGCTTGGTTTGCGAGCGGTCCCGGGGGCTTTGAGCTGAGCTCGTGAAATCGGGTTTGAACACGGAGCTGGTGGCTGGGGCCGCTGCGGGGAGGGCGGGCTGCGGGGCACACCGGCGCGGTGCCAACGGCGGGCACGGGGGGTTTGGGGGAGGGCAGAGATGGCCAACGCAGGGTACGGCAACATCTGGTGAAGAGTTATAGGGGTGCAATGGGCTGCTTCATCCTTCTGTCCCCCTGGAGGACAGCGGAGCCGTCCCAGGGCAGCAGATGTCCCCAGGCGAAGGGGCATGGTGGCACAGTGGGACGGAGATGGAGGCACCAGCCCGAGGCGCAGCAGCCGGGGGATGCTTTGGGCTGCGTGTCCAGCCCTCTCCTCCGGCACACGCAGCCCGTTGGGTCACCGCTGTGTCACAGCGCGTCTGGAGCCAGTGCCACCGGGTCACCCCTCGGAGCGTGGCTGTCCTCTGCCTTCAAGCCACATCTCAGCTGCCAGCCGGGTCTCAGCCCTCCTCGTCTTTGGTGGAGCAATTTTGGGGGCTCGCTGCGAGGAGGCTGCTCGCAGGTTTTCATCCCAGCAGCTCACGGGGCACAGACTGGCTTACAGCTGCCTGTTCCCCCCGGGATCTCTGTGAACTCCAGCTTGGTGTCGCTGGCACGTGCAGGCAGATGTCCCAGGGGTGTCAATGTCCCTTACGGTGGTGGCAGTGGCTGCGAGATGGCCAAGGCTGGTCTGGGAAGCTCCTCCCAACGTGGGTATCCCCCCCTCACCCCACCAAGGGGGCTCAGCAGAGCTCGGGGACCAACACAGCCGGGCAGCCACCGTCTTTCCAGCCACCTCTGTCCTCAAGCAGGACAGGGCTTGGTGACAACAGGAGCCCTGGCACCGGACGGGGTGACCTTGTGCAGCCCAGTGAGCCCAACTCTGGTGGGACAGAGGGCTTTGCCAAAACCACCCTGCCATCAGGGACCGCTGGACCGGTGCTGGGAAGAAGCCCCAAGCGCAGACCCAACAACCCGGCCGGGGGCTGTATCTCCCTGGGGTCCCCGACGAGTCCCTTGCTGCTACTGGTGGCCACGGGGGACACCCCGGGGTGCCCGGCTGCCCCGGCCTCCCTGCCATATGCCGCCAGGCAGCTCAGCAGAGGTTCTCCTGCGGCTGTCCCAACAGTTGGCAGGCGCCCCAGCCTCATTAAAATTGTATTAGGCGGTATTTAAAAAAAAAAAAAAAGCAGCAGCAGCACCAGGGAAAACAAAGGACAGCCCTAAGAGAGGGGCTCGGAGCGGTGGATCGCGCTCCGGGGGGAGTTTTCCCGTGGGATGCTGCTCAACCACATCACCCAGGACAGTGGTGGAGCATCGTTGGGGCTCAGACGTGTCCCCGCATGTGGTGGCCGTCAGGAGCAGTCACGGTACCGGTCGTGGGGTTTGCTCAGTGCTTTATTAGCTGGGTTTATCCTGTTAGCGTAATTTAATTGCACCCAGAGCACAATAAGGGATGGAAATGCTCGAAGCGCCCTCTTTAAAGCAGTTTGGGTGTTGGGCATAGGCAAGCCTCAAACAAATGAAGGAAAAAAATGGACGGGAAAGCACGTACGATTGGGCAGTCCTAGGCCCGGCTTGGGACTTTGTCCCTCTCTTCCTGCTCGAGTTTGTGTTCTGGTGTGGTTTTCTCATTATCAGAAACTAAGGCAAAAACCTGCCCCTTCCTCCAGCTCCCCCCGAGGACCCCGCGGAGGTGGGGTGGAGGCCGGACCCCGGTTCATACAGCAGGAGAATGAATTTTATTGGGAAAGCTTAAAAGACCTTTTGTGTGGCGGTTATTAACCTCGGCAGCGGGGACGATGCTCTTTGTCCCGGACCCAGCGCCCCGCCTGGTCCCTGGGGGCTCTGCTGGGGGCGCCTGTGGCCCCATGGAAGTGCCCAGGAGGAGCAGATGAGAGATGCGGGGCATTTGGGGGGGGCCAAAATAATCAGGAAGCTTTCTAGGGATGCTTTCCAGCCTTTCAAAAAAACCAAAAAAAAACAAAAAAAAAAGGAAAAAAAAAAAGGGGTGGGGGAAGAATAGGGACGTGCATTCTTTGCTGCCCATCTTGCAGCAAACTGCAAGCAGAAGGTGCGAGAGCCCTGGGGGCTTTTTGTAGTCCCTTAGGAGGAAAAATAAGCCACGTCTGTGTGATGGTGGCCGGTTCCTGCGATGTGGCAGCAGCGCTGCTGTGACACGCGGAGGGGAAGGCTCTTGCTGGCGGCCCACACGCAGCCCAGCGGTGAATTTTGGCTCCGAAACCACTTCAGAGGAGCCTCTGGCAGCGGGCGATGCCGGCTGCCCTCCTCCCCCGGGATGCTCCAGCGCGGAGGTTTCGGCCGGGGCCGGGGTCGGGTCGGTCCGTGGCGGCAGGAGGGTGATGTTGGGGGAAGCCACGGTGGTGCCGCTGCCCATGGGTGCAATGAGCGCGCACGTGCTCAGCTCTCACCTGCACCTTGTGCCCATCAGCGCGGAAGCCGCAGCCGCCACCCAAACCGGGGGGCCGAGAGGAAAACTCCAGCGCCAGCCCCATCGCCCACCGCACATCCCCGCTTTTAACTCCCCGCTGCAGCACAGAGTCAGCGCGGAAGAATTTGCAGGGAAGAAGAAAGTGTGTTATCAGCATCTGCCCACGCAGCTCTCCAAAATAACCCGGCCCCAGCCGCTCGGCAGCGCCAGGCGGAGCAGGTGACTCAGCTTGCGACAGCAGCTCCTTTCTGCCCCGATTTTCTCGCTCGGTCATGCCCGGATCCACGTTTCCCACTGTGGCCGGTGCACTGTGCCTGATGGACGGCCCCGGCGCCGCCTCCGCTCATGCCAAAGGGTTTGGTGGGCAGAGGAACGGCACTGCCTGAATCCCCACGGCACGGCTGCTCTCTGCAAACCCGCCGCATGCCGTAGGGCTGGTCCGAGCGCGGCTGGGATGGTGGTCACCATTCCCAGCACGACATCGCTGCCGTGAAACACAATGCATTGGTGCCGTCCTCACCTTGGGACGGTGCACGGTGCATCCCAAAGAGGACGTAAGAGGGATGGGGAAGCCTTGGAGCGGCTGGAAACGAGTCAGAGGATGGCAAGGAGGGACATCAGGAATGGGGGACAAGGCGAGCAGGCCAGGAGGAAGCCGCCCAGGATGGGGGATGAGAAGGAGGAGGAGGTAGAGGCTCATGTTTTGTGTTTGCCGTCACCCCAGCATCTCGCTGTGGGCTCGAGGCGCAGCGTTGGGGGGGGTGCACGGGCACCCTTTGCAGGATGCTGTTGCAGGGGGGGGGCTGGGACCGAGACCCCCACCCCCTGGGTAGCTGCATCCCACGGGTGCAGGAGTTTGCGCGTGAACCCATCCAGCGAAGTGAGAGGGCTGGGGCTCAGCCTGGAGAGAAACCATGGCCAAGCCCCAACAGGACCAGGGGGGGCTCCCCCCAAACACCCCCAGAGCAGGAGGACCCATATCTTTAAGGAAGAGGTAGCAGTGACAGGAGCAGTAATTGGAGCCAGCTGGGAAGCCTCAGGGGATCCCTATAAAGGGCTGAGAGGGATGCAGGGGGGGATTTTACCATCCGAGGCTTGGAGGGGAGGGGGTTATTGGGTTTCTTGGTGGCAGTATCCGGCTATCCCAGGGCAGGATGCAGGGCTGCAGCAGCGCATGCACCAGTGCTTGCAGCAGGGAGCACCAGGCAGGCAGGAGCTGGGATTTTTGGCCCAGGGAAAGGGCTGGAGGCAGCGGTTTGAGGATGAGGGGGGGTCAAACCTCCCTGCCCAGGCACGGCTTCCGCCAGCTGTGCCTTCCTGGGCCCAGAGATCCCTTTCCAGATGGATAAATCCATTGTCAACGGTGAAAAGAGTCCATTAGCCAGGATTAGGAACGGGGCCTTTGGGGATTAGCCCCGCACCTCCCACCCAGCCCTCCCCTGCCTCCTGCGGGCGCCCATCTCCGCCTCCTTGGAGGCATCCTTTGGATGCAGGAGGGAATGGGATTCCCATTGAGCTGTGGGGCTGAGAAATGGGGGAGCTGGCAGAAAAGAGGGTCAGTTGGGTCCCCTAGTGACTCGACAGCCTGCTCCCCGTTGCGTCTTCTCACGCGCATGCAAACACACACCGCACCGCACCCTGCAGCAGCAGCAGCAGCCCTCGGGCAGGGGGTCTGCAGCCCATGGCACTGCTTGTCCCGGCGGCACCGCCGGCAGCCGGTGCGTGGGACTGTGCCACCTCGGCCGCTGGCAGAGAACGGCTGCAGGAAGGGAGGAGGGAGCCTTTGGGGCAAGCAGAGACCTCCCTGCGCTCGCTCGGGGCGGGTTGTGCTTTTGTCAGGTCAGGGGCAGCTGCAGGCTGGGGGTGCAGGAGGGAAAGAGAGCGTTATCCCGGACCAGGGGTCGTTGCAGCCCCTCGTTTCTCTCCTTAGGCACATCCGTGCCCATCTCCCTTTAGCGTCTGGGCTTTCCCTGCATCCTCAGTGAGCCCCAGCGAGGCTGGAGGAGGTTTTGTGCATGGGGAAACTGAGGCAGGGGAGCCCAGCCGTGCGCTCCCTTCCCATCTGGCATGTGGAAAACCACACCTGGGATGGAAACAGAGGGCGTCCTCCCTGCAGGGTCTGCAAGGAGGGGCGGTGGTGCTGGGGGAAGGCACCAAGCAAAATTTGGAGCCCCTTGTTGAATCGAGCATCACTCACTGTGTGCGCTGCAAAGAGGTGCTGGATCCCACCTCCGGCTCGGCAAACCCGGGGGGGATTCCTGGTGTGAAATCAGTGGCAAATGGGAGCCGGGGGGGGGACACACACGGGTTTTTTCCCTCTTCCTTCCCTCCATCCTTCCATCCCTCCATCCCTCCGCTGTCTTCGCTTCCCATTACAGGGGCTGTCAAGCCGGATTTACCCGCAGGCGAGAGGGAGATGGGGGGGGGGGGGGAAGATGGGGGGGCTTCTCTGCGGGCCTGGCTGCAGAGAGGCCCCCGAGAAGGCAGGAATGCGAGTCGAGGACGGCGGGGGGGGGAGGGGGGGGGGGAGGCGGCCGCTGAAACCCAAAACCTCCGCGGAGGGGCCGCGGGTGTCGGCATCCGGCTGCAGCCGGGGGCCCCGCGGTGCGGGCCGGGGAAGGGGCTGCGGCTCCGCCCGGCACCGGGCTCCGCGCCCGCGGGGGGGGGGGGGGGGGTGGGGGGGTGGCGGGGATGGAGGGAAGGTGCTTTTAGTGACGGTGTTGGGAACCCCCTCCCCAGCCCCTTCCCCAGCCGGGGTTGAGCCGTGCGAGAGGTTTTCAGGCTGGAAATGGAAGCGAGAAGGAGAATAAACCCCGGGTGATGGGGGGCTGGGGGGGGTCCCCGGTCCTGGGTATGAGGGTGAGCCCGAAAAACGGGGCTGGAGATTGGGTTTTCTGCGCTCTGGGGGAGGCAGTGTGTCACAGGAGGGAGAGGGGATGGGACAGGGACCGATGCGGCTTTGCAGGACAAAGCAAAGGCCTTTGGTGGGGAGGGGGAGCGTGGGTGGGAGTGGGGGGGTCGGAGCTGGGTGAGGTCCTTGGTCAGTGGGTGATGCCGCCTGCGGCGTGCACCTCGGCACGCGCGATTCCTTGTGCAACAGGCGTGTTGGCACGTGTGATCCCGTGTGCGGCGTGCGCCTTGGTGCGCGTGATCCCATGTGGGGTGTGCACTTTGCCGCGTGCACCTCGGTGCGCAGCGTGCGTGTTGGTGTGTGCAATCGCATGTGCGGCGTGCGCCTCGGTACATGCGACTCCGCGTGTGGTGGGATCGCACACAGCGAGGTGCATATGTGCGGTCTGCACCTCAGTGCATGCAGTCCTGCATGCGGCACACGTCTCGGCACATGCAGTCCTGCATGCGGCACACGTCTCGGCACATGCAGTCCTGCATGCGGCATGCATCTGGGCACATGCAGTCCTGCATGGGGTATGCATCTTGGCCCACGCAGTCCTGCATGCGGCATGCATCTTGGGATGTGTGGTCCTGCCTGCAGCGCGCGTCTTGGGGTGCGCAGTCCTGCATGGGGTATGCATCTTGGCACACACAGAGTCCTGCACGCAGCATCTTGGCACGTGTGGTCCTGCCTGCAGCGTGTGTCTTGGGGTGCGCAGTCCTGCATGGGGTATGCATCTTGGCCCACGCAGTCCTGCACGCAGCATCTTGGCATGTGTGGTCCTGCCTGCAGCGTGCATCTTGGCATGCGCAGTCCTGCATGGGGTATGCATCTTGGCATGTGTGGTCCTGCCTGCAGCATGCGTCTTGGGGTGCGCAGTCCTGCCTGCAGCGCGCGTCCTGGGGTGCGCAATCCTGCATGGGGTATGCATCTTGGCCCACGCAGTCCTGCACGCAGCATCTTGGCATGTGTGGTCCTGCCTGCAGCGTGCATCTTGGGGTGTGCAGTCCTGTGTGGGGTATCCTGCCTGCAGCGTGCATCTTGGGATGTGTGGTCCTGCCTGCAGCGCGCGTCTTGGGGTGCGCAGTCCTGCATGGGGTATGCATCTTGGCCCACGCAGTCCTGCATGCAGCATCTTGGCACGTGTGGTCCTGCCTGCAGCGTGCGCCTGGGTGTGCGCAGTCCTGCCTGCAGCGTGCATCTTGGGGTGCACAGTCCTGCATGCAGCGTGCATCTTGGCACATGTGGTCCTGCCTGCAGCGTGCGCCTGGGTGTGCGCAGCCCTGCATGGGGTATGCATCTTGGCACACACAGAGTCCTGCACGCAGCATCTTGGCACGTGTGGTCCTGCCTGCAGCGTGTGTCTTGGGGTGCGCAGTCCTGCCTGCAGCGCGCGTCTTGGGGTGCGCAGTCCTGCATGGGGTATGCATCTTGGCCCACGCAGTCCTGCATGCAGCGTGCATCTTGGCACGTGTGGTCCTGCCTGCAGCGTGCGCCTGGGTGTGCGCAGTCCTGCCTGCAGCGTGCATCTTGGGGTGCACAGTCCTGCATGCAGCGTGCATCTTGGCACATGTGGTCCTGCCTGCAGCATGCGCCTGGATGTACGCAGCCCTGCATGGGGTATGCATCTTGGCACACACAGAGTCCTGCACGCAGCATCTTGGCACGTGTGGTCCTGCCTGCAGCGTGTGTCTTGGGGTGCGCAGTCCTGTGTGGGGTATCCTGCATGCAGCGTGCATCTTGGGATGTGTGGTCCTGCCTGCAGCGCGCGTCTTGGGGTGCGCAGTCCTGCATGGGGTATGCATCTTGGCCCACGCAGTCCTGCATGCGGCATGCATCTTGGCACGTGTGGTCCTGCCTGCAGCATGCGTCTTGGGGTGCACAGCCCTGCCTGCAGCGCGCGTCTTGGGGTGCGCAGTCCTGCATGGGGTATGCATCTTGGCCCACGCAGTCCTGCATGCAGCGTGCATCTTGGCACGTGTGGTCCTGCCTGCAGCGTGTGTCTTGGGGTGCGCAGTCCTGCCTGCAGCGTGCATCTTGGGGTGCACAGTCCTGCATGCAGCATGCATCTTGGCACATGTGGTCCTGCCTGCAGCGTGCGCCTGGGTGTGCGCAGCCCTGCATGGGGTATGCATCTTGGCACACACAGAGTCCTGCACGCAGCATCTTGGCACGTGTGGTCCTGCCTGCAGCGTGTGTCTTGGGGTGCGCAGTCCTGCCTGCAGCGCGCGTCTTGGGGTGCGCAGTCCTGCATGGGGTATGCATCTTGGCCCACGCAGTCCTGCATGCGGCATGCATCTTGGCACGTGTGGTCCTGCCTGCAGCATGCGTCTTGGGGTGCACAGCCCTGCCTGCAGCGCGCGTCTTGGGGTGCGCAGTCCTGCATGGGGTATGCATCTTGGCCCATGCAGTCCTGCATGCAGCGTGCATCTTGGCACGTGTGGTCCTGCCTGCAGCGTGTGTCTTGGGGTGCGCAGTCCTGCCTGCAGCGTGCATCTTGGGGTGCACAGTCCTGCATGCAGCATGCATCTTGGCACATGTGGTCCTGCCTGCAGCGTGCGCCTGGGTGTGCGCAGCCCTGCATGGGGTATGCATCTTGGCACACACAGAGTCCTGCACGCAGCATCTTGGCACGTGTGGTCCTGCCTGCAGCGTGCGTCTTGGGGTGCGCAGTCCTGCCTGCAGCGTGCGCCTGGGTGTGCGCGGCCCTGCGTGCAGCTCTGCGCAGTGCAGTGTGCATCCCAACACTGCCACCCAGCAGCGCGGCCGTGCTTTGCAGCGGGCCGGACGGGTGCTGCAGCTTGTGGAAATAAATGCTTTGCAGGGTGGGCAATATGGAAACGAACAAAGCAGTTGCGGGGAGGGAGCGCGGAGGCTTTGCTGCCTGCTCAGCCCCCCCCAGGGGTGTCTCTGATCCCCTCTGCGGATGCTGCATCTCTCCAGGAGCATGTCCCTTGCTCTTGCGCATCACTTGCAGACACAAACCAGGACTCCGCAGCGGTCTGGCAGCTGGTGCTGCAGGATTTGAGCCCTGGGTGGGAGCGAGCATCACAGCATCGGGAACTGGGTGCCCCAGCGCCGACTGATCCCCACCAGTGATGCCGGAGGCTCCGTGCCACTGACAGCAGACTCCGACCTGATTGCTGGGGCTGATTCCTCTTGCGCCGTGATTTCACAAAGTGATGGTGTAACCGCTTACTCCATCACAGCCTGATCCAGATCCTGGTACCCAGTGCAGGGACAAGAGAGGCTGTGAGTCCCCAAAACCCCCCCACCTCATCCCAGCATCATCCCCATTGCCGGTCCCTGGACTGGGGCGGGGGGGAACTGGCCCCAGCACAGACCCAATCACCCTTCACCAATGCGGGCAGGAAAAATTCAGTAGAAAAACACAATCTACCCCAAAGCAGCCGGGAAAAATTCAGTAGAAAAACACAAACTACCCCAAAGCAGCCCTGGCCACCCCTTGGGGGTCCCTTCACCCCAGGGACACTGCACACCCCGTGGCTCCACGTGAGCCTTTGATGCTGTGGGACGTCACCAGGCCATTTCCCCAGCGTCTTATCACTGGGGTGAATCATTTACCGGGGCGGGCAGGCTGCCGGCAAAAGCCTCGTAACAGCCGGTGCCAGTTGGGCACGGCCAGGATGGGGTTGGGGGGTCTCCCCGAGTGAAGCTGTGAGCTGAGTCGGTCCCTCTGCCCTGCGCAGGGAACGGGTTGCAAAAGGGGAATTTAGGGGAGAGGGCGGACAGTCGGTGTGCGGCTGAGATCACTGCATCCCGGGGCTGCCCGTCCGGGGTGGGTTTATTTAGGCAGGATTTGGGGAAGCTCTGGAGCGAGAAGCCAGCTGAAACCCCGCTACCGGGGCGATTGCAGGGTCGGCTTTGCTGCTTTGGCCTCCCCATGAGTATTTTGGGGCGTTTGCCCCATCGTGCAGGTGGGGATGCCACAACCCCAACCCCCTCCCAGCCCCTTGGTCGGGGGAAGACTCCGAAGCGCGGGGCACTGCCATGTCCCCGTGGCGAGGTGACAAGGGATGCGTGGGTGACAGGACCACCCGGACCAACACCCCCGCCACCTCCTGGGGCGATGGGAGAAGACTTCGCTTCCTCCTTCATACCCCGGGGGCATTTGCTCCCTTGACGTAATCCCGGGTGAATGTGTCATGCCGGAGGTCCCCGGCAGGGGTGAGCTGAGCGGTGACAGTCGGTGCTGAGCCCCGGTGGCTTCTCCAGGGCTCGTTAAACCATCCCCCAGGGCGGTGCAGGCAATCAGCCTTGCATCCTCCATGGGGAAACTGAGGCACAGCCGGGGCTGGAGGAAGTGGCATGGGGGACACACAGGGATGCCCCATGTCCCACTCTTGGGCATGGCTGGGGAAGGACGGGCCAGCTCGGGGTCACCCTTGGAGGCAGCCCTGTGCTCTGGGTGGGCTGAAGGTCCTGTACGTTAACGACGGGCTCCGTGACGCCTCTCCCACGGGCAGCAAACAGGCTGCACCCACCCAACTCCACGTCCTTCAAGGTGCTCCCGGGTGTATTTACACTTCCGTGCCTCCAGACCAAGTTCTTTGAGGAAAGTGAGATTTCGGTGTCTGCCCGACGGCGGTACCACTGCACCAAGGCGCCAAGCTTTCCGCTGGCCCCAGGCCTGGCCCCAGGGTGTGGAATTCCGCCCCCCCCCCCCCCCCCCGGACCTCGCACAGGACCACGGCAGCATCTCCCGAAGCCGGGCGAGTCCGGCAGCGGCCCTCGGCCAAGCCCGGCACGTCGCAGCCGGCGCAGGGTGCTTTCGGCACGGCGTTTGCCGAAGCAGAACCGCTCCTCCCTGTCCCCCCCGCGCGGAGGGGAACGTGGGGAGGAAATTGCTGCTGACGGAGCTGCAAACGCTGCCGGACTGGGGATGACTAAGTTTGGCAGTGCTACCTGCCGGCTGTTTTTCCTTTTAAGGAGGATTTGAGCGAGCCGCTGGAGCAATTCTCCAAGAGAGAACCCGAAGGGATCCACCCTGACCTTGGGGACGGGCACCGCCAGCCTGGGGACAGGGTGGCCGGAGGTGGCTGGGGAGCAGGGTGGGTGGCGAGGCACCGGGGCAGCCTGCGGCCGGTGGAGGTGGGGATGGACCCCCCTCCCGCTCCGTCTCTCCCCATCCGGATGGGGCACCGGAATGTTTTCACTTTCTATTTTAAGGAGCTGGACGCTGGCCCCGAGCGGAGGCCTGGCCAGTGGTGCCACCACTGCCGGCACCCTCTGTGCCACCCGCCATTGAGGCCACCGCTCTGTCCCAGCGTGGTTCTCCCGCAGGCTGGGGGGTCCTGCGGGGGTGAAGGGGGGAGAGGATGTGGGGGGACATGTCTCTGCGCGGGGACACATCACTGCGAGGGGACACACTACAGGGCTGAGGGCATCATCTGCACAGGGACACGTTGCTGCAAGGTGATGGCATTGTAGGGGACACATCGCTGCAAAGGGACACTCCGGGGGGGGGGGGAGGGGAGGAGGGGGGCACTGCTTTGCACCCCGGGGGTGGTCTACAGGGCCAAGGTGGAAAGGGGGCAGCCCAGCCCCGGAAAGTCCCCAGCTGGTGAGAAACATGGAGAAAAAGAAAACAAAAATATCACCTTTCCTGCCAGCGGCCGGGGTGGCTTTATGGGGACGAGGCCAGGCTTTGGCTGGGCTCCCCCGGCGGCTGCCCCCATAGCCCCCGGCCCGCACTGGGGGGCCGGGACCGGGCTCCTCACGTTGTGTCCTGCATTCTTGGCATTATTCTCCTTTTTCCTCCTCCTCCTCCACCCCGGGGACGGGCTCTCAAACCTCTCCATTTATGGACAGGAGGTTAGGTCAAGCGGGAGGGTGAGGGGACGCCTATGTCCCTGGGGAGGGACGGGGGTCCCGCGTGGGGGGACGGGGGCTACGGCCATCCCTGGGGGTCACAGCAGCGATGGTGTGTGGAAAGTTGGGGGACACCGAGGCGTTGCCCCTGGGACCCTCATCGTGATGCCCTATGCCACTGGGACCCCCACCCAGGGTGGGGGTTGGGGTCACCCCCACCCCCAGGATGCTGGAGCACCCCGAGCGGCTGCAAGCGGCCGGCGAGAAAACAGCCCCTGCGGGTGGGGAGTTTTTTGGTTTTTTTTTTTTTTTTTTTCCCTTTTGTTTTATCATTTTAGTTTGAAGCCAAACGCTGCTGGTTTGGGGGTGAGGCCGCAGCGGGCGGGGGGAGGCTGGATGTGTCCCCAGCACCAGGCCACCGAGGAGTCACTGGGGCAGGGTGCGATGACTCCGAAGCGGCTCCGGATGATGAAATGTCCTGATTCATTCGAATCATTAATATGAAAAATAAATAAATAAAGAAAGACTAATGAAGAAGTGACTCAGGCAGCGGTACCCTGCCATTTGGCGGTGACGGAGCGGCTGCTTGGGGTTAGGCTTTTGGGGTGGATTTTCCCCGGGTCTATAATAACACCTCGGGGTGTTGCTGAAGGCAGTGAGCTGGGGTAGAGGCAAATACCCAAAGAAATGTGCTGCTGGGGACAGCCCTTTTGTTCTGCCCTGCGAGGCAGGGCTGGGCTGCCAGGATGCTTTACAAGGGGAGGGGGGGGCACATGGGAGCCCCCCAGCCCCAGGATGCGTTGGGTTGTCACCAGGGGTGGGGAAAGACCTAAGGGTGAGATGGATGACCCTCAGCTGTCCTTTGGGGTCTTAACCAGCCCTGCAGCCCCCTCTGGCCAAAACCCCGTCCCCATGGGCTGGGGGGGGGGGGGCAGAGGGAGGGACCACGGGGACTCATCCCTGCACCCTGCGGGGGCCCATCGTCCCCTCCCTGGCTCCCGGCTGACTCAGCTGGATGGGATTCCCACAGTTTCCGTCAGGCACTGCCTGGAGTAAATGGGGAAGAGGTTTCACAAGCCCCAGTAATTAATGCTAATTACAGAGCAGCAACATGGGAATCATTTCTTCCCCAGGTGTCCTTCCAAAAATGGCTTTCTGCAGGTGTGGCACCATCCTTCGCTTGTCATTAGGCGCTGCTCCTCCTCGGAGAAGGTGAAGCCTTCGAAGGCTGGGACTGTGGGAACGGCATGTCAGAGGACAGTCCCTGCAGCCCTGCGGGCACCTGGCCTGGCTGTGGCTACTGGCAGCCAGGTTTGGCTGATGGGCAGGGCTCACTCAACCCTGGGTCAAGACAACCCATGGGGAAAAAATACCGTCTGACCTCCTTGAGCAGCATGACTGCTCCTGGCAGCCACTGGCAGGAAAATAAAACCAGGGAGAAGGGTCTCAAAGTCCTTTTTTTCACAGCTTGGTTCTGCCGCCTGTGTCGGAGGGACGGTGAGGTCTTCCCAGGACCAGGAGCTCGCACCAAGAGGGACTGAGGTTCTCTGAGGCTTGAAAAAGATAGGGTGAGGGAGTTTTTTTAAACTTTTTCATCTCGGTTTTATTTCTCCTTGCTGAGCTGGTCATGCTCAAACACCCTGCGTGTGAAATATTAGAAATAAAGCTAAGGGTGGAGGTGGGCTGGGGGACGTGAGCTCCAGACCTAGATGCGATGGGCTGGAAAAAGCTTCACCTGCCTTAGAAACGCGCTGAGCATCCCCAGTGCTTGGGCTGCAGGGAACCTCCCCTTCCCCTTATCTGCCTGAAGAAAAGAAGTTAGAGGAGACAACAACTTGGGAAGGTGGAGAGGAAGGGACCACCTTGTCCTCCATGGCCACAGTGAATGATGGGCAGTGAGGTGGGCTCAACCATCAGTGGCGGAGCCACGGGCCAGAGGTGAGGAAACCGTTCTCATGCAGACTGTGGGGTCTCCGTCTTCGGAGACTGATTTTCTGTGATTTTTCTGCAAGACTGAGCAATGGGAAACAGCGCGGAGGTGACGCAGTGATGCAGGACAAAGCCAACTGCCAGTGGTGGCATCACCTTTACTGGTGAAAATCAACCACCCTGGGCACCAAGGTGCTGGACGGCCACGGGGATTCATCGCTCTGCTGCTCTTCCGCAGCCCCGTTGTGTTGTTTAAAATTGGGCTTAGAATTACAGGATTTGGGTCCCTACCCAACAGGGATGGCTGTGTCCTGTTTAACTTAAGCCTCAGGACTTTTGTAGCAGAGGGAGGTGAAGGGGCTGGTGCCTCCCTCTTTGATGAAGAAGACTGTATCCCAGGCTGGAAACATCTCTTATTATTTAGGAGTGGAAACAATTTCAAAAGACTGGGTTGAAGCTCACAGAAGAGGAAATCAGACGGGATTAAATCCACCTGGAGCCAGTTTCCAGGTCGTTTCCATACTTCTTCTGCAGGAGGAAACGCTCCCATGTCCAGGGGTGCTGCGACTCCCCGTCCCCCAGCCGGCCGGGGTGGGGACCCTGCGACAAGAGCGGGGCTGGCGGACCAAGCTTCATCCCCACCGGGCTGGCGAGTTTGGAAACCGGTCCTGGCAGAGGAGAAACCCACCTCCTCCGCAGGCTGAGCGAGAGCTGTAGGGAGGCGACTGTCTGCGTGGTTTTTAAATAATCGTGACTTTGCCGAGATTATTTCTTTTTGATGTGTGCAGACTTCTCCCTCTGACTTTCCCTTTGCGGATTTTCCCTTGCAGCAAGGGGAGTTGCTGCAGGTATCCCACCGCTTGGTCCTCGCTCCCGGCTGAAGGTGGGGAGGAAAAGGGCAACGCCAAAACCAGCGCTCCTATGTGCAAGCCAGTTCCCCCCAAGGACGGGTGCTTTAATGAGATGTCGCAGCTAACGAGTCTGCTGGCAAGAGCGCTCGTGGAGAAACGTGCTGGGAAATGGTAACGCAGCAAGTCTTGGCGTTGGGATCGTACGGCTTTCCGGGCTGCCTGCCCCATCCCGGAGACGTGAATCCACGGGAGCAGCCGGGCGAAGGACCTTGCTGTCCACCCCAGCCAGGATGTGATTAGACCAAGCGTAAGAAATATGCTCATCCCCCCCAAAAAAATGGGATGGGCAATAAACCGGCCAAAGCAAATGTAGGGCGCTCCCAACAGACCGGGCACCGGCACAGGGTTCATTAGGTGGGACTGGTGATCTATGGGAGGAAATTCCTTGTCCACAACCCGATGGAGAGCATCAGCCTTGCAGAGGGGCTGAGGCTGCCGGCGGGTCAGTGGCTCTCCTTTACGGGACTTGAGGGGGCACCCCGAAATCCCCCGGGGAAATGGGTGACCGCCCAAGCTCCTTTCCGTCCCAGCGCATGGAGACTTCGGGAGCTCAGAAATGTTTTCGTTGCTGAGCACGGAGGGTTATCCTGGAAGCAAGCACAGGCCTGCAGCACTTCAGCAACTCGTGCCCTGGTGTCTGCTGGAAGTTAACATGCAAAACTAACAACGGGAGGGGCCGGGGGGGCTCTTGCCCATCGTTCCTCGAGCTGATGTTCAAAGGAGGGGAAATACAGAGACCCTTTCCCTCCCTGTGCCCACCCGGGGTACAGGGGTGCGGGATGATGCGGGATGATGCGGGATGATGCGGGATGATGCGGGATGATGCGGAGCACCCATCCCGCGGGAGGGTACCCCCACCGCTCGGATGGGGCAGAGAAGGGAGGCCATAATTTCTAAGGCGTATTCCTAATGAATTTAGGGTTTGTGTGGCGGCGGGGCAGGGGGGAGGCCGTGGGCCTCAGCTGCTCTCTGGTTTCCGGTTTCCGCTGCCTCTTTCTCCGGCTGGTTGCGCAGAGACGGGACCAGGTTTTGCCATTTAAGGCTTATTTCCCCAGGCCGGTGGCCGTGCCGAGAGCTGCTGGGTGCTGGTCCCATGGCCACCCTGCGTTCATGAAATGGTGTGGCCGGAGAGGGGTGGGTGCTCGCAGGTGAGGCGGGGGGACCTTCGCCATCCCGACCTCCCTCCTTCCCTCGTCTTCTCCTTTTCACCGACCTCCATGTCAGAGGAAAAAGTGGAGGGAAGGGATTTGGGTTCGGCTGTGGAGCGGTGTGCTTTGTGTTGGGACAGGCAGGAGAAAACCTTTCTCGGTCCCAGAGGTCCGGGCAGGGGGCTGTGGTCACCGTGGGGCTGGGTCAGCGAGGAACCCGGGACAGGCGATGTCGGGGTGAAGCTGGGACACCCCCTGCCCTGTCAGGCTGTCACCAGGACCAAGCCCAGGCTGTGCTGGGGCCGGAGCTGCCCCGTGCTCGGGGCTTCCTCATTCCTGGCACCACGGCTGGTCGCTGCATCTTCCTCTTGCTTGTTCCCCCCTGCCCCGAGCTCTTGCAAAACAAGAACAAGTGCTCCCAGAGAGCGAAAGGTGCTGTGCAGCCATCTCACAGCCACGGGGAGCGGTACTGGGACCAAGGAGGCTCCAGACTGGGGTTGTCTCCTGCAAAGCCCCCGTAGGAACATCACTCCCTGTTTTTCTGCTTTCCTTTTCCTTGGGCCGAGAAGCTGTAGAGACAGCAGCCACCCTTCATGTCTTGGCCCCATGGTGTCTCTGGTGGCCCCTGTATCTGCTCAGCTGCCTCTGCAGCTCTGCTGCCCGTGGTGCTCCAGCGATGGAGGAGGTCTGGAAGCGACCTCTGCAACCCTGCATGGCTCCAGCGCCGTGTGGGGAAGGGAAGAGAGCAGGACTATGGACATCTTAACCTGGTTTCTTGTTAGGGTCTAGAGGAGGGAGGGATGTGTTCATACACCGTCCTGCATGTGCCAGCACGGGGACCCTCGGGGGACGCCTGGGCCAGGGCAGGTGGGGAGTCCCCAGGGTAGTGCCATTGCTCTGGTGAGTGCTACCTGCGAGCTCTCGAGGTTTTAATGGGACTTAAGTGCATTTTTCAAATATTCTCAGAACTGATAACACCTCCACCACCCCGGAGGGGCTCAAGACCCACCCATGGACCCATCACCCACATGGGACAGTGGAGAAGGCACCCAAGGGTGGCAAAGGGACCCCGGTGCCAGGCAAGGCCAGAGGTCTGCTGTCCTCCTCCTCAAGGAGCAGGAGGGACCTGACAACTCACAGAACCACCCAAATCTGTCCCATCACGCTTTCTCCTTCTGGATCTCCATCCCATGGACCAGCCCGCGGTGGGATGAACATCAGGGTGTCCTTACTGGTCCCAGGTCAGAGCTGGTGAGGAGCAGGCAGGGTACCTGAACGCATCAGCGGAGTGACAGCGCAGGGCACCCACGGCTTTTGTTTGCCTTTCTCTTGAGATGTTATCTCCTGCCAGCAGGAATGTGTGAAATGAGCCAAACAAAGCAGACGAGGAAATACTGTCCCGAGTGAGGGATGGAAACTTTGGGGGCAGTGGGCTGAGAGGGTAATAAAATGCAGCGAGGATGGGTACCTCTGCACACCAGCTCTGTGGCGGTGGTTTCCTTTCGTCCCCAGTTTGTGTGCGGAGTGGCCTCCGGACGATATCAGAGGGGTGATACCATTGCAAGCTCGCCGGCTCACGCCTGGGTTTGCTGCAGATCTTGGCGAGAGCTGGACTGGAGGGGCTGGTTGGAAGCGGCATCACCCCGTGGAGTGATTCCTTCCCCTGCCGAGCGCCTGTCGCGAGTGGCATCACCCCGCTGTTATCCCTGCCATGGGGATCAGAAATGAGCCCGGTCTGCCCGTCACCATGTGAAAACCTCCCAGTCCTCCTTCCCTGCACCCGCTCCCCATCGGGGGGCCAAGGTGGGGGCAGATGGATGGCAGCTGGGTTTCTTTTCTGGTGGCTCTGGTGAAAGAGTTGAGTACTCCACACAGGCCAAATCACCCCTGAGGGTTTATTTCAACCCAGAGGAGCACCAGGAGTGGATGGGACATCGAGAAGAGCAGGTCCCACTCCTCCATCACCACCTCCCCGCCTGGGGCGAGCCACATGCGTCAGGGCTCGGCATCGACTGCGCAAGCAGAGCCGGGGGCCAGCCCGGGCAGGGATGGGGCTGGGATGCGTGCCTCCGCATCCCTCCTTCTAGGAACGGGCAAACCTCACCTTTCCCCGAGCATCCCCGCGCCCACGGGCAGAAGAGCTGGGTGCGGGTCTGGGACCACCGGAGGGGTGAGGGTCCCCGTCTGCGGGCGCTCAGGGCTGCCCCAGCCACAGCACGGCTGTCTCAGACACCTCTTTGCCATTTAACCTCTAAGCCAATGTGACCCCCCTGTTGCTGAGATGAATGGAGATTGTGTCCCCAAACCCAAAACTGAATTGCGTACAGTCAGAAGTGCTTTGTATTACCTGGCACGGGTGGGAGAGTCATCCCAACCGGGGGCAACGGGCATTCCCGCTCTCTGCTCCTCTATTTCCCACACCGAAAATGAAGGCAGTGCTCTTCCCTTCCCTCTCCGAGGTGGGACAGGTCACCTCTGCCGAAGGCTTGAAGCCCCCAGATGGAAAGACCCATTAGCCCAAGAGAGATCAAAGCGAATTTCCCGGTGCGCCTGGGTAGCCCGGGATCTGTTTCATTTCCTCGGTACGGTACGAGCGGAAAACTCCATCCAGCTGCCTCCGTGCCTTTATCATCAGCGACCGAGAAAAATCAATTCTCAAAGTAATTAAGAAGCGGTTGAAAATACACCGTACGGCTCGGCATAGCGCCACGTAACACTTGAGGGAGCTTTTTGGCGGGCCAGGTAACCGAGTCCCGGGGAGCATCCTTTGTGGGAAAATCCCCTCCCGGGGGCTGCATCACTACGGAGGGTGGTGTCTGGGGGGGCGATGCGGGTGGGGTGAGCAGGGCCAGAGGGCCAAAACTTGCAGAGAAAGCCCAGGGAGCATCAGCTTTTTCTCTTCCCCTTCCGTTTTTAGCTGGAGGAAATATCCCCTGAAGCTGACGCCAGGCCTGGCTGGAGGGACAGGGCTGCTCCGCCGCTCTCAGTCCCTTCGGGAAAGCTCTCCACGGGTGGGGAAGAGACCAGTGTAGGGCTTAGCTTATACCTGTCCCATCGCCATGGGAGAAGTGGACCCCAAGGATGTGCGGGGGGGCCGGGAGGGCTGAGGCTGGGACCCCGTCCGGCATCGCCCCGGGGGTTTGGCTGCGCCGGTGTAATCGCGCTGTGCTGGGGAATGACCTTGGGTGGAAAACAATTCAACGCTTGGGCCTCACTGGCTTTTGCTGTCAAGGTCAACCAAGACAGCACCAGCAGCACGTTTAACCAGTGGGGGAAGGGAGGGCTTTGCTCTGCTCCGACCGAGCCAGCTCAGCCTGGGGAAGGTGAGAGGGCGGCACGGCTGCCGGGGACCAGGATGGCGCTGGGCAGAGGATGCCCAGCTCCGGCACCGGCTGACGGCTGCTTACCCGGCTGCCTGCAAGGCTGGGAACAAAGCCTTGGTCTCCCGCTGCCTGTGTGGGCTGGGGGACACCGGGGCCAGCATCACGATCTGGAAATGCTGGCGCAGGGATGAGCGCGGAGGGTACGCAACGAAGGGGCGGGGGGAGGACCGGGGACACGGAGAGATGGGGCTGGAGGCAGCGAGGACAGGCACAGTTGGGGGAACGGGGGGAGGAGAAAAAACACTGCTCAGGGCTTCAACCCCTCCAGAAAAGTCCTGTTATGAGGGACAGCAGGCACGTGTCCCCTTCAACCACCTCCACCACCTGCGTAGGGCTGTGCCCTTTCCGACAGCCTCAGCAAAACCTGGCACGGGGTGGCTATCGGTGGCCCGAAGATGGAAAGCGGTGAATTTATACAGTTTTCCAGCGTGGTACAATATAACGATTTACCTTGGTTGTGGATGGGCGGAGATGCTCGATGCACTGCGGACACAGCGGATGGAGGGGAGAACGGTCCCTTGCACACGGAGGTCTGCGGAGGGAAAGGCTTTCGTGGTTTTCTGCAAAAGGCACTGATAAATGAGAGAGAGGGCGAGGATCAATACAGAGGAGCAGGAACCTCGGGGAGGGATGTATGAGTGGGGAGTGATGCTTAAAGGGGGAGAGGAGAGTCAGCAGCTCGTTGGAGATGAGCTAGCATTGGGGATGCAACACAAGCTAGTCAGGAAAAATGTCGGGGTTTGTTTTTCTTTGGGATTTGCCGCTGAACGTGTCCCCATAAAGGGCTGCGGTGAGGCCCCCGAACACCTCCAAAGCGGGAGATGGGCCTGGGGTTCCTGCTTAGGTTTTTACCTCCTGCAAATTCCCGTTGGAGCTGATGCTGCAAGGAGTGAAGTGAAAAAGAGGAAGGCGCTGGGATGGTCCCCATGGCTGCCAAACAGGGGATGTGGCCAGCGCCTTTCCCTCTTCCCCTTGGGGAGCGGGAAGGGAGGGGAAAGGCAACGCTCCGAAAAAAACCTCCGCGATTTGTGCAGGAGGGTGATTTAAAGCCACTAGGCTGATTTCAGAAGTTTCCACTGCTTTTCTCATTGTCACAACAGCGGGAGGGAGAGAACAGGGGCCCGAGCGCACGGCGGGGGCAGTGATGGAGGAGCTGGCGCCGAAGGTGATATGCAGAAATTCAAGCCAGCCCCCCAAAACTGCCAGGATTATTTCCCCCACACTCCTCCCTTTGCCCCTCCTCTCCCCAAAAGTGTGGCAGACGCCGTCTCTGCGTTGACAAAGGGCTTCTGCTCTAGGGGAAGGGCTGGGAGAAGAAGCGAGTGGAAAGGAGAGCTCACATGTTGTCCCACAAGTGCAGAAATTCAAGCCCGGCCGTATCAGCCAGCGACGGGCAGGAGGATCCTCCCTCGGATAGTTTTGTCCGGAGCTGGGGCGAGTGGAACGCCAAGGACAAACAGGGAGAAGTGAAGCAAAACAGAGAAACTTGGGAGGCTGCGATGCGTGCCCGAGGGCAACACGATGGCCCGGCAGCTCTTTGCTCGGTTCCCCTTTCCCTCCTCTCGGCTCTTGCGACACTCCGGGAGCAGCCGGGAGGAGAGCCCCGAGCCGTGGCCAGTGGAGCCGGCTTGGTCCCTCAGCCGGTGCATGGTCTGGGTGGTGAACACGGTGACTGGCTGGTGGCTTCGCTATCAAAGCATCTTCGGGCTGGGAGGAAGCGGTGCTGAGGGCCACATCCTGCCATCCCCACCAAGGCCAAATCCCACTGCCCCCCAAAGCCAGGAGACGCGGGGTCCGGTATTACCGCCCGCCGGATGCTGGCGGATTGATTTGCTTCCTGATTCAGTCCAATAACCAAGAGACGCTAATTGCCCGGTAATTCCCTACCCCACTTAATGGGCTGCCTCCTATCTGTGGCTCCCCAGCCCCGCTCCACCAGACCGGCTCACCAGGATGCAGCGGAGCAGAACATCCCATCCCTCTTGATGCACACCGCATCCAGCTCACCAAGAGCCCCACGAGTCATGGTGGCCTCCCCACCTGGTGCTGAGCTCCTGCTGGTGTTCCCCATCCCAAACCCACCACCCCAGTGCTATCGTAGGACTTTTTCCCACTGCTGTTTCCTGCAAAGCCCTTATCAGCATGTCCGTGGACCATGATTTGCACCCGTGAGGGCCATCAAGGCTGTGCCCATGCCTTGTGGCTCCCCTTGTTTGACGTATAATCTTCTAATTAATAATCAGCCTTTTCAAAGTAGAGCGCAAACATTAATTAATTCCCTGTGAGGTAGGTAATTAACAGTGATGACTCCCATTTTACTGCAAAGGAAGCTGCGATATGGAGATCTTGCACGATCCACTCGAGGTGGCAGGGAAACGACTGTGCAAAGGCAGCTCTGCTCCGGCACTGCCCTGCAGAAACTCCGGCTCACTCGGGCTGGGTCCCCTTCGACCGAGGACTTCCCTCGGGAACAGTCCCCATGTGCTGGAGTATCTCTGCTCCATCACCATGGCCACCTCCAGCGTGGAGGAGATGGCATGGTCCTAAGGTGGCCTGGCAAAGCAGGTCCATTACTACAGCCATCTCCAGCATGTATGGGATGAGGCATGGCCATGGTGTGGTCTGGCAGGGCAGGTCCATCCCCATGGCCACCTCTGTCCTGAGGGATGAGGCATGGCCCTGGAGTGGTCCAGCAGAGCCCACAGGGCTCCTGTCTCTCCTTTCCACACCATCCTCTCCAAAGCACCCATCCGGGAACAGCCATGGTTTTGGGGCACCTCCACCAGCTCCTGGACAAGGTGCTGCTGGGGAAGGGGATGCCATCCTGTGGAAAAGGGCTGCTCCTCATGTGCCCATCCATGCCTGCTGTCCCATCTCCTCCCATCCTCCCCACCCCCCCAGCTAATTGCAAATCTCCATCTCAGCAGGCTTCTGCAGGTTCCTCCTGCTGCTCTCCTCCTTTGTTTGTCCCACAGCAAGGAGCGATGCTGGGAGGGGGGGGGTGATAACGCCTGGGTCACCCCCCCCTTGGCCAGACGCCTGCTGGGGAGGACGGCTGGCAATTCGGGGAGGGGGCCCATCCTCCAGACCCCATCCTCATCCTCACGGTGATCTCTACAGCTCCCTGGTGACAAAGAGCTTCTCCGCACGGGCTGCGAGACCCTGATGGCAGGGCCAGCTCCCCCAGCCCACCCCCCCCACCCACCCCCATGATGCTGAGCGTGGGGTGTCCCACGGAAAACAGGCATTTTTAGCATTTTTTCCCCCCCCAGATTTTAATTTTTACCCCCTCCTGTTATTGCTGTTTTCACACCGCTGAGATTAGACACGCAAGGTCCCCGCGCCAAAGCCTGCGCGCTCCCAACCGGCAACAGATTGCGAGTGGCTCCTGCTACTTTACTTACAGGGCTGCTTAATTAACTTGATTAATCAGCCCGGCGTTCGCGCAACGCTCTGGGGACCGCGAATCCCTCTTGTCGCTGCTGCCGGCTGCTCCGCGGCCGCTGCCCTCGCCTTCGTTTCCAACCCATATTTTGAGGGTAACAGCCAAAAAGGGAATTGCGGAGAGGCAGCGCGGGGGGAAGCAGTCTCCCGCTCCGGCAAGATTTGGACGAAAGCGGAAAAAAAAAAACCCAAAACAACAAAATATTAACCGAATCGCTGCTCCCACCATCACCATCACCACCGCCACCCCCCCCCCCCGGCAGCCCCGGGGGCTTGAGGGTGGAGTGGGGTCCTCCCCAGCCGAGACAGAGCCGGTGGGGCATTTCCATCACCCGGGTACTGCCACCGCGGTGGGGGACACGGCCTTTAGCGGTGCCCGGCGGCGGCCGCCACGTTCCCCGTTCCCCGGGCAGGTTCAAGGGCCGCGGGGCTGGCGGGAGCCCTGTCGCCGCTGGCTGCTGACATCAGCACTGAACTTGGCCCCGCGGCCCGCTCGGGGCTGGGACCCACTGGGGGTTACTGGTGTTTGCCCCCCCCCCCCCAACACCTCCCCATCACCCCCCCTTTGGGGGTGCAGGCGATGGGCCCTCTGCGTGGCTGGGGCGCCGGGCAGCGCTGCAGGCAGGAGCAGGCAGGAGACACCCCCCCCCCAACACACACCCCCGCTCCCCCAAACACACACCGGCAGCACGGGGGTGCCCCCCCGAGGGAGGGGGTCCGGAGGGGGGGGTTTACACCCGCCCGGTTCCCGCACAGCCCGGGGGCGAACCCCGGTGTTGTGTGTACCCTCCACAGCCGCGGGGCTTTGTCTGAGGGTCGCGGCAGTTCCCCTCCGGGGGTGGTGGTGGGGGGGCAGTGGGACCCCCGCGACCCCCCGGGGGGGGTGAACGCGGGGGGGACACGACACACCAAGCCCTGTTCCCCAGCAAAGCACAGTGACACCGGGTTGGGGGGGGGGGGCAGCACCCCAACGCCCCCCGATTTGTTTTGCCCCCCCCCCCCCCCAATATTTTTTCTCTTTGCAGGGCGGGGAGGGGGGGGGGCGGGGGGCGCTGCCGCGCGCGCCGGGCGGGGCGGTGCGCCGGGCGGGGAGGCGGGGCGGCACGAGGCGGGGAGGCGCGGCGAGGACCAATCACAAGGGCGCGCTCCGAAAGTTTCCTTTTATGGCGAGACGGCGGCGGCGGCGGCCCCATAAAAGGCGGGGCGGGCGGCGGGCGGGAGCCGCCGCGAGCTCTGCCTGCCTCCCGCGCGCGCGTGCCCCGCTCCCGCCGCCACCGCCTCCTCGCGCCCGCCCGCCCCGGCTCCGACCGCGCAACTCCCCGAAGGTGAGTGGCGACCGGGCCCGGTGTGTAGGGGGGGGGGTGTCTTTTCCGCCGTTAAATTTGTTAATTCGTTGATATTGTTAATATCGGGTTAATTAAATCTATAAGAAGATGGCGTGGGCGCTCTACGGGGCGCCCTTTGTTTGCGGGGGGGCGGCGCGGTGGGGTGTTTCATAGGGTGTAAAAGGGCATCGCGTTTTAATGAGGGGTTGGGGGGGGGGGAGGGGGTGTTGCTGCTCGCCCGAGGGGGGGGGGGGGGGGGCGCGCGCCCCCTTGTCGGCCGTGGGGTTAATCCGCCTCCTAAGAGGATTGCTGGCGGCCCTGTGTGGGGCCGGGGGGGGGGAGCGGGCGGCTCCGGCTATTGTGTGCCGGGGAGCGGGGGGGGGGGGGGAGAATGGGGCGCGGGGCTTTGTCTGCTCTGCGGTGCTCCCCTCCCCCAGCCGCCGGGGGGGGCGGGGGAGCGGCGTTTAGGGGACCGATGGTTGGGCCTGGGGGCGTTGTCCCCCGCTGGGGAGGGGCGCGGTCCTCATGTCCCCCCCCACTCGGGCACATGGAAGTATCCCCGGTGGTTTTTTCTCGCAGAGGAAGGGGGGGGGGGTGCCGCACCCCCTCCCCAGGGCGAGGTTGGCGCAAGGGAACAAAAGCTGGGTGGGGTGGGGGGAGAAGGGGAGAAAAGCCCCCGCGTGTTCGTCGCGGGGAGGGGAGAAGGCATCCTGCCCGCTCCGGGCAGCGGCCGCACATGTGCACTCCCCCTTCCCCCCCCCCCCCCCATCACCAGCGGATTAAAACGGCGCTGTGGCAATTGCATAAACCCCTCGGCTTTAATCCCACCCGTGCCGCCGCTGTTTGACGGGGCGTAGCCTTGGCTAGCGGGCTGGGGGGGGGGGTGGGGTGTTACTTGCCCACCCCCTCCGTCCCGTCTTGGGGCTGCGGGACAGCGTTTTGCGTTGCCCGAACCGCTCCGCACCGTGCATGACCGGGGGGGGGGGGTGGGCACTGGGGCGTGGCCGCGCGTCCCCCCCCCCCAAAAGCTGGCGGGCGCGGCGCGCGCGCGCTCTTCCCCATCCATTGCCTTTTATGGTAATAACGCGAAGAGGGCGCGGGGACTTCCTTTGTCCCAAATCGGTGAATGGGGGAAGGCGCCGCCCCCTCTAGCGGGCGGCGGCGGGAAGGAAATGGGTGGGGAAGGGGCCCCCGGCGGCACGGGCTGCCCTTCCCCTTCCTCTCGCCGGTGAACGGGGCGGGTGGTCGGTGTGTGACCCGCGGATGCTCATCTGTGCCCCCCCTGTTCCCCTCTCCTTCTCTTCTCCTTCCGCAGTCAGCCATGGATGACGATATCGCCGCGCTCGTTGTTGACAATGGTTCCGGTATGTGCAAGGCCGGTTTTGCCGGGGACGATGCGCCCCGCGCTGTCTTCCCGTCCATCGTGGGTCGCCCCAGACATCAGGTAGGTGGTTGGGGGTGGCTGTTACCGGGCAAAAGAGCCGGGGGGGGGTCTGGGGGGGTGGGGGTTGGTGGAAGCAGTTCCTCTAGAGGCATTGAGCTTCAAGAAGAAATCCTTTTAATTGAGTTTATAACACCAGAAGCTTCTGTGCTGCAACCCAACTGGTGGGGAACAGAGCCTCCTGCAGAGCTTTTGTGCTGGAGCAGTTGGCAGAATGCCTCTCTTGATGGAGTGGGGACAGCAATCGGAGACCTGTCTTGGGGGAAAAGAGGTTATCCCACCCAGTGGGACTTGCCCTTCAGCTGTACTTACTGGTTGTTCTTTGTTGTGCAGGGTGTGATGGTTGGTATGGGCCAGAAAGACAGCTATGTTGGTGATGAAGCCCAGAGCAAAAGAGGTATCCTGACCCTGAAGTACCCCATTGAACACGGTATTGTCACCAACTGGGATGACATGGAGAAGATCTGGCACCACACTTTCTACAACGAGCTGAGAGTAGCCCCTGAGGAGCACCCTGTGCTGCTCACAGAGGCTCCCCTGAACCCCAAAGCCAACAGAGAGAAGATGACACAGGTGTGTAAAACTCCAGAGCTTGGAGCTACAGCAGATGTTGCTGCAGGCCAGCCCTCCTCTTCCATGTTGTCCTCTCTCCTCCTTCACCACTATTCTCCCTTTTTGCCATCTTTACAGGGTTTTCCTTTCCTGACCTGAGTCTCCTCTTTGCTGGACCTTGACAGGTTTTGTTTGCTCTTCTAAGCTGGCTTTCTCTGAGCCTGAACTAGCAACTTGTCTAACTGCTGTTTCTGACTAGCCACACTAATCCATTTACCAGCCTTGAGTGACTGTACTGTAGTTTACTTGGCATTTGTTTTATTCCTTGCTGTGATGTGGATGGGTCTGTGGTGGTGGTGCCCCTGCTCGGTCTCTGACCTGGCAGGTGTGGGTGGAGACCAGGCAAAGATAAGCATGGACTTTGAGGGGGAGCAGAGAGCAAGTTCTCTTATCTAGGGACAAAAGTAAAACTGGTTGCATGGACTTGGTGTAGACATGTAGTGAGAACCATGGTTTCTGCTGTTGACTCAACCCCCTCTTTTGTCTCCCTAGATCATGTTTGAGACCTTCAACACCCCAGCCATGTATGTAGCCATCCAGGCTGTGTTGTCCCTGTATGCCTCTGGTCGTACCACTGGTATTGTGATGGACTCTGGTGATGGTGTTACCCACACTGTGCCCATCTACGAAGGTTATGCCCTCCCCCATGCTATCCTCCGTCTGGATCTGGCTGGCCGTGACCTGACGGACTACCTCATGAAGATCCTGACAGAGAGAGGCTACAGCTTCACCACCACAGCTGAGAGAGAAATTGTGCGTGACATCAAGGAGAAGCTGTGCTATGTCGCCCTGGATTTTGAGCAGGAGATGGCCACAGCTGCCTCTAGCTCTTCCCTGGAGAAGAGCTATGAACTCCCTGATGGCCAGGTCATCACCATTGGCAATGAGAGGTTCAGGTGCCCTGAGGCCCTCTTCCAGCCATCTTTCTTGGGTAAGTCCAACTGCTCTAGAAGACCTGGTGCCTTTCTCTAAAGGGTGACCTAGAGACCGTGGCAGCCGGCTACTGTATTACTGCTGGTCTCTAGCAAGCTCTGTCCTGTCCTACCAGTTAGCCTCACTTTCCCCATGGCCTAAAGCTGTTCATTTGAGAGACTTGGGACAGTAGAACAGGAGATTGAGCCTGTCAGAGCTATGGCTTTGTAGTGCCCACACGCTGGTCTCTTGGTTGCCCCTAGTAGCTCCTCATCCTTCCTTGGTTGTGTTTGAGCCCTTGCTGACTTGAGACTGCTTCTTCCTCACAGGTATGGAGTCCTGCGGTATCCATGAAACTACCTTCAACTCCATCATGAAGTGTGATGTGGATATCCGTAAGGATCTGTATGCCAACACAGTGCTGTCTGGTGGTACCACAATGTACCCTGGCATTGCTGACAGGATGCAGAAGGAGATCACAGCCCTGGCACCCAGCACGATGAAAATCAAGGTAGGATGGAGTGGAGTCAGGGGAAGCTCTCAGCACCCCTGTTAATGCTTGAGTGTGGGTGGAGGAGGGTAAGCTGAACTGCTAGAGAAGATAGAATCCGTACTGCTGTGTCTGGTGCAGCCTCCATGGCCTTGCTCTGGATAAGATGGCATCTACCCAACCATATGAATAATGGGATTAGCGTAAATAGTGGCTGCAAAGCGGGGAGGAGGGAGGTGATGGGTGTGTGAAGTTGTGTCTTAAGCCTGTTTTTGAACTTCACGGTATCTTGGCCAAGGCTAGATAAGGGAACTGGGCAGCTCCGTCTTGCAGGGAGGGCTGTGCGTGGGCAGTGAGCATAGTGTGACATTGTGCACCTGACTGATTCCTCCTCTTCCTGCAGATCATTGCCCCACCTGAGCGTAAATACTCTGTCTGGATCGGAGGCTCCATCCTGGCCTCCCTGTCCACCTTCCAGCAGATGTGGATCAGCAAGCAGGAGTACGATGAATCCGGACCCTCCATTGTCCACCGCAAATGCTTCTAAACCGGACTGTTACCAACACCCACACCCTTGTGATCAAATGAAACCCATAAATGCGCATAAAACAAGACGAGATTGGCATGGCTTTATTTGTTTTTTTTTTGGCGCTTGACTCAGGATTAAAAAACTGGAACGGTGAAGGTGTCAGCAGCAGTCTTAAAATGAAACATGTTGGAGCGAACGCCCCCAAAGTTCTACAATGCATCTGAGGACTTTGATTGTACATTTGTTTCTTTTTTTAATAGTCATTCCAAATATTGTTATAATGCATTGTTACAGGAAGTTACTCGCCTCTGTGAAGGCAGCAGCCCAGCTCGGAGGGAGCCGATGCCAGTTTCTGGTGTTAGGTTATAATTGCTTGTCTGTAAATTATGTAACCCAACAAGTGTCTTTTTGTATCTTTCCGCCTTAAAAACAAAACACACTTGATCCTTTTTCTCTTCGATTTGTCAAGCAAGCAAGCGGGCTGTGTATCCCCAGTGATAGATGTGAATGAAGGCTTTACAGTCCCCTGCAAGGGTCTAGGAGAAGCGGTGCCAGTATGTGGGGGAGGGAGGGGCTACCTGTACACTGACTTAAGACCAGTTCAAATAAAAGTGCACACCATAGAGGCTTGACTGGTGTCGATTGTTCATTTTTCCTTCTTCCATGCCAATTCTTGACAGTTACTACATGCTCCCATCTATCCTCGCCAGGCTGTGCAGATTGGCTATCTGACTGGTGCTGGGGGCTGTCTGGTGCGCAAGCCAGATGGCTCACGGTGATACAGTGGAGATGAGCAGAGCTTGCCAAACCTGCAGCTCTCCAAGGCTGGAGCTCTCCAGATACTGCCCGTGTGTGCAGTGAGGAGCTGCTGGAGAAGCTGGGCTTAGTTTGGGGATCTAACAGCGCCTTCTGATATGCTGCCTTGTGTGTGTGTCTCATTAGTGCTGCAGTGTGACTAGTTTTGGCCTGATGAAAGCAAGTGGGGTGGTGGTACCTTAAACAGCTGCCTTCCCTTTTAGCTAAGGCTCCTTTGGCTAGTCTGCAGCCCTCCTCCATGGCTCATGGGGCAGTGTCCCCTTTTGTCCCTGCACCAGGTGCCTGAGCTTGTCTGTCCTCCTGGTTTGCCCTGGGAGAAGGCCTGGGCTCAGGCTGGGAGACTTGCACTCTGTCAGGCTGCTGTGCTGGGTGGAGCAGCTTTCAGGTGAAAGCAAGAGAAAGTCTTCTGTGAAGTGGAAAAAAAAATTAACTTGAGAAGACAGCAGGGCTGCTGGGCTGTCAGCCGTGGCTGGGCAGGGCTGGGCAAAGGGTGTGGGGAGGGAGGAAGCTCTGGCAGAGTGAGTGACACCTACAGCTCTAGGACTTTCTGTGGGCAGTGCAGATACCTGCCTGTAGCCCAGTCTCTGCCAGGAAGGAGGTTTGCACAGTGCCATGGCTCTGTCCACATCCTCTGGGCTTCTGAACCTTCTCTGAAGCTTCAGCCTTGTTTGATGGATCAAATTCTCCAGTTTGATGAAAATAGCAGCCACAGCAGGGACCCTCACAAAGCTGTGCTGGGACACTGTTGGGCACAGCAAAGCCTGGGGCCACAGCTGTGGAAAAGAGGAGACAGAGGGGATCGAGGCTGCCAGGTCAGGGATCAGGGAGACGCAAAGCCAGGTGACACCGCACATTGCCAACTCAGGCAGACCAGACCTTGGAGCCTTGCTCACAGGCGTGCTGGCTTCCCAAGGCTCCTCCAACCTGCCTGGCTTTGAAGAGCTAATGGCTGTGATTGTGTCATGCTCCCAGCAGATGAAAGGCAGGGAAGAGGCTCCATTGGCTCTTTAATCCTCTGCCTGGCCGGATCCTGCTCTGGCATCATGCTGTGTTCAGGGTGGACCTGCCGGTTTCTGTCCTTCATCTTCCCAGCGTCCCTCCTGGCTGCCCCAGGTGCAGTAGGAGCCTGGCAGGGCTGTAGGTGCAGACACTGGCCTGGGTAGACGAGTTACTGGAAGCACCAGTTTGCAACAGGGGAGGTGAAACAGGTTGGAGCAAGGCCCAAACTGGGCTTATAACCTGAGGTCTTTGGGGAAATGGGGTGAGGAGGAAGCAATGGCAGCTGCTGGGGAGGGAGCTGGTGGGAGCGGAGCAGGAAAAAGGCCGGGAGGCAAAAAGAGATGATGGTAGAAGGGAAATGGGGTGCCTTTCTTCAGCCATTCCCAAAATGGTCCCTGATTACTGTGGAAAAATGTGTTGAGATGCAAAAACCAGAAGAGATGATGGTGGCGGTGAGGGAGAAACCACAGAGCAGCAAAACGCCGGGGGCAGAGAGCAGCGGGCAGAGGTGCAGGCGTAGGGAGAGGACAAGCGATGGGGTGGTGTGGAGCCACTGGGAGAGCTGGGCTGATTTTCATGTTCCAGAACGCAGCAGATGAGGCTTTCTGTTAGTCAACGCTTTGCAGGGTGGGGTTTTTTCTCCTTTCTTCCTATTTCACTTGCTGTTCCAGGCAACCAGCCCCCCAATAAAATGAGGCTGAGCCTTTCACAACCCTTCCCGATGCCTCTCAAGTGCGAGGCCATGGCGTGCACAGCTCCTCTGCAAGCTGCTCCAACAAGGCTCAGTTTATTCCTCCTCTGGGCCATTACATGCTGGAGAAAAGAATGTGGTGCCGGGCAGGGAAGCCTTCGAGCATTACTCACCGCTCCCGACTCCAGCAAGCAGGGGGGGACCCCAGGGTGGTTTCCTCTCAGGAACGCCAGGCGCTGGAAGAGGGGGGATTTTTTATTTTCTTTTTAACTGCAGATTCTCCATCATCATGTTTCGGAAGGTTTGGTTCACCCCTCGCTGTTTCACAGAGGTGGGGAAATGCCGAGGGGCCCATCACAGGGAGGGCGGTGGAGGAGTTGGTTTAGCCACCTCCTGGTTCTTGAAGCCACCAGCAGTGGGGAAGGCTCAAAGGAGATGATGTATAGGGCATAAGCAATCCCCTGGCTACCACCTCCTCCTTCTCTCCAGCACACAAATAACCAGGGGTTGTGGGGGCACCAAGGAGGTTTAAAATGGCCACCCACGGGCCCAGCTGAGCATGTCCCCCCATCTGGCTCAGCGTTGGTGATGTACCAGGATTTCTCAGGCTGCAAAGACAGCGGGACTCAGCCGTAGATCTTTGCAAGCCACCCAGCCCTTTCTCACCTCCTTTCAGCTGCCTGGGGGGAGCCGGCTCAGCTAAAGGGAGCTGAGCAAACACATTTTATGCCTTTTCTTCCTCCAGTGCTCCCAACTTTCGCTCCTGCTGGAGACAGTCACTGGCACTTCACCTGCAATTAGCTGGTGACCTGGAAAGTCACCTCGCTGAGCTGCTTATGGAATCAAGCCACCGCCAGGAATTAGTGATGTCCTTGGCAAAGGAGATGGTAGCGGCTCTCGGGATTTAGCCCTGAAGGGCCTCATTGTCTCTTAGCCGTGTCAGGGAGTGTTGACCAGAAACAGTCCCAGTGTGGGCGGGGGGGTCCTGTTCTCTCGTTAGCGAGTGTGTGCTGCTTCAGGAGAGGTGCCAGCTGGCTGCATGCAAAAGTCCCAGGAAATCCCAAAGCATTCAAACAAAACTGGCCTCCTCGCAGAAGTCCCCTGCAAGGGTGCAAAGCGTCAGCTTCAGAAAATGGGCTTTCTGAGGTATTGGTTCATGGATGGAACTGTGGGTATCGGCTGTGCTTGGGGGCAGGAAGACTCCTGGTCTTTGAAGTTGGTCTTTGCAGAGGGATTGCTGACCTGGAGCCTGCCCTGACTTGTATTATACCCATCTGTAATCTACTTTAGCAGGCCTTACTGTACTAAACCGTATCAAGTATTGAAAATCACTTACAGCACTGGAGCTAACTGTTCACCCAAGCTCACCAAGTGCTCTGGCCACAGTAGTCCAGCTGGGCTTTAGTCATGCTGACAAAAAGATGAGATGTCCAGACTGTATCAGTCATAAGAAGAATCAGAGAGAAATGACCCAAAACTTTCAGAGAGAAAAATATAAAATCAACAGGTCAGCCTGGCCTTGAGCAGTTAAGAGATTTCTGTCTCATACAGAGCAAAATACCTTGATACTAGCATTAATTTGTTTGTTTGCCCTCCTGGACTGGGACAGCATGGTATGTGCCTACCTTCTTTGACCTAAGGAAATTGTGTATTAGTCATAAGATGAACAAAGTCTGCCCTGAGATGGCCCAGCCCTGAACTGAACCATCCTCACAGAAGGTTCACAAGTGCCTACACTGAGAGGAGCGCTCCTGAAGCAAGGTGCAGCAGGGAGGGTTCCTCCTCTCACCGGCTGGCCACCTCCCAGCCACCATTGAGAGAAACTCCACAGTTTGGTGTAGCTGTTCATTTCCTTCCTCTTTTACCGCCCATCTGATGTCCTGCTGCTGTCTTGTATTCAACCTCCATGTCTTAATCTACACTGCCACATTGCTCATTTATTTGGTGGATCATGAGTCCAAGTGCAGCTCCTCTTACAAACTGCTGTGAGCCTGGTTTCTCCGCAGGAGGTTCTTATACCTATCTCTGTTCCCAGCTCTTACTCAGGGTTGTCAACTGCTGTCTGGTCCATGTATGTCCCCTGGGCTGGAGAGAAGCTGTGGCTAGTCCAAACACAGGCTGCTCTAGCCGATCCGGATCTCTGGGCAGGGTTTTACTCTGCTTATGGGCCTTGCTGATGATTTTATTTACCATTTGCATTGGAAATAAAGGTCTCCTCCACCCTGGTCTCTGCTTTCCCTGATGACTGCAAATATGGTAGGTTGGTATTTTTCCCAGATGTCAAACAAGTCGGTCTTGACTGAAGGGCCTCTGGATTTAATTTGTCATTACCTTCTATTTAAGTGAAACACATGACAAACAAAGCAGGTACAGATTCTCTTACTGAGGCTTTCCCTCATTTAAGGGCTGAGGAGTTTTCCTCTTCAACTCCAGAGCCTTCTCACAGGCCCAGAAGCGAAATAGGTAATCAAGAGGCACTTGATATTTCTAAGTGAAAACCCCAATCTACCCCTAATCTAATTCATGGCCTTAAATGGCAACAATCAAGCAGTAAGCAAACAGCAACCTATTCATCTTCCTTTGTGGGTCATCTTTAAAACACATTTTCTATGAACAAAATTCCCGAAGCATACACGTAACTGGAAATTCCAGCGCTCCGGTCCTGTCTGTACTTGAGATTTGGGATGAGGAGCTAATAGTAAGAGTGCTGAGCCAGCTGCTCCCCTTGGACGTTGCTGTGTGCCATGGCTGTGCTTGCAGCAGCCCTGGATGACTTCTGCACGGCCCCTCTGTGCATCAGCACAGCAAAGGATCGTATCTCGCACCTGCAGCCAAAACTAGAATATTTAGCCTGGCTAGAGCCCAGGTTGATGATTGTTGCATAGGTGACCAGTGAACCTGAAGCCGATGGGTTTATATTTAGGGTTTTCCTGGGAGGAAGGGGGTGGTACCCGCAGCCCCCTTGTTAGCACCAGTGCTCGTGGATGTCCTGCCCTCTGACCCCCGGCTTCTTCCAGCCCACAGCATGAACCGGGAGAGGATCATTCTCTCAAATGCCCTGCTGCTCCCTGGAAAACGAGGGTGCTAACGCAGCGAGCGCCCCGGGGGCCGCACAACGGCCTTTGTGGCAGTGTCGCTCTGCCCTCCCCTTCCCAGTCACCTCACAGGCTGTAAATCCTGACAGGGCAGATTTACATTTTTGGAGCCGACTCAGGGCTTTGCGGGGCGCGGGCCTGGTGTGACTCAGCTGCCGGGGTGGCAGAGGGCCCGTGGCTGGCAGCCACTGAAGGCGGAGGAGGCTGAGCAGCCGCTAGCCTGGCTCCCACTGTCTCCCATGCCTCAGCACTGCCGGCCTGGGGGCAGAGGAGCCAGACCCGCTGAACAAGCCGGATTTCACCTCCGCACCCGCTCGGGGCAGAGAGCTGCCGCCCTTAAGACGAGGCCTCCCTCAGAGACGGCTAAACTGCGAAGGGACGGCACAACTGAGGCGGGTACCCCAACATGGACCCGCCACTCCCATCATGGCGGCGCCGCTCTCAAGATGGCGCCGAGCGACGGCCGGCGCCTTCCCGCCGCACCCGGCGCCACGCTCAAGATGGCGGCGCGGGGTGGCCGAGGGGAAGGCGGGGGTGTGGCGAGCCGCGGAAGCCGGGTCATGGCAGCGCCGGAAGAACCGTGCGGCGGCCGGGCCGGCGAGGAGCCAGGCCGGGACGCGGCCGGTTTGAGCGTTTCTCAGGGGAGGCGGCGGCGGGACCGCGCGGCCGCCGCCATGTTCCGCTGTGGAGAGGTGAGCTGGGGCGCGGGGGGGCCCTCTTCCCGCCCTCCGTCTCCCCCTCCGCCCCGGCCCCTCGGAGGGCCGTTAACCGGAGCTCGTCCGCCGCCGTCTCCTTGGGCTGGGGCTGGGGCTGGGGGGAGCCGGGCTCCCCTCAGGGATGGGGGTGAGGCGAGAGGGGCTGGAGCCGGCCGCGGGGGCGGTGAGGAGACTCGAATGGCGGCCGGCACCGGCGGTCCCTCTCCCCGCGGGCTGCCCGGCGGCGTGGGAAGGCCCCGGGGAGCCGGTTCTTGGGGCGGGACTGCTGCCGTCTAACGGGGCCGAAATCGCTCTCCTCTGGGGTGCTTCTGTGGGGGCTTTACAGGGGCTGTAAGGTGGGATCAACTCCCCCCTTCCCTTTAGGGGATGCCATGGCATTAAGGCCAATTTGAGCTTTAGTAAAGACGGTGCTAAAGTCCCAGCCGTCCCCTTGCAGCTGCCGTTGTCATGGCGGGGTGGGCTGGGAGCTGTGTCCTGTCCCCGCACCGCACATGGCGGTGTGCACCCCCTCGCCTTCCCGTCAGGCGGTGCCGGCGGGTTTGGGGTGTCCCTCGTCACCCCAGAGTCGCGGGAAGGGAGTGTGGGGTGGAGGGCTCTCATGCCCTCTTCGGAGCCTGACTGTCAGTCGTGGGGTTTCACAGGGTTAAGGTGTGAGCGCGATGGGTGATCTGATGCTGGACTGCGGTTTTGTTTGTGTGTGTATATATATATATGGTTATATAACTCTTAAGGTTATTGAAACAGATGGCACATAGAGCGAAGATGTAGAAAGAGACTGCTGCGTTATATTTAGAAAAGAATCAGGGACGGTTGCTTTTCCAATGGCAAAGTAAGTGGCAAAAGCGGAATGAATGTAAACGTTTTCCTCCTTGTTCTAAAGCAGCCAACAGCGAAAGAGTGAGTGAAAATACTGTGGCTTTGTGTGAAGGTTTACACTACCTCCATACTGTCTTCTAAGGGAAAGATTTTGGTTTCTTCATGCAGATGGCAGTACTTAAAGATTCAAGCTTTTCTGTTTTGTCTCACTTTATAAATCTTTATGAGACTCGGGTCATCTATTTTCTTACAAGCTTTGCTGAAGTTTCTGAGCTAGTAGCTTTTCTTTTCTTTTTTTTTCTTTTTTCTTTTTCTTTTTTTTTTTCCCCACCAGGAGATCATAAGTGGAGAGAGCGAGGAGGAAAGTAATGGCGTCAACTTGATGGAGTTCTCAGATGAGATCCTTTTGCACATCCTCAGCTATGTCCCTTGCACAGACCTTGTCCTGAACGTCAGGAGAACCTGCAGGAAACTTGCAACGCTTTGCCTTGACAAGAGTCTAACACATACAGTTTTACTTCAGAAAGACTATAAGGTGGGGAGAGTAGCTTGCTTCTTCTGTTAGCTGTGAAGACAAATCTGACTTCTGAAAAAATGCCAAGAAGTAGAACTTTCCAGTGTGTCTGCATAAATGAACTGCTCGTGAATTCTGAAATCAAATAAACAATAAACTGTTTTATAAAAGCATTTGTTTTCCAGAATGCTTTGTTAGAACAGCTCTGTTCTCCCTTAGTTATATAAAATACCATCAGTGAAAACTATTTTCTCTGTGTTTCTGGAAGCTCAATGAAAGTAAACGTGACCTTCCATTTGTAGCTGTGGTGTGTAAAGTTACCATTTTCTCAAAATACATTTTCCATGTTGTTGTGCAAAAGAAATCCTATGCGTACTGCTGCCAGGCATGCAGTCAGCTAAGCCAGAACTTGGATATGTGTTATAACAAAAATAAAGCTTGGGAATGAAGGCTGATACGTTTTATGAGGACTATATCACCAAGTGCAGGCAAGGGGAAGCCTCTCTTACTCATTTCCAAAAGAGGAAACTGGATGAAGGAGAATGGAAACATTCTTCTTTCAATTTGAATTTCTGTAGCTAGCTAGTTCTGCTGAAATAGCTTTGCTGTTAGAAAATGGAGATGGTCTTCCAGTCCGCTATCAGTTGCTGAACAGATTTGGCCTCACAGTCAGTAATGCAGAGCTGCGCAGACTAAGAAGCTAAAGGAAGTGTAATCTTAAGAGTCCAAATCATGGCAGGCTAAGACAGCTACCAGCAGTATAATAATTCTTAGACTGTGCTAGCATCCCGAAATCTTTGGGTGAGCCACGTAATCTGAGTGCTAACCACTCTTATCCCCATTGTCAGATGGGAAACTGAGTCAGTACACACCATTGCCGTATATCTCATTGAATGTGGTTTTGTTTGAGTACAGGTAAACAAAGACAAAGTGAAGCAACTGATGAGGGATATCGGAAAAGAGATTTACCAGCTGAACATGGCTGGGTGCTATTGGCTGCCCAGTTCCACTATTGATCACGTAACACAATGCAAGAACCTGGTAAAACTCAACTTGTCTGGGTGCCACGTCACCTCTCTCCGTCTCTCAAAGATGCTGTCCACGCTCCAGCACCTGCGCTCCCTGGCGATAGATGTAAATCCGGGTTTTGATGCCGGTCAGTTAAGCAGTGAGTGTAAAGCCACTCTTAGCCGTGTCTCGGAATTGAAGCAAACCCTTTACACGCCGTCATATGGTGTCGTTCCGTGCTGCACTAGCCTTGAGAAACTGCTGCTTTATTTTGAGATCCTTGATCGCTCGCGAGAAGGATTTATGCTCTCTGGGCAGCTAATGGTAGGTGAGAGCAATGTGCCCCATTACCAGAACCTCCGTGTCTTCTATGCCAGGCTGGCTCCTGGCTACGTTAATCAGGAGGTGGTGAGGCTGTACTTGGCGGTGCTAAGTGATCGGACACCTGAGAACCTTCACGCCTTCCTTATTTCTGCCCCTGGTAGCTTTGTGGAGACGGGAGCTACTAAAAACCTCCTGGACTCTATGGCTCGAAACGTACGTCTGGATGCTTTACAATTGCCCAAAGCCTGGATTAATGGCTCTGGGCTCCTGCAACACTTGAAGTTCAACAACCCTTTCTACTTCAGCTTTAGCCGATGCACCTTATCTGGTGGTCACCTGATCCAGAGGGTTATTAATGGCGGGAAGGATCTTAAAAGCTTGACCAGTTTGAATCTCAGTGGCTGCGTTCACTGTCTGGCTCCGGAGTCCTTGTTTCGAAAAGCAGAAGATGACATTGACAGTAGCATTCTGGAAAGCCTGGTAGTGTCTTGCTGCAACCTGAGACACCTCAACCTCTCTGCAGCTCACCATCACAGCTCAGAAAGCATAGGGAATCACTTGTGCCAGCTTCTCTCCAGGCTAAAGCACCTGCTCTCGTTAGCGCTACCGGTTTGCTCCATCACAGACGTTGCTGCAAACGTGGAAAAGCCTCCCACGGCGTCTAATTTGGTGCCCCAAACATTTGGAAGGAAAGTTCGGATTGGGATACAGACATATCCAAAGAACTTAGCGGGCCAGGCAAATCAGAAGATAGAGTCTTCGGTATTCTGGGTTCTGATGGGAAGCCTCCGATTTTTGGAAACCTTGGAAATAATTGGGTCCAGTTTTTCTTCTGCCATGCCCCGCAACGAGCCAGCAATTCGGAACTCATTGCCTCCTTGTGTCCGGGCACAAAGCGTGGGGGATTCAGAGGTGGCTGCCATTAGCCAATTGACTTACTTGCAGAGCCTCACCTTAGCACAACTGCCAAATATTCTTACTGGCTCTGGGCTTATTAGCATCGGAATGCAGTGCCAGCATTTGCGGACTCTTTCGTTGGCCAACCTGGGCATGATGGGGAAAGTGGTCTATATGTCTGCTCTCATGGACATGCTGAAATACTGCAAGTGTTTGAGAGATCTCAGGTGAGGGGCTGCCATTTAATGTCTCCATTTTGTTTGTGGATCTCTAGAAATGTAGTGTGTGGTTTGTTGTGGCTAGTGTGAAAGCTGCAAGCGTTCCTGTTCTGGTGAAAAGTAGATGCAATGGCTTGAAAACTGAGTATTTTCCTTCCTGGCTTGTGGAAGGCATCGCATGCTGTCCTTGAGAGCTCAGGATATGCCCTTTCACCAGTGTTTTAAGAGCAAAAATTCTCTGTGCTGCAACTGCCTTCCTTTTAGATAAGGAAGAGTGGATGCTGCAAATTTGGGAGCTAGCAGTGTGTCGGGGCTAGGTGAAATACTACATGCCTTTGCTGACTTTTTGGCTTTGTGTACACGTACATCTCTTAAATTTCCAGGAAGGAAGAGACTCCTACAATACCTAGATAATGTAGAGATCTCCTCAGGTTTCCCAATGAGATGTTTTTCTGCCTTTGGTTTGTATTAAAGTCTTGCCTCTTTATTTTTTAATTTCTTTTTCTTTTCTTGATAATATATTGAGAATGTTCCAAATGTTAGAGTTTGTCCTGTTGATGTTCCTCTCCTGGTAGGATTTAAAGGATCCTACTAAGGATCTGATCCTAAAGGGTGCATAAAGGAGCTTCACAGTAGCCAAAATGTGCTTATGAAAGCAAAGAGCATGAACTGTGATGGCGTCCTTGTGCCAGTCCATACGAACAAAAATGTTATTACTTCAGAAAGGTGCTTTTTTCCTTCTTTTTTTTTTCCCTAAATCAGCTTCTCTTGGTGAAAGTGCTAGAACTGTCAGTCCCGTTGTCCTCTCTTCACTAAATGGGTCTAAAACACCTAACAGTAGTAACAGCAAGGTCACTCCTGTGATCACAAAGGCAGTCGGTGTGACTGAAATTATTGCTCATCAGCTAAGACTGGTGTTTGTGTGCACGTTTCTAATCCATTGCAATAGTGAAAGGAGCCAGGGTGGCTAAAACACCTCAGGGAGGGTTTTCCTTTTCCACCACTTCCCATTTATGACAGGCAAGGAGCGTGTTGGTCTTTCACCCCAGGGATGGCGGCTGTTGGAAATTCAGTTGCTTAATGGCTTGGGTCAACTGAATGTATCTTTAACCTTCAGGAGAATAAATAGCCGTGGAAGAACTAAGATCTGGGGAAAGGAGGTTTGGGTGTGCAGTGTGCTTCGCTCAGTCTAGGCCCTGTAGTTTTCGGAGACTTTGAAATGGAGGCCCAGAGCGATAAAGATGAGAGGCAGCGTAGAGCCTTGAATAAAGGACGAACAAGGGTGTTTCCTTGTAACAGCCAAGTGTTTCGATGTAAGCTGTCATTGTTCTTTCTTGAGTAAAGTCTAAGGTTTTATATAGGTTTAAGAGGATTTTAATGTTTAGCACTTCCTCCTGATAATGTAGCTTCCTTTTCATTTGCCTAATTCTCTGCGCTTCCACCCTTTTTCCCCTCCCCATTTTTCAGGCTGAGAAAGTAGTTTAAGGGAATATTCCAAAGCAACATTGTCATCTAGTGAGTGAAAGGCAGTATTGCAAGTATGGCTGTCGTGTCACAGAGATGAATTTAGAAACCTGCTGTGAGTTTGCAAGGGCTTCTGTGCTTTTTTGGCCTAAACTCACGATGGACCAGTGATGCTGTTGAAAAATTGGAGAGGCTTCCCGCTTCCTCAATATTAATTATAAGCCATTACCCAAAGTACTCGTGGGGTCTTAGGATCTCTTCAGGCAATGCTACCTGACCAGCGGTCACAGGCTGAGACTCTGAAACAGAATTTATCAATTAACAGGATTAAGTTGCTGAGATACCCTCGCATACTACGAAAGCCTGCGCAGAGATTATCCAGATCAGGTTGGGACCGACAGCTTGTTATCACCTAATGGATTAACCTTCTTGGAGCTCTTGGCCTTGCTGACCCAATGACTGAGATTCCAAGTGCTCTGAGGCCCTGAAGGAAATCTGCACTAAGCAGACGTATTCTTCTGGTGACGCTGGCCCTGAGCAGGTTCTGCTTCTTGCAGACTGGATTATGTGAGGGATTCATGCAGTTATGCTGCTAGTTAAAACATGGGGCCCTTGTTGGTTATGTATGGCTTCTCCACGTCATTTTGTTGTCCTGCTCTGGGCTGTGACGTAAGATTGTGGATAGACATGATAAAAAATCCTGTCTTTCTTCTCTGAGCCAGATCTTTAAGATAAAGGTTGGATTGATGATGTTTCTTCTGCCTGTGGGAGAGCAGTAGCTTTGATCCTTTGCCATCCTCTGACCAGGGAGGGCTGGTTGTGGCCGCCCTGTTGGCTCAGAGGCCTAAGTTCTGTATCACCATGGTGAATTTTTCATGCCTGCTTCTCTCGAGGCAGTAAACTGAAGATGTAGTTTGATCAGTGTTTGGTGCACTGGAGCAGTAAGTCCCTAAATCCACATCAGCTGCTCAGTGGATGTCAGGTAGCAAAAGCCAGGCTGTGCTTGTCATGAGACCAGAATGGATCTGCTGGTCAGATCTAAGGCCCAACATGCTTTGTGGAAAACTTGTAAAACCAGGGTTATTCCCTGTGGGCGCTGGAATTCTGCAGTTCAGGGCCCTTCTGCCTACTCGTGTCCTTGTCCTTTAGCACACACCATTCCAGAGTAACTAGCAAGCAAGAGGTCTGAGCTTGCAACGTTGGGTCTGTTATGCCATACCGCTGGCACAAGCAGGTAGAAGGTTACCACATGTGTAAGTGACACAGGCGGTGGGCGACACTGGTTGCACCATTTGCTGGCCCCCCATGAATGTGCTATCTTCCCTCTTGTCTGAAAGCAGCTCAAGCATGAATTGCCCGTTGACTTGGTTTTGTTTATTCTTGCAGGCTGGAACAGCCGTACTTCTGTGCGGGCGCCCAGTTCTTCCAGGCACTGAGTCATTGCTCCTCTCTCCAGCGGCTTTGCATCGTCTCCCGGAGTGGGACTCTGCAGTCTGACGCAGTGATGTCATTCATGGCCAACTGCCTTGAGGTCATCATGTGCCACATGTTTATGGGAGAATCTCTTACCGTTTGCAAAAATCTCCAGCAATCTATTGTCCGGAGGTGAGTGCAGAAAAGGGTTGATGTGGGATTTCTGGAGCTGTTGAAGATTTATCTCCATTTCCTCGCTTGCCAAGGTTTATATGGCTTGGAGCACTTGTTCCAAGAAGCTAATAGGTACTGTGTAACTGCTTGGCACATGAACTAGCCTCTTATTTTAATAACAGTGAATCAGTGAAATATTTGAAGGTATTATATGAATTTTTGATTCCATTCCCACCCATGTTCTCTGCAGTTCCGTTGGCTGAGTTGAAGTTCTGGATGTAAAGCTCCATCATAAATCAAATGACACTTTTTGTGTAAACAAAACATCTGCCGACATTTTAAGTACTGAGAGATTTGACCTTGAAGCTTTCCTCCTTTCCCACAAGTGACTAAGATAATTCTCCGTCCTCTAATCACTTGTAAATGTCACTTACTGATAATCCCCTGGCAGTGCAATTCAAAGCCTTTAAAGGGTTGTTGTGAAGGGTTTTTCTTCGGGGGGTTTGCGTGTGGGGGAGAATTGGTACAAACTGCCTTTGCACGTTTGGCAGTTCTTAAATGCTTTTGCTTGGCCCCTTGCAGTGTTCTGAGGCTCACGTGGTGGGAAACGTTTGTGTGTGAGCCGTGAATTGCATTTGAAAAGAGAGCTTTTAATTACGCTTGGCATTTTGAAATCTTCTAATAGTGGCAGTCATCTTACAAAATATTTCCCATGCAACAGACTTTCCATTATTATTTTTTTTTCTATAAGGATTTTTCTCCGCCTTCAGTCTGTTTTCTTTGTCACCTACTGTTGCTTTTCCCTGTTAAGCTCTAATAAAAATTTCAAATCACACGGCATTATTATTGCATCCTAAAGGGTGCTCCTCCCCCCAGCCTTTCTCCAGCTTCAAACTGACTTATTACACTTGGCTTGTTTCCGCGGATCAGATCCAGAAGAGCCTATGACTATATTAGCTACCTACCAAACTGCACACGAGATTGTTTGTTACTGCCTCTAAAAGGCTCAGTGTCCTTCTGGGAGAGTAATTGTTGGAAACATCTAAGTAAATTCCTTGTGATGTGACAAGGGTTCTTTGAGTTTGTTTTTCACAGAGCTTCATATCTGTGAAAACATTTCTTGGTGGATTTCAGTTGTGCTTTGGGGATCCTTAGAAACAACCAAGAACCCGCAGTTCCCATTTCTTATTTTGCCCTCCCCTCTGAGATGCCATTGCAACACTGGCCAAAATGTTAATGTTCGCTTACTGAGCAGAAATACGCTGTTCTGCAGTCTTTTCTCCATCTTTTTCTCTGTTGTGGATGGATTCTCACTACATTCTGTACCTCTGAATAATTTAAACCCTGGGAACTTTCCAAAGAGCAGTTGATGCCTCGTGGAAATGTTAAAAACTATTTTTATATTTAGCGGCAGTTCTGGCTGTCATACTATTTTTCTTCTTTTGTATTTTATTAATAGAGACGTTTGTATGGAAACAGGATTTTTGAAGTGTTGGGGTTGTGTTTTTTTTTTTTTCCCCCCGAAGAGAGCATCTGCTCCTACTGCAAATTCTACACCTGAAGTCATAATCCTCTATGACATTGTAATTGGTGGCTCTGGAAACGATTTTGATGTCACGTAAGATTATGACTTCAGGAGGAGGATAAGCAGTGGGAGCAGATGCTCTCCTAAGCAACAAAGATCCTGTTCTCATGCAACTGTCTCTAGTAATAAAAGGGAAGGAACAAAATACAGAAAACGATGTGTAAGCAAAGCCTGGAGTCTTCCACGAGCCATCAGTGAGGCTTTAACCACGTGACTTTTCCAGTGATCCCATTCTCATCTTTGCACAAATGTGCCTTCAGATGGGGTCAGGAATTGACTTTCTCTTGACTGCATTTTGTCTGCTGCTCCAAGGGCAGAGAGACGTGTGAGCTAGTTCATTGCTTAAACCTGTGGATAAGGCCCTAATTCATGCAGTATGGCTTCCTCTAAAAATGTGCTGCTAGTGCTTCTTTAATCCAAGTTTTAAATTGGAAGAGCCCATTGGGCAGCAAGCCTGAAGTTATATATCCTTTGCCAGAATGAAATAAGGTGATATTTTTTCTTTTTTTTTTTTTTTTTTTTTTTTTTGAAAGTGTGGAGATGCTGCGTCTGCGGGAAAAACGTGGAGAGTAGAAAACATGGAGAGCGGGTGGGAAGGAGGAGGCGAGAGCAGGGATGACAAGGCTGTGAACCTTTATTTTTTTCCTCCCTTTCTTGAGCTGGGGGAATTGATCCATATTCCTCAGGTCCCATTAAAGGTTAGAGTTCCCATTTTAGGGCTATGGAGATGGCCTTGTTTAGGCTGAGAGCAGCCAAGTGATTGCTGGTTTTGAACAGGGAGATGGGGCCAAAGTGACTCTCACTCTCCCAATGCCTCTAAAAAGAGAAGAAATGCGAGTGGGAACTGGAAAGGCTTAGGGCTGGGCATAGACCAGCAGTTTGCTGCAGGTGGTAGGGCCGGGAGGGCTTGAAAATGCAGTCTCGTGCAGTGCACTCCTTTTTCAGAGGTGGATGTGCGGGAGGGTTCAGATCACAGAATAGGAGGATGGGACAGATTTGGGGAGAAAAAACTGGTTTCAGCTGCCAAGTTGTACTGGAAGATGGTGTATATACAGGGTGTGGTGATGGGGGCATGGGCATTAAATCTCCTGCATCACACTGATGGCTTAAAGCTTGAATTGATTCTCAAACTCTTCCCCTTGACTGTAAAATAAGGATCGTATTATGTATTTCTGTTCTACTGGCCCCAAAAGAGAGTTGTTCTCATGTCTGTTAGTCTTGTGACAGCTCTAAACCAGGCCCTGTGGTGGCCAGCTTTCTTGTGGGCAGTTTTCTGGTTGAAGTTTGCTGCTATTTGGGACAGATTAGTTTACATATTTAAGTTATTAAAAGCCTCTGATTCAGTTCTGCCTCTTTTGCAATTAAATACACTAAGCAGAACAGCACTCATCTGGAGCCCTCATCAGCAAACAAGAGGCTTGCAAGGGCAAGGTCTCCTCTGAGCTTTAGAGAAGACTGTTTCCCTCTGGGCAGATAAATCATTGCAGTGTTTTTCTTTATTCTTTTTTCTTCTGTGTGAATGGGAGGGGTAATCTCCTTTATGGTTCAGGGAGATACTCTGTGCACATAAGAAGGGCCCAGTGGTTAGAGTGGAAGATGTGGCTTGAGTGATCCATATCCACTTCCCTGTTCTTCCTCAGATTTCACATGTGACAGTGGTCTAGTCTCAGTTTCTCTGTAAAATGACTTTTTTTTTTCCTGTCACATGGTGCTCAGCTGCTGCCACATTTCAGATAGTAGTGGATCTAACGAAAACAATGTTTTCCCTTTTATGCTTGCACCCTAACTTTGCCAAAGTGCTTGGCTCCAAGCGCGTGTTGTCTTTGTTTAAATAGCTCTTCTGTTACAACCACTGCAGCGGTAATTCCAGAAACGCTAAAATACCACAATTTGTGGATCCACGTTGTAGGTTGAAGTGTGACCCCAGACCTGTTGCTGCGCAAAGAAGCTTCTTTGCTGAAAAGGGAGATTTGCTTCTCCCTTTTGGGCTGAGTTGCTGTGCTGGGATTCTTTCTAAATGCTTGCGAAGAGCTGACGTGTCCAAAGCTCGGTCGGGGGGGGACGGGGTGTGCTTCGAACAGCTTTCCCCGACGTTTTCCACACTGTTATTTTGTGAAAGAGTCAGTAGATGGAGCTGTGGCCTATGGAAGGTGTCCCACTGCTTACTGATGTGTTGCATGCTAAATAATCGTATTTATATGCCTGTTTTTCTCTGCCTCAGAAATCTTGCGGGCAAGGAATTTGGATGACTTCAGGATTGCACAGCTACACGGTGTGGTTAGTGGGCACTTCCCAAACGTGCAGGAGAAGTTGCTTTCCTAGTGAAGCTTACCAGGAGAAAACATGCTGGAAGAGGGGATGGGAAATGCTTTGGCAAATACCCCTTGGCCTCAAGGACAGATTTTATTTTCCAGCATGTTCCTTTAGAATTTTGTCAGGTTTAGCTTAAGTGTTTTGATAGCTCCTATCATTGTAATGATTTCAAGGACTCTACAACACCAGACAATACAAGCCTGTGAAAAGTCCTTGAAAAAACACCTTGTAAAAGATCAAGAAAGCAATGGTAAAAAAGAAAAACCCAAAGTAAAACAAAAAATCTCTGGGAGCGTGATGTCATTAGGGATTCTTCATACATAGGGGAAAAGTGTCAAGGCATAGAGGTGAGTTGTGATTTATAGAAATGCAATCCAAGGGAAGCCATGGTAGAGAGCGTAATCGGGAAGCGAAAGATTACAGTGCAGCTGAAGTGTGTTTTGGGGAGGTGGGTGGGTAGCTGGGCTCAGCTCCTCACCTCTCCCAAAAGCGCTGTTGTCGTCTCCTGGGGTCTGATAGCTGTTGGGAGAAGGTGCAGGGGGCTGGGGCTGGCTGGGGTCCTGCTGCAGCATCCCCCAAGAGCTGCGGGGTGGGGAGTGGGGGGCTGGCAGTCCTAGCTCAAGCTCTCTGCCCCTGTTCTCTGAGCCACAGTGGCTACTTGTCTCCAGCAAATGGCTTTGCAAAGTGAGTCTGCGACTCGGGTGACTCTGAGGGTTAACCAGTGCTGGAAAGTGCAGAGAATTTTACTGGTTTAGGACAGTCTGCCTGTTCTAGGGATCCAAGACCCAGAGAAGGAGAAACACTGACTTAACCTTCCTTCTTCTGCCTGTGTCAGGTATGACCACCACTTAGTTTGAAGTGACTTTCACAATAGGACTCCTGCCACTTTCCAGGAATAGCTATTTCAGTCTGAATTAGATCTTACTATACAAGCTTCTGTAGCATTACCTAATTTTCCCTTGCTTGTTTATTGTCCTTTTTTTGACATGAAACTCGTGGCTGGATCTTACCTTTTCTTAAACTGCTGATTCCAGTGGCCCTGTGTGGCTGCGAGAGCCGGGATGCTCGCTGAAGGGATGAAGCACCCTCCTGGGATTCAGCTGCAGAAACAGGGCTTCCAGGTGGGAGCATGGGGGTGAAACTGAGTATTTGGAAAGTGCTGAGTGAGCCAGTCCCTCTCCTGGCATTTAGCACAGGGCTGAACTGTCACAAATTAATTTTTGCTTACCTTGGAGCTAAGCATTCCACCCTCCCTTGCTGCTGTTGCCCTGGATATCCCTGCAGTATTCCTCTTGCCTGGATTCTCACTGTGGGCTCGGCCTCAGAAAAAGCCTTTCTGGCGAATCCTTTTTACTGTTAGATTGGGTGGGAGGGGGCTGTTAGGGCAGTAAGTCAGTGAAAGATCATCATTGAATTCAGCAGAGTCCTCCAGCGTCCCTCCTGCACTGCCCACCTGACTGCTGCGATTGTATTGACACTGCAAAAAGCTGGTATTAGCACCTAGGGCTTACTTGAGATTTTCAAGCCGTTTTTGCATCCCTTCACCACCTTCTTTTCCTTCTGACCTTGAAAAAGTCCCTTTCGGCACACTGCTGGCTTTCCTGGATCCCAGAGCCAGCACGGTAGCTGCCAATCCCACTCCGCTAGCCTAAGCATGTTGTGGGCTCAGGCCCTGCGTCTGATTGCAGAAGACTTAATGTATTGCTAGGCTGGTATAGTGAATCATTAGCATCCTGTTCCAGCTTTCATTGTCTGTTTCATTTCCTGCTCTTAGAAACCCCTGAATCATTCTGTCACAGACTGAATAACAAACTGCATCCTTGTCAGCTTGTGTTACCCAAGAATTCCTTGGCGGGCTTGGCGAAGGCTGACTCTGCTTGAGGTGTGGCCCGGACACCTTTGCTTTTACCAGGGATGTTGTTTATGGGTGGGTTCAAATACTTTACAAGCCAGCACAGCTTGTGGGACCATCCCCAATTTGGCACATTAATGTATCTTCGTCTGGGGGTACTAACATACTCTTTTCTATAAATGCATTCCTGTGGTTGACCCAAATGGCTTGTTCTAACTGCTAGCTCATGTGTTTTGAAGGGAATTCAGTCCTGAAACCTTCCTTAGCGGGTAGATTGGTTTGTGTGTGAAATAGGTTTGAAGGAGTGTCCTCCTCTCTCTCTTGGCTGAGAAATAATAGTGGAATAGTACTGTCGTGCTTTCTCTTCATGAGGGTGTAAAAGGCTGAACGGAAGCATTAACTGCAGCATTAAAGCATTTCCATAGTAAAATAAATCTAATTGAGCAGTTATTGCAGTAGCTTTTTAATTTGTGGAAGAGATTAGGAAATAACTTTCAGCTTGTTCTGGCAGAGCACTCCCCTAGGACATGTCCTGGGCGCTCTGGCATCGTTCTTTGGGTTCTTATTCCCTCCCCCTCTAATTGTCCGGTCACATTTGACTGATGCAGAGTTCAGCTGGCAAAATAATGTAAGAACCTCAATCTGTGAGCGTGTTTGATATAAACCCCAGTTCACAGGAGAAGTAGCAGAGTGTCATTCGTGCCTTCCAGAGAGAAACCACAGTAGAGAGATGTAATTTGCTTCTACTTGGGATGAGTCTGTCATGTATTGCTCCTTTCCCACAACACGATGCAGTGGCAGAGGATGCTGCACTGAAGATAATGGGAGAGTTGGCAGTGCTGTGCGTGGATGACTTCAGAGTCCCATCTACGCCCCTTCATGTCAGGGTGGAGGCTGTAGTGATGGGGCGTAAGGTGTGGGGAAACCTCAGGCATTGGGAGAATGCCAGTTTGTCTGTGTAGACAAGAGGGCATGGAAGACACCCTTGAAGGAAAACACTTCATGGAGGAAATACCCTCATCGTGTGGAGTTAAGAGCAACCTGAGGAATCACGACAGCCTTCCTCGTGAACTTTTGAAGTCCATTTCTGAGGTTAGAAAATGAAATCTGCTCAGCACTGATACTCTGCCAGGGTTGGAAGTGAGAATGGCACTAAGGGTCTGCTTTAGAGTCAGCCTGTGGAGGCTTTGGACCCCTCTCGAGAGGCTTCTGGAGGGTGAGTAGGGGGGGAAGGGTCCTCCCTGCTGAGGGAGGAAAGGGCCTGGGGGAATTCCACCCCCAGTTTCTTTGGTGTGGCTGGAAGATGCTCTGGAGAAGCTTCATTTTACGCTACTGTAAAGAAAGAGAGCTTTTGCAGCTCTCTGGTACTGAGTTCAGGGCATGGCCAGTGGAACAAATTTTAACTGTATCTATGGCCTTCCTGAAAAGTTGAGAAAAATGTGTGTATGTATGTTGGGTCATGCCACTTGTCAGCTGCTCCAGCTTCTCCTGGTACTTCCTCTGTTCCACTGTGCCATGCTTCAGGGATGGCAGTTTCCAGCCTGGCTCAGGTATGCTGGCTGAAGCTTTCAAGACAGATGCCACATTTGAACTTTCAGATGTGAGCAAGTCTTCCAGCGAAAACAAATTTATGCTGTGCCTGGCAGAGGATTAACAGGGTTTTTGTGCATGCGGGTAACAGAGCTGCATACATGGCAAAAAGTGAGTCGGTCTGAATTCTCTTCTCTTGGGAAACTTGCTCCTCTTGAGAAGCAGCTCAGCAGCCTGTGAGGAAAGTCTAAGTGGAGAGGGGAGAAGGAGTGCGACTGCAGCAGAGATTGGTTTGCGTTTGTGAGTGTCGTGCAAACTGGAGAGCACATCTGCTCTGTTCTGCCAAATCAAGCTTCTCCTGGTTTCTCCTTCTTTACTTTCCTTCTCTAGAGCTTCTTTTCCCATAAGCTCACCTCTGTTTGTGGAGTTAAAAAAAACTGGCCTTGAACCACTCCTGATACACCGTATTTCCTCATTTTATCTGGTACGTGCTGGTTTTGTTGCCAGTGCTTAATTATACCACCTTGTGTGCCCTTATTCCTGCTTGCCAGCTTTTGTGAATTGGGATGTGCTGAAACATCTGAATTTGGCTTAAGGCTTTTCTTAGGTTTCTCTGGAAATCTCAAGGAGAAATACATTATTCAGTCCTGAATCCTGCTTTTTTGTTCCCTTAAAAGTAACAGAAGGTAAGTTTGAGCAGCTCCTATTGCAGCGGAGGTGGTGTCTTCTGGTGTCTGTGGTGCAGGGTTACAGCGGGGCATCATCCATGGTTACAAGCTGGCTGGTGAGATTCTCCTTTGGCTTTGGGCTGCCCTTTAGCTCTATCAGCAGGTGGAGTCCTGGGGACTCACTGGCCTCTGTAGAGAGGTATGTCTGAAAACACACTGAGAGTGTTTGCCAGGAGATAACTGCATTCCAGGGAGTGACTCTTTTGTCTTGCTAAAATCGAGGAAATCTGATCAAAGTGCAGCCTTGCATTAGACTTTTTCTCTTTCTTTTTGACTTTGTCCCTGACCTACATATTGGATCCTGCCACGCTGGTTGGAAGTAATTGAGACTGTAGTGTTAGGCTATTTACCAAGCTGTTCACTTGAAAATAACCTTACTGTGTCCGGTCCACACCTGTTCTGGGATAATTTTGGAGGCAAATAACAAAGTGTCATTAACCCTTTCCGCCATGTGCAACCCGCTCAAGATCTAACTGTGGAGTGAGGTTATACCTCTGCTGATGCCAGGAGGAATTTGTGACACACGGTGCGCTTCACTGTGCGTTTCCCAGCTCCATGGATGAGTCCAGCCAGCTGCTGAAGCCAGGCCCACTATGTGTCCACATCCAAATGAGGACACTTCAGAGACCTCCTTGTAAAAGTTCCCGCTGGGTGGTTGATGGTTTGGTCTTGAGTCTGCTGGACCAGAGGCTATGCTGGAAAATATGTGTGTGTGGGGGGGGCTATTTTCTTTGTTATCCCAGTGGTTGTTTCTGATTAAAGGATCTGTTTTGAAGGGGCTGCTAGTCAGTTGCCTAGAAAACTTGCTTTCATTTAATTAATCATGATGAGTTTAGTCTGGAGGTTTTGTAGGAGAGAGCAAGCAAGCATATCCTTGGCTTCTTTCCCTTGGAAAAAAAAAAAAAGCAGGGTTTCATGTCTGAAACTGCAGCTCTTTTGTCTCCCCAGGTCAACATCCTTCTCTGTCCTTCGGGTTTTAATTTTACAAGCCATGCGCTTGCAGAGGTAGATCCAGTTTGAAGTCCATCCAGGTGTGGAATGAGGAAAGAACCGTCAAGAAGATTACAGGAGCTATTCTGCAACTCATTAACTCAATCTCTTCCCCTTCTTGTTATCTCCTCCCCATGCCTGGGGCCTTTCAAACTAGTGCTCTAAGTGCTTCTCACTTAATCTAGCCCACCTGGACAGGTGTACGAAGAAAGAATTGCCTTCCGGGGAAGGACTAAAGGAGCGTAGATTGCAGAGGGAGTCTGCTTTTGGGAACTGCTAATCCCAGTTTAACATTATGACAGCTGCTCGTTAAAATCAGGGTGTTTTTTAACAGGCAGTTAAAGGAGAGGCTTTGCACGCACATTTAGCTGAGAATAATAGTGAACCATGTGCATTTGATTTTTTTTTTTTCTTAAATCACGCAAATTGTACATGGAAAGAATTCTCCGGCGTCAACTTGCTGGGGTATGGAATTTACAAGCTTTGCAGTAACATACAGTTTCCTGTTGAGGGGGGGGAGAAAATTACAAAGCTTTCTTTTTGCCTTTTTTTTCTTTTTTTTTTTTTTTTAAGATCAAGTTCAAACCTCATATAAATCCAGCCTCTTTGGAAGGTATACTTACTGTGTTGGGTTTTTTCAGTTGTCTTGGTGGCAGATTGTCATGTAAACTTGTCTAGGTTCTCGTTTTTATAGCTACATGTAAAGGCTGCTTATAAACTACAATTTTGTATATGGTGAGAAGTCAGCATGCAGATCTAATTTGGGAGAGTCTATATACAAAGAAAGACGCAAAGGTTTCTTTGCCTTGGGGAGATGGCTGTTTCTTCCTAGCTGAACTTCAGTAAACTTGGTCTATTAACATGATTTTCTCTGCAGGACTGTGGTGTTGGATAAGAAACATGAAGAGCTGATGCAGAAGAGGAACTATCAAAGAGACATTTGCTGTATTTTATGTAATTTCACTGCAGACTTTACCAACTGCCTCCCAGATCAGCAGTTATTTGCTGGTTGATTTCTTGTAGGCAGTGCAGTAGAAGTAAGAAACTGCACAGCTCCTGCACGAGCCCCTACATCCATTCAAGGAGCAGTGTCCTTTTCTGCCAGCCCTTAGGCGTGAGGCATGAAGGGCAGGTCTGTGATGCAGAAAGATATAAAATTGCCCCGGGTAGTTTTGTTGCTGGAAATCCTTACTCCTGCAGCTACTTAGGTTCAGACAAATTAATTTAACCCACCAGGACTGAGTAACTAGCCTTGAAGCGGGAGTTTCTCTGCTACTCTTTTGGCAGCTCTACCCCAAATCATTTGTGGATGAGAACATCCTTTCTGTCTCCTGGGAAATGCCAGTCTCTGGAGGCCTTTTCTTCAGCTGACTCTATTGCTACCTGGGATTTTTGTGTGTGTTTTCAGCAGCCGAATCTCCAGCCGTTCCCTCTCAGTTTGACAGAAATCTGGCTGTTTCGGAGCTAGAGATGAGCTGGGAACTTTCCAGACACACATCTGTATAAGAGAAGTTTGTTGAGCAGTGAACTCTGCTTTTGACCCAACACAACTTGGTTCAGCCTCAAGGGACTGATGCTGCCGGTTTGACTCTGCCTCCTTTAGAGTGATAATGAACTGGCCCTTGTCACATGGTTTGGAGGAAGCATCTTGGTGGCATGGGGCTAATAGTCACAAGTCTTTTAATCTTCAGGGTGTAGCTCTTAAGATATAGCATAACTTCCCTTTACCTCCCAACTTTAAAAGACTGAACTCTTGTTATGCTACACTGAGTAATACTATTTCTCTTCCCCCATGTTCTCTTACTCACCAGGTTGCTATCATGTAGAGTACGGACTCTTTTTGTATGGCTCTTTTTACGTTGTATAAATGGCGCTAACTTTTTTTGCTGTTCTCTTCCTCTGCTCTGTAGTTATAACCCTGCTGCTCCTCTCTTATGTTGCCATATCGGGCCTCTCGCTTGCAAGGTCTGGGATGTGTGCCGGAAGGCAGATCCAGTGGTGTGACGTTGGCAAGAAGAGCTGGGAGGGCAGGAGGAGAATGCAGATTTCTCTAAGAGAGGACCAAAAGTCTGAGGCTGTAGATTCAGAAGCTGGAACCCAAAACTGAAGTGGCAAACAGGGATACATGTGTGTGTTTCTGTTAGGGCAAATTCCTGTGATGCCAAGACAGGTTTTCTGCAACTTGGGTTAAAAAGGAGGCTGCAGAGTGTGTGTGTGTGCATGTGCGCTTATCTGCAGATCTAAGCTTTCTAAACTTGCCTGTGCTCTAATTGCAGAGCATAGACTCTGCTTGCAGAACAAGCCGGCCTGAAGTGATAATCCCAGGCTCAGCCCCGAGGGAATGCCTGGCACTGCTTTGGCCTGATTTTCTTAATGGCTCTGCAACTTGCCGCTGGTTTGTAGGTGGTTTAAATTGTTATCTCTGAGCACCTTGCCCAGTTTGGGCAGAGCTCTCAGGATCTCTGGTCCTCTAAGAATACCTACATGTTGTGATTTATTTATTAATTTTGTAAAACTTCTTCCTCCCTCCCCATGATAGGACCAATTTGTGCTTGTGTCAGCTCGACAGACTCGCTGAAAAGGGGTGCAAGCCCAGCCTGCACTCCCTGCTGACACAGAGAGAAGAGTGGGAGACCTTGACTTCCAGCTGCCCCTCCTGCCTCCTCTGAACGACCCTTCCTTGCCCCCACCACTGCATGATCTATATCCATGCAATCCCCTTCTCTTGCACTGGAGAATTCGTATTTTTTCTCGACTAATAACCTGTGTCTGATTTAGTTTCCAGGCGGACCGCCCTGCGTTAAATGTTGTCATTTTCCCTCTGCTTCATGAGGACTTGACAGAGGTCATCAGAGATGTTCCCATGCGGCACTTGGATGAAATTACCTTGTTTAAAAGCAGAGTGGCTGAGGAACCTCCCAACTTGTGGTGGTGACTGTCACAGCATGGAAAGGACAGTCAGCATGAACACATGAAATGGCTTCTAGTTGGCCTGGATTCCCCATCTCCAGCTCCTGGCCACCTCACTGGATGCTGTACAATCACTTTAAATAGGTTCAATTGCAAAATAAAAAAAAGCTGGTCCTTTGCAGTGGGGAAACATCTATTGGATATTGCTTGCATCTGAAAATCCTGTCTCAAAGGCTTCTGGAATCTGATGAGTATTTCCTTGCGGTTAATATGAATTGTTTTGTTATTTTACTGAAGTTAAAGGTAAGAGAAACTGACCTAACGATGCTCTTTCCCCTGTGTCGCCTGGTGTATTTCCTAAGGGCCCCTGTGTACTTTGGCAGTGTGCTTTGTGATATTGATGGAAATCATTCTTTGCTTTGGTCTGGTTTTGGCAAAGTAGAAAGCCTAAGCCAGCTAAGAGGCACAAAAATGTGTTGCTCAATTGAAGTGCATCACATCTTTTCTATGTTACAAATACGCATTTGTAGTCACACACATGCAATCACAGATATTTAAAGGTTTTTTTTTTGATTGAGAGGTACCACAAGGACTCTTTTTTATTTTTTAATAACAAATAAAGGTTATTAGGGCCTCAACCATGGTATGTTCTTGCTGATGCTGTTTCCATCACTCTGGTGGAAGAAGTTCTCAGCTCTTTTGGAAATCCTTGTCCTAGGGTAGATGGTGCCTACAGTGAATAAGTTGAGGCTCAGATCTGATTTAAATGCAGTCTGTCTTGCAGTGTAGATGGAAATGTAGTGTTCCAGTTCTGTCCTTAGATCCCATGCCTTGAGCTCATGCTAATTTTAGAGATGTTATGAGGTATTTTCACAGTGTGATTTCAGTCAGCTTCTCTGCTCCACAGAACTTCCTCAGGCATCAGTAAGTGGTCTGGATCACTTTCATATTGCCTTATTTACTGAGCACTTTTGGAAACATCAGACAGCTGTACCAAAAGCTGAGTTATGAATTCCTGGAGCTACATTTCTGGGTGACAGTTGTATTCCCCTTCTGCTGCAGTTTTTTGTGGTAGCACACTGGGTCTGTCTTCTGCAAAACCTATCAACCAGAGCTGTCCAACTTGTCCACCTAATCGCTCCCTAATGCGTTGAGCCGTGCTTTCCTGGGGAGGCCCAGTGTTGTCCAAAGATGATGTCCCCATCTCCTTGTTGGCATTTTCTACACAAGATGCCATCTCCCAAATAATGTTCTGGTATCAGTCGTTCATAGGAAGCCTGGGATGATGGGATAGATTTGAGAGCAAAATGCATCTCACAGCTTTGGAGGACTTTCCCTCCTTACTTTCCCATCAGTCAGGTGTGAACTTGTCTGGAAATCTGTCTTGCTGGTGTGAATCTTGAGCCAGACTGCACTAACCCTTATGCTTGGATAGGTTATGGTGTTAATGAGCAGGTTAGTGTTAGACTTCTTCTAGCACAGGTCTGTGCATTGCTAAAGCTAACTCCTACATGCCTTTCCTCTCTGCCTTGAGTTTCTCTCCCTTCCCCACTCAGGACAGGGTGCCAGCAGCAGTCTCTGGTTTGCAGACGGTAACAAGGTGGTGAGGCCAGCTCGTGCTCCTCTGGGAATGGCTGCAGCTGAGCCACGATCGCTCCTGAAGTATTTGAGACTCTGCCTCAGGTTAGACACCATGCGGGTGAGCGTGAGGAGCTGGTGCCCTGTTCTTGGCATCCTGCCACTGTTTTCTCTCCTGCTCTCCCAGCGAGGTCGTTCTTTCTACCTCTTGTCATATTACTCACCCGTTTGAATCCCTCTCTCCCTCTCCAACATCTTTCCTCTCTCCTCCTCCCTCACTTCAGCAAATCAGATGTACTTTTTGGCAGAAACATGAGCCACTGCTCTGTCCAGTTGAAGTCACTTCAGCTCTGCCTAGTTTTTGTCCTGCTTTATTTCCTAGGATAAATAGCGAGGGTTAGGCAGCGAGCATTTGCAAAGCTGCTTTCTCCTCCTCCTTCCTCTGGTCTCAGGGCAGGGTACAGGGAGGGCTGAGGATATGGAGCCAGCTCTCTAATGTTTAATGTTCTGTCCTGTGGAGGGATCCTGATGCTTGGTACCTGCTGTAGGAGCGAGGCCATTCCTACCCTTAGCAGGGATTTCCCCTCCACATACACACTGTGGCATCAGCAAGAGTTTGGCAGAACCGCCAGCTTTCCTGTTCCTGTCCCGCTGGAAAACCTGGGCTGGGGGACAGTGGTATGCGGAAAACACCTGTTGCTTAATGGTGGTGTTAACCCTTTGCTCTTGGGGGTTAGAGTAACCTGATGAAACATGCTGTACTTAGACCTTGTGCTTGGCAAAGCGATGACCATCTGCCTGGTGTCTTGCTCGATCGGGGCAGACAATCAGGCATGTTTTATAATGCCATTATTCTGTTGCCTGGAGTATGATGTTTAGACATCTGTATTCGCACAAGCAGGTTGGCAGTCCTGATGCAAACACTACCAGTTATAATCGGGGCTAGGAAAGGTCACCCACAGGTAATAAAGATAACACCACAAATAGTGATAAAAAGCTAAAAACTCCTTCCACCCCTGACTCCCCAACTCCGGGCCAATGCTTGATATCTACTACAAAACCTCTTATGGTGAGTGAGAATTTCCGCTGCTTCTGCACTCCAGGCAGGATTCACCAGATGTTAATAATGTGCTTATTTTCTCTAAGTGCTATTTTGGCATCGGTGTTAATTACAATTTATATTCTGCAACATTTACACTGGGAAAAGAACCCACCCTAATAGTCCCCAATTGGCAGAGCCGGGCTATTAAACATAGCACCATATGTTCTGAGCAGAGCAATATATGGGACTCGGAGCCCACTCAGCGCTGAGACTCTGGCGTGCAGCATTAGAGGAGGAGAGGAGAACGGAGAGAGGGGTGTTTTGTTCCTAGCTTTTACTTAATATGAAATTCCCCCTCCTTTTCTCTGGCCTCTGTCCCCATTTCTCTAGAAATCTCCCTCCTGCTATCTGTGAGCATCTAATGAGGTGATCTCTGAGCCTGCTGATGCCACTGTCCGTAGTCTAAAATAAATGAATTCAATTACAGAAGGTGCCCTTCTCACAGGGGCTGCCTCTGCAGGTTTCCCAGTCCCTGCTGGCGTGTTTCTTGCTGCACTCCAAATCAGACCTCCGATCTTTGGGGACTGCAGAAGAAATCTTTGCTTTGACCACCAACGATGTGTCCTCAGTTCTTTGGGAGAAGGATATTCTGGGGCAAGTGCTATTAGTGGGTAAAATCAGACATTGTTTGCTGCTCTGCTAATGTCCAACGTCTTGTTTAGCAACATGGTATTTGGTTCCTGTAGGCTGGGAGGGTCTAGACCTGAAGAGTGATGGTGGTTTTGATGTGCAGAATTTGGTGGGGCGAAGTCATCAGTGTTTAAGTAGGTTTCTTAGAAGGGCTGTAGGTTAAGAGATTGCTTCCTCAGCTGTTTTGCGAAGCTGATTTCATGGTCTCTTTAGAAAACAGCAGTGTAGCTAGTGCTCAGTTTGGAAAGGGGGCTGTGCGGCAACAGCCTCTCCCTTCAGGAGAGCTTGGACTGCAGTCGCTGCTGTCGGGGAGGTGGTTTGGCAGGAGGAGAAGAGATGGGAGTGAAAGGAGGCAGGGCAGGAACGTGGTGTGGACCTCGAACTGGAAGTCAGACGCGCACTGTGAGACTTGGCCTTGGTTTCCCCACTTGTGACAGGGGAGGAGGGGTCACCCGCCTCGCGCAAGGGAGCTTGCAGGGGGGCAAGATGCTCTGCCTGCCCCAGGTGAGGTGGTGCTCCCTTGGGAGGAGAGGGCAGGGCTGGGGCTGCTAATGCAGGCTGACGGGTAGCAGAGCAGCGATCCTGCTCGCTTTAATTCGCATGACTACCTCCTCCTCTGCTGCGGCATGTGAGACTCCCGGGGAGCAGAGCAGGATCCGTCTCTTTGCCTTGCTGAACTTCAGAGGCATGAAAGTCCTGGGGTGACGTATAGAAACGGGACTGTACGTTGTGAGGTGCTGGGCGCTTTCTCCCAGCAGCCCATTTTTAGGATGGGGTATCTCCCCACAGCCGCAGAAATGTGTGGCTTTTCTGTTTGCAGAGCTAATCGGTGCATCAGGGCTCTTTCGTCTGCTTAAGGGAGATACAGTCCTCCCTTGGCCAGTCCCAGAGGAGAGTGTCCAGCCAAAGCTCCTCGCCCCTGTCCACGGGGAGACCTGTGCAGGGAGCTGTGCTGGGTATTGCAGAGGCAAATCTCCTTCCAATGCAGCTCTCCGGACTCTTTGATTAGATGCGCAGGCAGCCGGGGTACTCTAGCAGGAGAATCATTTCCATAGAAACCAATTGGGATGTTGTATGGGGAATAATGATTAATAGTGAAGGGATGTTGCCTCGGGCCCTTTTCATTTTTTTAGGGGGCAGCGAGGGACAAGCCGCAGCACAGGTGGGGGGACAGGCAGGCTCGACAACTAATGGAAACCATCCCTTCCATTAATTTCCAGGGCAGCTTCCCCCCTTCTCCTCCTACCCTGCCCCCCACTGCTGCTTCCCAGCTTTCGTCAAATTTTCAAAATGGCTAACCTGGTTAGAAATAATCATAATAATAAAAAAGGATGGATGAGGTCTGACTACTAACATTGTTGCTGTTAGCAGCAGGATTTCAGCCATAAAACATGAAGCAAGGGAGGCATTGACCTTTCCGCTGTTTGAAATGAATGGAGACATCAATATCTATTGTTTTGTGGCATTGACCTCTGACGCTCTCGTTTTGCCCTCCCCTTTCTTTTTTTTTTTTTTTTAATTTCCCCCTGACACTCGAGGAAAGGGGTCAGTTTGTACCATCTATTGATCCCGATCTTACTTGGTGATAGGGAAATAATTAGAATTTTAAAGATCTCTGCTGCACGCTGGCGAAATACATACACAGACGTGCATGCTAAGCCCCCGCTTCCTGCATTGCGTCCTCCCCCCTTCCTCGTGGAGATTCAAAGCTCTGAGATCTGAAGGAAGAGAGATCAATATAGGTTTAATCATGATGGGGGTTTTATTTCAGTTTTTTAAATGGTAAAGTGTAACGTTTTATGTTAATGTTGTTGGAGTCTGGCTGCCTGGTGCCTTGTTTTATTTATTGTTTTAAGTAGCCCCTTCTTTTGTGAACTTCATCTATGTACAGAGAATGTGAAATCAGGCATTGCTAATTAGCTGTATGACAATTAAGTAATGTAGCACAAAACCATTAGGACACTGGATTTGTTTTTGAAGTTTGTCCTTTGAAGTGGAAGCTGCAACTCCCTGCCCAAGGCTGCTGGGGGAAAATGTTTTTCTATCAAAACTTTCTTTGAAAATAAAATGTCAGTGTAAGAGTCCCTATTTCTGTCGTCTCTCCCTATAAACAGTGGGTGGAAATTGTTTCTCATTGTGAAAACTGCTGGCATTGATAGAAAGGGGAATTGAGAAGAGCATTAAATGGGCAGTTGGTCTCCAAACACCCTTGGTTCTGGTAGGGATATTACCAAAACTGCTTGTTTAGCCTGTTGAAAGAGAACGGTGCTGCTTTAGGAGAGAAAACCCAGGTCACAACCAATGCCCTGGAGATGGCAAAAGGAGGGGACCCTCAAAACTGCGGGTTCGCCTCTGCCGCCTCAGGTGCCATCAGGATGCAGCACAGCCTGGTCACAGATACTGACAAGCTCCTCGATTCGGGCTCCTCTGTCTGTGCACTCGTTTGACACTTCTGTTTGCATCTGGCCCTTTGTTCTAGTAGTGAGTCGAATTCTGAATGTGCAACTTTCATGTACGCTGGTGGCATGTAAAACTTCAAATAAAAAGTGAAACTGATTTTGAACCGGGTCTCTTCATTGCCTCCTGCCTCTTATTTCCCTTTAAAGCCAAAGCCCAAAGCCATCCTCCCAGGAGGCATGCTTTGCTGTCGCATTTTAAGTTTAAGTGATGTGAAATGAGTGGCTGTGGCGAGGTGTGTGTGTGGGCAGGGATGCGCAGCCCCAGTCTGGACTGGGAGCTGTGGAAGTGTCAGCCGCTGGGAGTGCTGGGGTGAGCGGTGCTAATGGGGTTTACAGCTCTGTTCCCCCAGGTCTGAGGTTTGCGGATGCTGCGGTGCTTGTGGCCGTGGGCTCAGCTGCGCGTTAAAGAAGGATCTACTTTGTGCTTAGAAAATGCTTTTCCTCTGTGGATCTCTGAGCACTCAACCACTGAGCCGCATTGCTGTGGGACAAAACAACTGTTATCCCTGGGTAAGTGAACCGAAGTGATTTGCGGAAGGTCCGTTGCTCTGAGAAACCCCAGGCTACACCCTACGCCTTGCCCTGACCTTTCCAACCCTTGGGCACCACTTCTTTACATGAAGCCAAGAGCTGAAATCGAGGATCTGGTTAAATGTGAACTGGCATGGCCAAAATCTTGTTAATGCCACCACGACTGCATGGATGTATTTGAGTTGGGATGGCTGAGGCTGCGGGAAGGGGAAGCTGGTATGGTGGAAGTGGGCAGCACGGGTTGCTCGTGATGAAGGAAACTCTGCAGGCATTAACCTGCCTGGGCAGCAGTGGTTCTGCCCTCGCGGCCATGGCAGGCGCCTGGTCCCTGGGTCCTGGGGGCCCGTGGTGGTGGCTGAAAGCATCTCGCCGCCAAATATTGAAGGGGTGGAGGGGAGCGGGATGAATGTGCTGGACCACAGCCCTGAGCACAGTAGAGCTGGGACAGCGCCAGCCGCTGGGCTTGGCTGCATGGAAAGGCTGGTCAATGCTAAGGAAAATACGCATCCTATTGAGCTGTCTCTCGTGTTGCTGTTTCCAGAGTGCAGGACAGTGATACACGGGGATACTTGCAGCACCTACTTCGGATTAAAAAGTCCACAAAACAAACACGCAGGAGGAACAGCATGGTGGAAAACGGTGCAGCTCATGTGCCCGTGTGCTTAAATCAGCACACCCCAGGCAAGCGAAATGCTAGGAGATCACTCAAAATTGTTGTGTGATCAGTTTTTAAAAGGTGAGTGAGACCGTGCAGGACTTGTGGTGGGACTGCAGCAAAGCACGTGGGCTGCAGTCTCTCCCTGTGGTGATCCTAAGTCCTGCTCTGGGTTTTATTTCAGAGGCGAACGTGGGCTCCCTGTTGTTTTTCTGTTCTGGCAGGTCTGCTCAACAGGGCACAGAGCAGAGACCCTCCCTCCATCCCTCTTATGCTTGTGTTTAAATTATAGATTTCATTGTTCCAATAACTTTTATCTAAACGTGGTTTTGGGGGTGGGAGGAAGGAGATAAGGAGGGAGGAGGCTGAGGAAGGAATGTGCTTTTGGACTCTGCTAAGCCTCCAACTTATCACTGGGGCTTGCCGTGGGGTTTTGGCATTAACGATCCCGGAGGAGGACTTACAGGGGAAATGGCTGAAAGGGCCGTGGTCGATACGATATGATACGCTGGTGGGAGGAAACCCAGGGAAGGTCCGTGTGGAGCAGCCCTCTTCCCGTTCGGTACGGGTCTTGCCAGCTAATCTGTTGGCAAGGAAGGACATGGCCTGGATTTGAGGAGGGGGAACTGCAGCAGAGGTTGAGCGGTGAAGTGGGGCAGAGCTCAGCCTTGGCAGAGGGAGAGACCTCCCACAACCCCTTGGATGTCTCAGTGTGTTTCTGGTTTTGCCCTCACCAATACAGCCCTTCTTTAGGCAAATGGAGCATTGATCTCTGCAAGAGGTGGGGGTCAGGGAGAGGGGCAAGAGACACTTCTGCTTGCTGTGGGGAAGGAGGAGGCTGTACAAGTGCCTCAAATCAGTCATGGCAATCCAAGATGTGTTTAAAGAGAAGAAAAAAAAATACTGGGAAGGCTAAGGGCTTGCACTGGGAATTTTCTCTCTCCTTTCCTGCCTGTCTCCTGGTGGCGGTGGGTGACTGCAAGGCTGGAGCCCTGCCCCTCCAGAGATGCTCAGAGTCCCCGGGCTGTCGAAGAGCTTTGGTCTAGTGGCAGTGTGTGGTTGCACAGACCTCGGAAGACCGTTCCCAGACCCGCATTGTCCTCCAGCCCCAGCTGTGTGGAAGAGAGTGAAGTGGGAGCTGCTGGTGGAGAGCAAGGCTGTGCCTGCTTCTGCTGTGCAAAGGGGACAGGAGACCTTGTATGTACAGGTTGTTAATGATTGTTGGAGTTAGGGTTGTTCAGCCTGGAGAAGAGAAGGCTCCGGGGAGACCTTATTGGGTGTTCCAGTACCTAAAGGGAGCCCACAGGAGAGCTGGGGAGGGACTTTTTACAAGGGCATGTAGTGATAGGATGAGGGGGAACGGCTTCAAACTGGAAGAGGGGAGATTCAGATTAAATACTAGGAAGAAATTTTTCACTGTGAGGGTGGTGAGGCACTGGCCCAGGTTGCCCAGAGAGGTTGTTGAAGCCCCATCCCTAGGGGTGTTCAAGGGCCGGGCTGGACATTGCCTTGGGCAACCTGGGTTGGTGGGAGGTGTCCCTGTCCATGGCAGGGGGGTTGGAACTCCAGTTTGAAGCCATTCCCCCTCATCCTATCAACGTCTTATCAAGAAGTCCTGGAGATTCAGCGAGGGGCAGCAGAAAAAGGGTAAGGGTGAAGCATCTTTAACAATTTCTCTAGTCATGGGAAGACACTGGCTGGTAATTGTAGTTAAGGGTTTGGGGAGGACATTGAAACAGACCAGATGATTCAGTTCTCTCCTGTCTGGAGATCTGGTCCTCTTCTCTCTTTGTAGAGTCTCTTGCTACTGGACACCAGAGCACTGCAGGTCAAAATGGGAAGTGTGGATGAGCTCTAATGCTGCTCTCTGGGCTGGTCCACCTGATCTGTATTTCCCAGCCCTTATCTCCCACCAGCTGCTCTTCAGCATTCAATACGTCTCAGGTGGGAGCACCTCGGAGGGGGCGGGTCTGCAGGGTGTGGGCTAAAACACCTCCCAGACCCTCATTTTGAGCCTACAGCAGCAAACACTTGTTGTTCCATCTGTTGGGACCTTGTCTGGGAGGTCTCCAGGCCTGGGATGGCAGGAGAGGTCCTCTGGGTCTGTGTTCTGAGTGTGACTTCTCACCCCCTAGATCAATTTGGGAGCAGCTCGTGCATCGCTGGCTCCAAGGAGGAGGGAGTGTGGAGGAGAAAGACCAAATTGCTCCATCTCCCAGAGGCTTTGTCTGTGGCCGCAGGATGCAGCTAACAATTTCCAAGGTGCTAATTTTGTGCTTGCTACTTCCCAGGCCCTGGGGATAACCTCTCCCGGGGGGCTGACAGACGAGACAGAGGTGGAGGACGCGTGCATGAGTGAGAACCTGCATGTGAGCGAGGTTCTGATGCTGGGATAGGTGGAAAGTCTTGGGAGGGACCAGAAGGAGAGGAGAAACAGTGTTGTCAGGGGATGGACAAGCTGTAGCCCCCGTTCAGTCCCCATGATCCAGCTGTTTTTGTGCTGTCCCTGTGGGACAAGTTACGGTTCTCGTGGTGGTGTGGATTGTCCCATCAAGCAGAGGTTTGGAGTGGGGTGGTCCTGTAGTGCCACCCTTTGGGACTGGGGGCCGTGGTGGCTTTCTGGTTGTCATCAGAGTGGACTCCGGTGTCCTGTTCCCATTACACTGAGCTTGAATCTTCTTTCTGGTGTGGCAATGAAGACCTGCATGGAGTGGGAGAGCCACAGCGAGTGGAGAAGAGGAGAAGGATGAGCTTTCTCTCTCCTATGAAGCATGGACAGATGAGAAGGGTTTCTAAACAAACAAGTCTCTCATCCCCGTCTCCTGCAAGCTGCATTATCAGAGTACCATCGCTGTCCTCTCTTCTCCTTCCCCCCGATAAACAGGAATTAAAAATACAACTAATAAAACCCTTTTGCTTTCTCTAGGAGGAGGAAAAATGAAAAAAAAAAAAAAAAAAGCCTTGAAAATGCTAAAGGACATAAAGGGCATTCATGAAAGGGTTGGATGGTGGTTATTGCAGCAGGGGGAAAAACAACATTATTTCACTGTGCAGATAAAAGGAAGTGGAAAAGCAGCATATTTATAGCTAGGGAGCCTGGATTCCTTGTTAAGCCGCTATTATCAAATTAATGTCAAAATGCATCAAACAGGCACGAGTGTTCTGGGCCCCTTATGCAAAGTGCTTGCAAATTGGTTACAAATACATTTGTTTACAGGGTACGAGGCAGGAGCGAGCTAATTAGTCATTGTAGCAGGGTTGTTTTGTGTCTTTTTTTTTTTTTTTTTACATTTTTTTGGCAATTACACAAACAAGCTGTTCTGAAGTATAAATACGTGCTGTGTTACAGTCCCTTTAAAAGGGAATCAAATAGAAATCGCGGGATGCGGAGGGCTCGACGTGAGTGGCGCAGAGTGTCGTTGCCTCTCCTCCCCGGGCTCCGTGCAGCCGTGGCAGCCCTCGCTGGGAGCTCGGCTCTGGGAAGTGGTGTGAAAACCCATCCGAGAGCATCAGGAGGATGATACGCGGGTGGAAAGGCAACGGCCAGTGTTTTTGGGTCCTCTGGTGGGGCTGATAGCTGCCCCTCGTGTGGGGCACGGTGCGGGGATGGCTGTGGCTGCTCCAGCTGGCTGAGTACTTTGGATGCCACGAGGCTGCAGCCACATCCCATGCTGGGGACTGGCCCGCCTGATATGGGACCTATTAAGGTTTCAGCTGCCCACCAGCATCATAGGAATTCACTTTGGGCCGGGGGTATTTTTGGGTGCTTTGGGTATCAGCGGCAGCAGCTGCCAGTGCAGGTTATGAAGCAGCTTGTGCCCAGCTAGCGGGTACCAACACGGTTTCAGGGGATGCTTGGGCTTAGAGAGCATCCCATGGATGGGTGATGGCACCTGCTTTGCATGAAGCAAGGAGTCTGGTGTGAGCTCCCCCAGGTGAACGAACGTGTCTTTGGGCCTTCTTTTAACCAAACCACCGGCTGTGCCTCCCAAACCTGTTAATGAGGAAGCGAAGCAGGAAAGCTTATCTGATCCTCAGTGGTGGGAATGGCTGGGGAGGGGAATTTGCTTGGAGGGGCAAATGGAAACTTCCCGCTGCCCTACATCTTAATGCGTCCCTGTTCTGGGAGTAAATCACACCTCTGCCACTCGGCGAAGCTGCTAATTGAATCTGCTCTGGTGGGGGAGGATAAAGCCAAGAGGGTTTTACTACCATTATTATTATTTTTAATTTACTAGGGGGGAGGGGGGGGAAAGGAGAGAGGAAGAAGCAAGTTGTTGCCCCTCTTGTGCCGGAGGCCCCAACATTTCTTGGCAGAAGGTGTGCAAACAGCCCTGCGGCTGCTTCTCCGTTTGGATTAGTTTCTGGTAAATGTGCCCTTCAGGCTGGAATAAGCCTTCTGAGCAGGTCCTGCGTTACCAGAGGTGCTGGGAACATTGAGTTTAATACCGTCGTAAAACCCCGCTGTGGTTTCCATTCCCTCAAGGGGGGCAGAGACCGTGCAGGACAGCTTTGCTCAGCAAGGCGTTCGTACTGGTGCTTCCCGGCCAGCAAAGCCTGGGGTGCATCCGATCCTGCCATGGGGTGGATGGAGCTGGGTGGCTTCTTGAGGTCCATTCTGGGATTGGAGCTTTCTTCTCGGAAGCCCATGGGCTTAGTGCAGCTGAAGGGGCGTGAGCCCCGTTGGGCTCCACAAACCATGTTCCTGATGGTAGTTGATAATCCCGAGTGTGCTGAAGTGGTATTTTGTGTCTCCAGCCTCCCAGCTCTTCCATGGTTTGCAGATGTTGGGTGCAGCACATCGCTAAGCTCATCTGGGTGGGAAGTGAAGACCACAAAGCATGGTTGAAGAAGGCAGGGCTTTCACCAGCCCCTTGCAGAAGCTCTGATGTTTGCAGCAGGTTTTATTCTTTTAAAACTTAGGCTAACGTTCCTCTGCACCTGGGACCTGCTTTTCAGTGGTATCTTCAAACTCCAAATCTCTCGTTACCATTTTCTTTCTTGTCCTGTTGACTTTTGCAAGCTCATTTGCCATGGGGAGGGTGACCAGCTCCGTCAAGATCAGGGTGTAGGATTTTGAGGAATGTTCCCGTTTCCAGCGTAATCCTACCCCTGCTCCTGCACGGAGCACAGCTCAGCTGGTCAACAAATGTGCGAGGAGCCTATTGCAATCAGGCTTTAACTAGACGCCCAGTTGTTTTAATCAGAATGTGTCTCTCTCCATTTATAGCAGGGTCAAGGCTCTGGTTTGACTGTCGTCTCCTGTTATTGCTGGTGACTGTGTCAGAGGAACGGGTCCTGCTCTGTTTTGGATGTTTCAAGACCTGCTTTTCTTATGAATGCTTGTATTAGCATCTCCTCGCTCTGATGTTTGGGAGCAGACTTCAAATTCCCACACTGTTAAAGTTATGCTGGTTTGTACCCTTCTTCTTGGATCAGTGCTGATCTTCAGCTGGAGGAGGTCTTCTGTCCCTCTCAAGATTTTACTCCTCCTGAAATATTTGCCTTTCAGATGAAGTTCCCCCAATGTCTGGTCTAATGGCGCTTGTATTCCTCTGCCTTTACTGAAAACGCTTCTCAAATTTAAAATTGCATTTGCCTTTTCACCCATCAGTGGCTCTCAATCAGCTCCTGATGTCCCAATACACCTGGGTCCATCCCTGCCTCCCTGCTTTCCATGCAGACTGCCTCCTTATACCCAAACTTTGTTCTTGCTGAATGTGTTACCTTCCCCATCGTGCTGCTGGTGGCCACCTCCCTTCCATTGTGCTGCTCCTCAGGGCCACCCCATTCCCAGGAAAAATGTCTTCTCCTCCCAGAGCTGCTGCCGCAGACATTTCTTGCTGTGACCAGGATTAGTTGTGACCAGGACTGATATTCCTTTCTCAAGAAAGCCAGGTGATGCTGGGGAAATCCAATATGATCTTACTCTCTTTGAGTGTAGGTGGCACAATGTTGGTCTCACGTGTGTTTTGCTTTACACAGTGTCTCTCTAAACGGGCTTTAGAGCTGCAATTTACTACTGACATTGACCTAGTGGTCTCTCATTTCTCCCTTGAGTTGCTTTCCCCTTTCCTAATGATAGGGACCGTGTCTGCACTCTTCTTGTGCTGTGACACCACTCACATCTTGCCAATGCCGCCTATCAAAATCCTGCGGTTCCTTGAGCTGTTCTGGGCTGGAGGTTGGTGAGATCTTCTGCACATCTCCCTTACCGAGGAGGGTCCATGTGGACCTTCTGGGTCTGTACCACCTTCTCTGGGCTGCAAGATGCCCGTAGTAAGAACCAGCTACTCCTCATGGCCAACAATACAACTTGCAGCTCACCCCAGTGAGTGATGTGGTGGTGGTGGTGACTGCGTAACTCGATGGAGCTGTGTTAGCAGGTGGGCTCACTGCACGGACCCTGTGCTGGACTGACCACAGGAATCCAGCTCCGTTTACAGTCTTGGATTAAAAAACTAAATCATTAAAAGACTTGAAGAAAGCTTTAAGTGTATGTGACTCAGAGGGCTTATAAGTCACAGCAGACCGGAGTGGAGGTGGTGTGGGCAGCCCTCCTTGCCTCTCGGCAGTTGGACTCAATCTCTCCTTATGTTACCAGGAGCTGCTTTTTTTTTAAGAACGACAAAGATGCTCAGGGTCTCCCCACTGCGCTGGTCCTCTGGGAATGCTGTGTTGACTCCCAGTTTGCTTTTTCCTTCCCTGCCTGCAGCCCTGCTGATGCCAGCATCGCCCAGTGCCTGGATCAGGTCAGCTCAAGAATGGTAAGTGGTGGTGAGCCCTGTGTGCCGGTGCTGGTCGGGGCAGTGGGGAGAGCTGGGCTGGAGGGATGTGCTGCAGTGCATGGAGTATGGCTTGGTCTCCTGGATGCTGCACCGGACAGGTTTGGGCATTTGCAAACACTCTGTGGTGATGGTGATGTTTCTTCGATGAGGAAGAGCACAAACCTTGAGATCACAGACCCCGGCCAAGTCAGTGCCTTCTGCTCTCGGGGCGAGACACAGTCTTTGATGTGAACACCTCACAAAACCTTGATTTACACCGAAATGAGCCGGTGGCCTTAACCTGGGGCTTCTGCGTTGGCGTGTTGAAGGGTGCGTGTACACACAGGCAGGCACTTTCCTGCCTCTGGGCAAGGATGAGAGAACAGACATGTGACAGCTGTTAGTCACCGCTGGCGGTGGTGGGGATGCTGCGGTGATGAGCACGCCAGGAGGACCTGAGCAGAATAGCGCCTGGGTAATGATCGCGGGAGGGAGGGAGGACAGGAGCTGGGGCAAGACGAGGGCGTTTTGGAGCGGATGAATTTTTGTTGTTTTCTGCTGAAACCAGTGGATTCCCTGGGATGGAGAAAGCTGGGAAACGGCTCCGGGCGGCTGGAGCTGCAGAGACAGATGTTTTTGCCTGGGATGATGGGGAAGGGCACAGGCTCGTGCTCGATTTTTCTTCTGCACTGTTAATTAACGTAGCAAAAGTAAAGCCTTTCTTGGAGAGACAGGTGCTAGTGTTGCATGAGCACAGGTCAGTGTGGCCGTGACTTCCAGGCTGCCTTTTGAACTGAAACCCTTCAGTTTCCAAATGTGCCCAAAGTACACAAGGACCATACTTGGTTTGTCCTTGGACATGTTCCTTGATGGTCTCCTCTCCCATGTCCAGAGGGGATGGCAGCACTGCCCTTTGGTTCTGGCTCCTGTACCCACCAGAGAACAGGAGATTCCTGTGGGATTGAGGTGTCCAAGGTTTCTTCAACCCTTGTAACAAAGAGAGAAACCTCACAGTTGTCCAGTCCTTGTGCTTGTTGAGCAAGTGGCCACAGGATGAAGAGTTTCCTCCAGGCTCAGGGACTGGGCTTGAGTCCCAGCCATCATTTGCCCAAGTGGCAGGAAGGGTGTGGAGATACGGGGACAGCAGGGGCACGCAGACAGCTTGGGGACATGCCGAGGGTTTGCTTGGATTTGTTCTCAGCCTGGAGCTGGTGGTTCCGCTATGGGGGCCATGGAGGTGTGGGAGTGGGTGTTGGAGTGCCCACTTCTCATCCGATATGGCTGCGAGTGCTGCTGGCAGTTAATATTAACTGGGCATCCTTTTCCTCTCCCCAGGGAGGTGCGGGAGGACGGGGGGGACCCACATGGCCAGCACGAGGGCTTAACCGGGCTGGGGCGGCGATGTGGCCTCTCCCGATAAGCCGCTTCGGTTTGTGGTCATGCAGATTTACGGCCGGGGAGTGGAGCGGTGGGTGCCGTGTTTTTCGGGGCGGTGATTTATAGCGGCTCAGGGCGGCAGCTGCTTTCCTCTCTGGCAAGGTCTCAGCGATTGCACCGGGTTTTACGGCTGCCGTGACTAAGCCATGGGTGAGTTAAAGGCTCAGCCAAGGTCACTGCGTGGTGGGACACAGGTGGGAGCAGGTCCCTTTCAGCTGTGGCTTGGAGAACATCCCCGTCTCAGCGTGGGGAGGGCTGGGGCTCTCAGTGTCCCCGGGGAGGGGGCTGCCTCGGCTCTGCCGCTGTGAAGGGCTGGCTTCGTGGCAGCGGGGATGCTTTCAACCCTCCGATCCCTGACCTCATGTGCCGGGGTCAGCCAAAGACACAAGTGAGATGAGTTTGAGGTTCTCAGCTCTCAGACCCATGTGGGAGGTGAGGAATCCCCCCTCCATGAGGATCACCGGCCCCACTAAGCGACTGCGCTGCCTGGTTGCTTTTCCATGTGCCCCTTTGATGCAGACTGAGCAATGCTGGGAGGGATGAGCTGCGGCAGGCGAGGAGGAGGAGGATGATGAGGAAGGAAAGGTCAGATGTCACCGCTGTGCTCCCTTCCACGTGCAAGCTCCCACTTGGGTGAGCTTCCCAACTCTCTGTTTTGTTTTAGAGGCAGCACGGGGCCCCCAGAGCCTTGCAAACCCTTCGCGCTCGGGGTTTTATTGGCATGTGGAAATAGTTTTGTCTGGTTTCAGATCTGGCTGATCGCTAACCTTCCCGCCACCCTCCCCCCCTAACGGGCTGAGAAGCACGGGCGATTCAACCACGCGCATCTTCCTCCCTCTTTCTTTTTTCTCCCCACATTGCTCTCCGAAATCTCGGCTGCTGCCTTTTTGCCCCCTCCCTTTCCTATCCCAGCACATCAGCTGGGATGGAAGTATCCGTTTTTTGCACAGAAGCTCTTTTTTTTCCTGTTTGTACTTCTCCCCCCATCCTGGGGGTCTCCGGGTGCCTTGCCGTGCCCCATCCTCCTCCTCGGGGCTGTGCAGGAACAGGAGCAAGAAGGCAGCTCTGGGCACCCTCGTTGTCACCCCCAGGCTGGTGGTGGCAGCGGGTGAGCCTTGGTAGGGGTGAGGGTGCCAGTACCTCCAGAGCCCTTGTTTTGCCTCTCTGATGGCGAAGCCTGGCAGATCCTGGGGGCCAGAGCTGCCACATTCCTCCCTTATTTATGGCTCAAACCAGGACACTGGTGAAACGCTGACGTGGGGCATTCCTGGCGAGCCAGCTCCCGCGGGATGGGATGGGATGGGATGGGATGGGATGGGATGGGATGGGATGGGATGGGATGGGATGGGACAGGACAGGGCAGGTCTCTCCGCGGCTGTGGGCTGCTCTCCGATATGCCACGGGGTCCTTCCAGGACAGTGTATTTATGTGCCAGCGCCTGGCTGCAGCTCATGTACTCAGCAGAAGACCTGCTGGGTGCCATCCCCCATCCCGGCTGTGTTCAGGGGGCCGAGCAGATCCCCTGGGAACCCCTGGCATCGAGGGGAGCCTCCACCCTAGAGGGGTCTGCAGGAGGGACACCAATCCCGGGAAAGGGCTGAGCCGGGCTGTCCCTGGCTGAGGTGGTGAGGCGGTGGGGTGGATGCCGAGGTTGCTTCTGTGGTTGCTTTAGGTCTTGTCCCCAGGCACATGTCACCACCACCACAGCTTGTGACACTGCTTTGTCCTCGCTCCTGGGCACCCTTCCCATCAGCCAGCGCCCTTCGCAGAGCCAGCGCCAGAGCGAAACCACCAACCCTCCAGGCAGGGGCTGGGTGAAGCCACTCGGACCTTGGGCTCAGGCTCCCTGGGCTGATGTTGCAGCCCTGGTGGGTGCAATGGGAGCCTTGCAGAGAGGAAGAGGAGGAATGGTAGCTTCAGAGGAGAAGAGCTGGGTCATGTTTGGGTAGTGGAGAAAGGAAGAGTTGGTAAGTGGGAACGACCCTGAGCAAGTGTGATCCGTGTGGGATGGAGCTGGGGGTCATCTTTGGAAATGCTGATCTGTCTTGTTGCTGTTACAAAAACCTCCTCCTGCCTTCTGCCTGGAAGGTCCTGCTGGGTGCATGGGTTGACCATGTGCTTTGGGTCTTCCCGTTTTGTCAGCAGTACACACGTAGGATGCTGAGCTCTGTACACCCACCTGGTATGGTAGGATGTGATCTCAGGAGCGGGTGGACATCATATGGGATGACACACCAGGAAAGATGGAGACCCCTGCTTATCCTGCAGCAGGCTCTGTAGAGGAAGGCTGGTGAGATAAGTCCATGCTGATGTCTCCTTTGTCCTTCCAAGAGTACCCTGGGGAAAGGGGATACAGCCAAGGCAGTGGGCAGTGAGACCAAGCAAGCACTGGAGAGGCATGACCCAATGATCCACTTGGTACCTGAAAAGATACTTGGTGTGAGCTGGTCAGCGGGTCCTCAATGTCCCCACCCAGCCTTCCTGGCTGCTGGCTCCCCTTCCCGGCGTTCAATGGCTTTTTCTACCTCCAGTCTTCCCACCCAGCCCCTGCCCCACGAAGGCACCTGTGCAGCCTCAGCAGGGAGGAGGAAATTTTCCCGGACTTCCCGACATCAGCCCCGGGGTCGTTCCTTGTGTCCAAACCTCTGCCCGCATCTCCTGCCGGGGATGCTGGCTGCCACTCCTGCCAGCTCCCTGCCACCCTTTGCAGTTTGCAGCGTGTAATAAATCGCTCCCTCATCAAATTTGGGCTAAACTATGTGGATTAACTCACCAAAACCATCTGTCCGAGCTGTCCCAGCTGAAATGGAGATGGCTGCAGGCAGAGGGCTGCTTGCCTGAACATCCCGGGAGCTGGCGGGAGCCGGGTGAGGAGCAAGATGTGGAGGAAGGCAATGTGTGACACCCATGAGGGAGTCCCTTCTAGGCAGTGGAAAAACCCTCCTGTGGGCTTCATCCTGCTTTGGGTGGGCTCTGGCAGCCTAGAAAGCAGTTTGCATTGGTCTGGTACCTCCTTCTTCTTCATATACCTCTCCAGGGGACCATGCCTCTGAGTTAGCATCTCCCTAAGTGATCACTTTTTTTCTTTCTTTTTCTTAAATAATTTTAAATGCATGACCAGAAATTCAAGAGAAAATAGAAGAAATGCTTATTATTGCTGAGGATCTCAGCCCAGTTGGAGATGTGTTCCTTTTGCGTAACGAAACATCTGTCAGGGAACAGTCATGCAAATTTCTTTTGCTTTTCTTCTTTTTACCTATTTCATTGATCCGGAGACTATAGCAGTTGGCTCCCGGAGAGGGGTTTGTTAATTCAGGAGTCTTGTAAAGCCGTGGTTGGTGGAGGACAGGAGTTTGCTGAAGCTCGTGGCTCGGTGGGATGCTTTGTGCCGTGAGCGGGGATGGTGGCAGCGTGGGCTGGGACACCAGCTCTCCCAGTGAGCTGGGAGAGGTGTTTGCTCTGGTCCCTGGGCACCATGAGCTGCTGTGGTGCCCGGAATGGGCCTGGGAAGGTAAGAATGTGGTTGCCACTTCTGCCAAAGCTGCTCTCCACCATGGGAAGGGACAAGGACCCTTGGCCACGCTGCTGGGACAGTCACCGCAAGCCCCGCAGTGCTGGCTCCCAGGGAGCCAGTAAACGTGAGTTAAACCCTTAAAATCATGAGATGGGTTAAAAAAACGCAACTATGAATTTGTATTTGTTGATGACGATATTGTTGTTGTTTATTATTATTATTATTATTAGACTTTTCAGTACTTCTGGGTGTTTTCAGGGGTCACCTGCCAAGCTTTTCTCTGCAGGCGGGAGGTTCAGGGTCCTGTAGCTTGCAGTAGGGTGGGTTGTTGCTGTTTCTTGTTGAAGAAAGGCGATTCCAGCCCAGCTGCTAGCTGAGCATCCATGGCCACGTCTCGGGAAAGGTGGCAGGCTGCCTTGCATGGTTTGAGTCTTCTCCTTCATCGGCCTCTTCTGGGAATGAAAAGGAGAGGGAGCTGCCTGGGCAAGGGTCAGAAGCTGGTGCTCTCGCTGCTGTGGTGGGTCTTCTGCTCTGGTCAAGGGGGAGAGCCAAAGCTGCCCGGGAGCAGGAGCGGGTCCAGCAGCCGGAGCGCAGGGAGCCACAGCACGAGGTTGTTACCGCTCTCATTCCCTGCATCCCTGCAATCCCGTTCCTCTTCCTTTCTGCGAGAAGCATCGCTTCATTGCTGAAGAAAACGTCTTTTTTTTGCTTAAACTGAGTATATTGATTCCCCCCCTCTCCCTCCCCCCCCCCCCCCTCTGTGTGTCTCCACAGGACAGCTCTGGTTTGGGTGCGGGAGGCAGGGACCAGGCCCTGGGGCTTACGACTCTGGATGAGTTAAGAGGCGCGTGGGTGTCCCCACCACGTGGGCTTGTGTGGCTGCAGAAGGGCTACTGAATGAACTGGGGAGACACCTCATTAAAACAATTTTGGAGATATTCACCCAAACAGAAACGTGACTTTATTTTGCTCACGCCGTCTTTCCTTTCGGCGTCCTCTTTTACGAATCTCCCAGCAGATGAATTTGCTGGTAGGAAACAGAAAACCCAGGGATGTCCAGGGGCTCTTGGCTGGAAGTGGAGCTGGGTGGTGGAAATCCAATGATCCGCTGTGTCCTCTGCATCCATCCGCTCGCCTCTGCATCGCCTCCGGGGCCCGTTGCAGCTCTGGGTATTTCTTGAACTACAGATGCTAAATAATCATAACAACACCGTGTCTTCCCGGGCCGCCGACTCATCCCGACGATGATTTTTCCTGTCGTTTCAGGTATCGCCTCCTTTCCCCGGGCTTTTCCTCAGCCCGACGACGACTTGTCTGCATAATTCAACTAGAAATTCCGGATCGCAAATAAATGCGGGATAATTGCTAACAGCTCGCAGACAATCCGCTGCCAGAGGAAGGCTAAACTCCTGGTGAATTATTTATCCGCTATGAATTATTCGCTCGTCCCTGTTAGGGAAGAAAAGCTCCTTCCCAACCTTTGCCTGCCAAACGGCCTGGCTGGGGGCGACTCTCCCGGTGCTGACTCAGCCCTTTCCCGGTGGCTCCCGTTGCCTGCACCGCCGGCAGGGAAGCGGCTCTGGGAAGCTGACCCCTGCCCCACGCGGTTCCTCGGCTCCTCCGTGGCCCCACAGGTGTGGGGCAGAGCAGTCCGTGTGCCAAGCCCTGGGGTTGTTGGCACCTGACCCCTCTTTTATTTTTGGCTGCGCCGGAGCCTTTCCGCTTCCCCGTGGTGTGGCCGAGCCCTGGAGTGAGTCCCCTTGGGAGGTGAGGGCATCTTCCTGACGGGGTCCTGCGCCCTGCGCAGGAGTCCCTCCGAAGCAGCCCGCCTGCAGGATCAGTGTCCCCATTACAGCCCCTGCCCATGTGACTTAAGGACAGGTCTGGAAAGCATCAGGTCCTTGGGAAAAAGGCAGCTCGGCTGCGGAGTGCTGCAGCCGATGGCTGAGCCAGACCCCATCCTCCAGTGGTAGCACCAAGGAGGGTCTTCGTCTCTGTGGCTGGTGTCACATACGGCGCCGGTGAGTGTTTTCAGTGTGTTGGAGAAGCTCTGAGCAAGCATCTCTCTTGCGGGGGCAACGTGGGGGTACCCCAAGGCAGCTCCAGCCACGCTGCGGGTGCTCGGGTGGTGCGCGGCTCCCACAGCTTTGGGTCCCACGTGCATCCTTCGGGGAAGGTGTGAGGGTCTGACTCCCAAACCACTCTGTGGTTGCAGAAATACATCTCTCTGTGGTGATCACACGCAGCCTCCCGATGTGAGCCTGAGCAGCTCTAGTTGGGGGAGATGGAAAGGGTTCCCTGGGTGCTCTTCCCACCTATGAGCCCTGGAAAGAGCAGCCGGTGTGGGGATGGAGTCAGGGATGGAGGTTTCCTGCAGGATGCTCGCAAGCTCGAATGCGGTAATGCAGCAAAATGGTCCATGATCATGGAATCACAGAATCATAGAATGGTTTAGGTTGGAAGGGACCTTGAAGATCATCGAGTTCCAACCCCCCTGCCATGGGCAGGGCCACCTCCCCCCAGCCCAGGTTGCTCCAAGCCCCATCCAGCCCGGCCTTGAACACCTCCAGGGATGGGGCAGCCACAGCTTCTCTGAGCAACCTGCGCCAGGGGCTCACCGCCCCCACAGGGAAACATTTCTTCCTAATGTTTAATCTAAACCTGCCCTCTTCCAGTTTAAAGCCATTCCCCCTCGACATGATGATGTGTCTCAGCCCACTCTGCTCCGCAGCAAGGGCCTCCGGGCTGAACCAGGTTCCTGGGAGTTCTCCCCTGGCCACGGGCGATGGCCTCTGCGGAGCAGGACTTGTGGGCATCCCGCTGCTCATTCCTCCCCCCCCCTTGGAAACGCAGGTAGAAATTGCCCTCAGAGGTGAGGAGCCGCCTGCCTGGGCTCATCAATCTCCATTTGCATCCAAAAGAAAAAGAAAAAAAAAAAAAGATTTAGGAGAAAGATCAATATTTAAAGATCCTGTCTTTTTTTTTTTTTTTTTTTAACATTCTCCTCTGGGGGTGGGAAACTGGAGGCAGGTACTGGGAATAAATCCTCCTGGCTACCTTGATGTAAATCAGGAGAAAGATGATGGATTTATGGGAGTTGCGCCTGATTTATGCTCCCGTGTCTGGTCCCTGCAGGTCGGCGCGTGCCCCTGGGGAGGTGAAGAGTTGGATGGGGACCAGAGCCACCGCCGTGCCTCCCGCCACCGGCCCCCTGCGCCGTGCCTCCCGCCACCGGCCCCCTGCGCCGGCATCCTGCTGCAGCCGAGGTGGGATTGGGGCTGCTGTGGTGTGTCTGGGTGAGTTTCCTTTGCCTTTTAAGCCCAGTTCAGGGAATTTCGGTATTTTTGCTTTGCCCCTTTCTGGTGGTGTTCAGCAAAGCATGTCCCCTCGGACACCAACCTGAAAGCGCAGTGATGCCCTGCTCGGGGCTGACTCTCTGACCTGGGGGAGAAAAAGGCTTTTGAGTTGCTCCCAGCGATGCTCTCCCCCTCCGTCCTTCCTTCTCTCCCACCTCGAGAGCTGGTGAGGACTTGCTGCTGATGGGGTTGGTGTCTCCATGGAAGAAGGGGAACCTCTTTCTTGGGAAAACCCTCCTCCGAGGGCTCCGGGGGTGGTGACGGTGGGGGGCTTGTCCTGTCTCTGGGACTCCCCTTACCAAACCATCGCGGGTCCCCGGCCGCGGCAGGGCTGGAGCCGGTGCAGGGGAGCTGTTGTTATTCCTCTCATGTAGCAGGAAGGATTTCTGCGAGTGCCATAAACCCGTCACGTGGGCAGAGCCTGGGTGAGCTCTAATTGCTTCTATTTGCATAATGAGGCGAGGCTCAGCATCCTGCTGATATTTGAAAGACGAAAATCAAAATCAGCTCTAGATAAACAACCCTCCCCCCCCCCAGCCCCATCCCTACCCCCACTCCTAATTTGAGCGTTTTTCTCCCTTAATGCAATTTTTTCAGCTTTTTGGTGTTTCTGGGAGCACTGGGGACCTCTCCCCAGGGCGCTGGGGGCGGGGGTGTTGCCCCTCTCCCCCGGCTGCAGTGGTTTGGAGGCTTTGCCTGGAACTGGTGGTGGGAGACGTGGCGTGGAGGTGTCTGAACGGGAGCTGGAGAGGACCAGGGTGGTCTCGGGGCTGGAAACGTAGAGCCCGGAGGGTTTCCCCGAGTGGGAGCCCAGCAGATGTCACTGCAGCCCGGTGTCACTGCAGCCTGTGCGGACACCGTCCCAGCCAGCGCACAGTCCTGCTCGCGCACCCCATGTTGGCCCCGAGCGTCCTGTTGGCTTCTGGGGACCTGCCAGGGAGGGCCGGGACCCTTCTTCACCTATGACCTCCCCCCGGGGGCTTCGCTTGCACCCCAGGTGTTGCTGGCTGGGGGGACATTCCTGGCCTTGGGCCCTTGGAGGACCTGGAAGAAGGTCCAGAAGGACCTGGAAAAGGGGGTGACATCCCCTGGCTGGGCTGTGAAACCAGCCCCTGTCCCCAGGTGTGTTGCTTACCTGTGAGCCCTTTTCCCCACTCAGCCACAGCCCAGGGGACCAGGAGCATCCCTGCTCCTCCTCCTGTCCCCTGGGATCCCCAAAATCCTTCCCAGCAGCCAAACCTACGTGTCCCCTTGGCCCTGGTGGAACCTCAGGCATCGCCATGACCTTCTTGGTGCCCATGGCTTTTGGGACCTGGAGGGGCTGTTCTCCTGGTCGGGGTGCCACGGGGGTTTGCACTCTTCGCCCCAGGAGGGACGGTGCCTTGCTTGCCACGTAGCAGACACTGCACAGGAACAAGCTGTGTCCCTTCTCCTGGGGACAGGGTGAATTGTCTCCTTCCTCCTCCTCTTCCTCCCCGACACATGGGCTGGTATCCTCTGAACCCTTCACTGCCCTTTGGGGGGAGAAGTGCTGACTCCAGATGTTTCCCTAAATGAGAACCTTCTGCAAACAGTGCCGGTTTATTTTCCTATCGAAAGAAAATGAAAGGGCGGTTGTGATGACGATCATTAACGTTTTTGCAGCCCGTGTTTGTAGCGGGGGCCGCTGTGCTGGTGGCATAGCGGATGGATGGACGGACAGACAGACGCGTGGGGAAGCTGTGTCCCCTCCCTACCCCCTGCTCTCCAGGTGCACCATGGGGCCGGCTCCATCTCACCCCAGCGCTCTGGGTCGGCAATGGGCAGCGAAACCCCCGTGCCCGTGGTCTCCCCTCCAGATGGTCTCTCCCCCGGCCAGGGATGAGCTGGGGTGGATCAACCAGAACCCCCGGGCGTGAAGCGCCGGTGCTCAGAGATGCGCAAGGGTGAAAGGACAGGGGCAAGAGAGGAATTCTGTGTATGGGTGTTACTGAGAGCGAGCCTTTGTCTGAACACCTCCTGCACCATCGCCGGGGCTCGCACACTCGCTCCAGGTGTGGCCGAGGAGCCCCGAATGGTTGCCGCAGCCCAGGGCCCTGCCTGGTGTGGAAGGTCAGCACCAGCTCCTGTTTCTGTCTGAGCTCATCTCTTGCTGGGATGCTCTTGCTGCTCCCGTGGTCCTCTCCGACATGAGCTGTTTCCTCCCCCCAACTCCCATTTCACTGGGGCTGCTGATGTCCCAGGAGCTCAGACACCATCACCCGGATCTGATTTAACCTTTGCTTCCAAAGCAGCACAGCTCTCCTCTGAAGCCACCAGCATCCCACCTGCTGACCCCAGCCCACGGACCAGAGCCTGCTCTCATCCTTTTGGCTTTCTTGGCCCACGGGTGTTCAGTGACCTTCAGAGCGTGCTGCGGGGGCAGACCTGGCTCGCTGCCCCCTCCAAACCCATGGCTGGGGCTGCCGCCCGCATCCCCATCCCGCACCGTGGAGGTCCCCCCTTGCCTTGGCCCTGGTGGTGTGTGAAAGCCCCTCCTCGGGCCGATGTGCCAAACAGGAGGGGAACAGCAATGCTCTCCCCATCCCCTCTCCCCATCCCCTCCTCATCCTCCAGCCCCAGGAGAAGCCGAGAGGGGTGGGATGGAGAAAAGGACCCTCAAAGGCAGAAAGACCCCCCCCCCTCGGCAGCTCTTAATGGGGGAAAAAAGAGGGAACAAGATGGGAGGAGAGGTTGTGAGCATGACATAGCCGGTGCTTGCAGCAAGTGAGCGTGTGTGTGTGTGTGTGTGTGCGTACGCTGGCTTTCCATCGGGCTGATGAAAGGACCAGGAGCTCTTGAAGCTGAAGCCAAGGCGAGTAACCTGTGGCTGTCTAGGGGGACAGTGTGGGGGGGGGAAGACCTGTTTACTCAGGAGCAGCAGGGATGCTCTGCCAGGAGCTGGGGCGGTTGGCTCTGCGGCGGTAACAGCGTGCCGAGGAGCAGTTGGGTTTCAGCATCGCAGCCCGTGCCGCGAGGAGGGACGCCAACTGGGCAGCTCCACCGTGAGCCCCCAAATTGGCGATCCGGGGTGTGTGGGATGATGCAGCGGCTGGGGATGCGGGATGGATGGGGGTCTGCCTCTTCCCTGGGTCCCCGTGGCTGAGCGGGGTGTGCCGGTGCCGGACCCCCACCGCGGTGGAGCTCCCCGGGGCTGCGGTGGAGCTCCCCGGGGCTGCGGTGGAGCAAACACAGCCCAGACACCAGCTGGGAAGTGGTGGCTTCATGCTGGCCTGGGCAAGGGGGTGTCTATCCTGGGCGAGGGGTCTCTGGTCCCTCTTGCCCCAGCAGCGAGAGGGTTTTTCCTCCTCCCACGTGGACAAGAAGCTCCCGTGGCCGTTGCACAGCTCTTTTTGCCCTGCCCGGGGAGGGGGTGTCTCGTTTGCGCCCCATCTGCAAATTCCCAAGGCCTTCCTGGGCTCCCTTGTCACCCCCCTGTTGCGTCTGGGATTTGTGTTTAATTCTTATTTATTTCTTGATAGGTTTGTCCCTGTCATTGCTGCTGTTCCCGGTCCGGCGTTCCAGCAGGTTTGCTCTGCGGAGCGCTGCAGGTTGGCTATGAAATATGACAAAGCGTTCATTTAAATGCACACCATGATGTCGGCGAGTCCATTAGGGGAATTAATTTGAATGGTTGGCATTTAATAAACAGCCTCGTCCCTCCTCTCTTCCCCCTCCACCGCCATCGCAGAAGGGTTAAAAAGGAAACCACATGTGGATATGGGAGAGAGGGGGGGAGCAGGTATCCGGGTCTGGGGGGTGGGAAATAATAAAGGAGAGCTGGTGTTATAAGAGGAATTGCAGTTTGTTTTGTTCATGGTGGGAAAAAAAAAAAAAAAAAGCAAGTATATGTGGAAGAGGGGGGGAGGTGAGATGAGGCAGCTTGGGTTCACGGGGTGCCTGGGGTGTGTCGAAAATAGGGGGATGAAACGGTGGTGGGGCCGGGGAGGACACGCTCCGGCCGGAGGGTCCCAGCCTGCCTCCGAACACGCCGGGCTGGGGGGAGGCGAGGGGGGTTCGAAGGACGTTTCTCCCCATATGGTGTGTATTACAAGCTCCTTTCTAGTTGTAAAGATTAATTTAAAGCCTTTCTCACCTCCCCCCCATCCCTCTTTCATTGACAAATGAACATCTGGGCTGAATGCTGCCCAGATCCTAATCAAAGCATTTTTTCAGGGCCGTTGTCTGCTTTTATGGCTATCTGCTTTTCGGATTCTCTGCAGTTTCAATGCACTTGGCAATTCGGTCTGTAAATACCCCTCTCCGGGATTTATGATTCAGGCTAATGTGATTTTTCTCTTTGCCTCTTGATTCGTTTGTTTGGTTTAGTTTAATGACATTTTCTTGTCTGTGCATAAGTTAGGGCACGAAGGGATATTTTTTTTTTCCCTCCCCTCTTAGCAGTGGGTTATTAACCATTAGCAAAAATGTTTTTGGTTTTGGGTTGTTTTTTTTTTTTGGGCTACACTGCTGGTGGTGGCACCGGGGGGGTCAAAGCCAGCCCCGAATCCCTGATGAGCATCCCCCGGTCATCCCACGCCATCTCTTTTTCTTACAAAAAGCTTGTTTTTTTGCGGTTTTGCCAAGAAAGCAGCTTTCCACCAAAGTGAAGCCGAGCCCTTTCCACGATGCTCAAGGGCTGCTTCGTCGGGGAGAGGCAGCGCAAGCCGCAGCCCAATATGGAAAAGCCATTCGCTCCCCAAAATGATGCTCAAGTGGCTGACCGAGATGCCTGAAAAATAGGGAGCGCTGCCGCTGGGATCCTGTTCCAGGCTTAATTTTTCCCCTGCAAGCTCCAACTTGGGAGTTAAAAATTTAAAACCTAGCTGGGATGGTGAATGACGTCTGTGGTGTCCCGGGTGCTGTAGGAAAGGACAGTGCTTGAACCTGTAGCTGGGGCAAAAATGTAGAAAACTCCATTTAGGGCAAATAAAGGGACTCGCAGGGGACAAGGCGCAGGGTCCCCTGTGGTGGTCCCCATCCCTGAATGAGAAGAGACCTGGGAAACACAAAGGTGACATTTTTGGGGGGTATATTCAGAGCATATTCATTCCCGCGGCAGACCTGCCTCCTTGCCTTGGGCTTCCCCTTCCCTCTGGCAGAACGGCGAGGGCGCTTATTTACCCCAACGGATGTTTTAATTAAGGTGTGTGATTTCAGGCCATTTAAACCATCAAGGAGAGGTCTTGTTTATACAGCAAGTGCACGGGGTAATGGCGATATTAATTAAAAATGTTCTCCTAAGTGAAATAAAAAATCACCGTGGTGGAAAGCCCTTTGCTGCTTCTCCTCGGCTCTCCAGGATAAGGGGTAACGTGAACGCCGGAGCCTCCTCCGGTGATGCGGGGATGGGTACCATCCATCACTGGGACCCTCTCCACCCGGGGCTGTTGCTGGGGAAGCTGAGCTTCGGCTGGGAAACCGGTGCGGGTTGGGAATGGGGATGGTTTACACCAATTTCCAGCTTGAAGGCAGTGTGGCTGTTGTCATGTGCAGCCAAAACCGCAGCTGGGGTATCGCAGGGAGAGGCGCGGACGGTGGGAGCATCCTCGCTCAGGGTGCGGAGCAGTCTGGAGCAGATACGGGTAATCCTCCATCATGGGCACTGGGACTGTGTTTTTCCCAAGAAACTCCGAATTTCCCACAAATACGATGAGCCAGGACACAGCCGGCTGGGCCCTGGAGGTGGATTTAGGGGCAGGAAGAGCCAGAGCCGGATTCCTGATGGGTATGGGGCCGAGATGGCCCCAGCACCGACCATGGATGAAGGCAGCTGTCCATGCAGAGCTCTGGAGGTAGCGAAGCGTATTCCTGAGCATCCAGAGGAGGCTCTGGGGTGGCTTTTAGTTTCTTTGCATCCTTGCTGCTGATTTTTACAGCTTTTGGCACCTCTTTTTCACTCCCTTCCTCCTCAGCGCCCCCAAAACGAGCAGCAAGCGCGGCCGCCGACCACGAGTCTTCCCAGCAATGCCATCACCGCCCCGTCAGTCTCAAGGTCAGGGTGAAGCCTGGCGTTGGTCCGCAGCTGAGTCAGCACATCCGTGGGGCGAGAGCGGCCACCGGCAGCCCCGGGGCGAAGGTGAGGTGGATGTATGGGGTTTCGTATCGGCACTACCGACCGTGGGGCCGTCTCGGCGGGGGGAGATGGGATGGAGGGTTGGATGCTGAGGGTCATCGTGGCCAGGGAGGGCTTTTGGCGAGGGGCAGGAGGGAAGCGGTGGTGTCCAGGGGTGCCGGGGGAGCCCTCCCTGATGTCCCCTCGGAGGAGGACGCGATACCTGGCAGTCACATCTCCCACCTCATCCCTAACCCTGTGCGTCGGGAGAGGGCGGCCGCTGCCGGTGCCCCGCTCCGAGCTGCCGCCGAGCAGAGATTTGCAGCCGAATTCTGCTCAGAAAGTCACTCTCAGCCTTTTCTCATTTCTTTCTGGGTTGGAGGCAGCTTCCAAATTCCTGAGCAGCCAAATCCTGGCTGGGGCTGCCAGGAATCCCGGCCAGCGGCAAGTACGTGCCGTTTCTGTACCCACAACACAGCCGGTATTGCTGTTATTCTGCGGGTGACGACGACGGGACGGAGCTCCGGCCCTCCCGAGGATGTGATCCCGTCCCTGCCCCGGGTTCTGCCCCGGGGAGAGCGGTCGGGGCCGTGGCGTCGCCTCCCCTTCATCGCTGCCTTTTTATACACGGGGAAAAAAAAAAAACCAAACCCACCCGAGATTCCCTAAACTTTACCCGCCCGCCCTCCCCGTAACCTCCTGCTTTCCCAGCGCATGGAAGCGCGTCGGCTTTATCCGCTCCCGATGGGATTTACGATCCCCGGGACTGCCTGCGCCGCCTTTCAACGCGCTCGCCTCCTTCCCGCCACCGATAAATCAAACCTGTTTGCTTCGGGTTGCTCCTTCCCCGTTTCTTTCTTTATTTTTTTTTTTTTTTCTCCCCCCTTGGCGCTGCCTCCCTCGGTCCCCGAAGGTTTTTTTGGGGGGAAATCAGCGGAGCAGGGGAGCAGCCCTGACGCCACGGTGAGGGCACACGTTGGGTCTCCATGTGAAATGTCGGCGGGTGGGGAAAATCCTGCACCGCTGGTGCAGACTAAGCACCGCTCCCCGTGTCTAAACACCGCCAGGATGCGGCCCGGAGGCCCTCAGCGCTCGGGGCTTTCCATGGGATCCATCCCAGCGTGACCCCAAAGCCGTTTTACTGGCAGCACTGGGAAAACCCTGCGGCGGGGTCAGGCACCCCGAGCCGGCCCCGGGGCCGAGAGCGGCGCAGCGAAGGTGCACAGGGCCGCACGTGTGACGTCCCCCGGCCGAGCATCCTCCTGGCTGTGCCGGGGACATGGAGCCGCCGGCTCCGGCCGAGCCCACCCGCGGGACGCCTGATTTGGTCTTTCCACTGGTGACTCACGGAAAAAATACTTGTTTTGCAGCGGCCGCTCGGCATGACGGGTATTTCTGCCTCCGTGCCTTGCTCCGCTTTTTTTTTTTTTCTTTTTTTAAAGATCTTTGGTATGAAAACATCTGGGATCCTGACCTTCCTGCGGAGCTCACCTCACCTGAAGGCATTTCCCCCCCGCTCCCGGCGTGTGGGCAGGGCTGCCTGTGCAAACCACGCTCCGGCGGCCGCCTGGGAAGCAGCCCGGTCGCGCTCCCAGGGCTGAATTTTTTGGGGGGGATTATTATTTTTGAGTGGCTCTTGTACAACGGCGATGGAAGCTTGGAGGGTTTCCACCGCCCCGTGCCAGCTCTTTGCGTGCTGGTTTCGGCACGCCTGCCGGTGCCGCCGGCTGCACCGGGTGCCCCTGAAGCCTCTCGGCAAGGTTTGCGGCACAACCTGGGGTGACGGCGCCGGGGATGGGGTGTCAGTCATTCCGGGTGTTTCTGGATGTCCCCACTGTCCCCAAGGCCGGGCAGGATGCGGCGAAGCGGGACCTCACTTCAGGTCCTTGCCGCCTTGTAGGGAGCAAGGATCCACCGGCAGATTTGGGTCGGAACGCTCAAAATGGTGAATGATGCTGATTTACGCGTCGGGTTCCCAGAACTGCTCTGCTTCCCAAATACTCACCTTTCACCTCTTTTTTTCCCCTCATCCTTCGGAGGGCAGGGATGGAGCATGGCCCCTTCCCGGCGGGACCAGCCCGTCCCAGCCCCGGCTGGTCACAGAGGGAGCCTGGAGCAGCTCTATATTTAACTGAATTGGCTTTTTAATACGTTGTTTTTTTTTTTTTTTCTTTTCCTTGGGAACGGGCACAGAGAGGGATGCTCCTCAGTGCTTGCCGCTGCGAGCTTTCCCGCCTGACTTTTCACACCTTCACCCTTTTCTTGCAGAGCACCAACCCCGCCACTGCTCTCTGGAAAGCAGATTAGTTGTTGTTTTTGGTTTTTTTTTGTTTTTTTTTTTGAAGGGGGGAGATGGTTTAGTTTGGAAGCCGGGATGGAAAATTATTTCCAACCCCCAAATTAGAAACAGAATAATAATAAAGCGCCTTGTTTTGGAGGGGGCGGTGTGTGTCATCCCGCAGCAATGAGAAGCTCGTGCTGAAGAGGAGCGAAGAGCTGTGATTTATTTTTTTTAACGCTACCCAAAGGACCGACTTGGCTCCGGGATGCTGCTCTCGCTCCCTCGGTACCCGTCGATGGGGACAACCGAGCCACTGTGGGTAGGGGACACCGATGGGTGGGTGCCCTTCCAGCGCGGGGGGACTGCATCACCCAATTTAGTCGTCCTCACTCTTCTTTTTGTGGAGAAAAGGGGATTGTGCCATGCGGGTTTCTGCCCTGCTCTTCCCAAAGGGGTTCGGATGGAGAGCTGGGTGTTCAGTGATGGGGCGGGAGCCAATATTTTGCCGTGCTGGGGTGGAGGGAGGCGCGTGGCAGGCGATGGTTTCTCCTTGGGATTTTGATTTTTATTTTTTTTTCTCAATGCGGTGGATTACAGCGATTTCACTGTGGGCGGCTCTCTCTATGGTCCCTATCCCCAAAAATCCATCAGGTCCTATAACTGGGTCGGACTCTTGGGCAAAGGAGTCATGCTGGGGCAGTAGCTGGTCCTGCCCGGGATGGGCTCATCCCTGCGGTCACCGACCACCGCAGCGTTGCCAGAAAACCCTTTAAAGTAACACATTTTTTTAAAACGGCAAGGGATTCTTCCCGTGTGTGGGAATGGTGGCTGCTGAGGGGCTCAAAGACCCGATTTAGAGGCTGAACTCCTCTGCGGAAGAGCCTTCACCCTGCTATGTTTCTCTCCCTATAGGGTATAACGCATCGCACACCCAAAAAGCGGTGCCTGAGCTGAGGTGCCCCGTCTGCCTGCGGGGTGCCCCCGGAGCGGGTTTTGGGGGGGGGGGGCGGTCCGGGTGGAGCCAGTCGCTGCCGTTTAATAAGACACTTATTGTATGTTAAATATCAACAGCTGATAGGAAACATGTGTCCCGAGGATTAACAGCCGTGTAAAAGATAAAGCAGTGAGTTAAACCTCCGAACGGCCTGTTTCAAATAACCCACCGCTGCTGCCATATGTAATAACCGGGGTAGTAAGGAGTGGGATGGGGAAGGTAAAACGCGTACGGCACATCACTGCGTCCCGATAGCCTCGGGCAGGGCCGGGGCCGGGTTTTCTCCCGGCGAGGTGATGCCCAGGGATGCCGGATGGCGCAGAAGCAACGTCAGCTCCTTCTTCCCTCATTTCTTCCTCCTTTTCCACCTCTCCCCCTTCTTTTTTTTTTTTTTTTTTTCTTTTTTTTTTTTTTTTTTCTTTCTTCCCAGGCCCCAATTTCTCCCCTGTCGAGGCAAACGCTTTGGCTAATTAGCAAAACGTGTCAAAGAAAATGATTAATGTCCCGGGAGGAGGTTTAGCTGCCTTTGTGCCGGCATTGCCTGACTTCTGCTCTTAAAGGTTTTATTAAAAGATAAGGGAGCTTGTGACGGGCGAGCAAAGCATGTGCTTTCCCGGGTGTTAAAGGGTCGGAGAAGGGGGGGACGCGGGGTGACCCCCGGAGGGAGAGGCGAGGGCTCGTGTTTCTCTGCCTCTGTGCGCGACCGTCACCGTGGTGTCTGGCCTTGGCAGGGGAAAAGACATTTTAAAAAAAAAAAAAAAAAAAAAGGCTGAATGCCTTCTTTATTCTTCCAGGGGCAGGTAATTTAATCTCATCGGCCAGGTTATGAATGTTTCTGCGTTACGGGGTTTTGCGTGGGTGCGTGCTCCAGGAGCGATGCTTTAGGGGGACTCCGGAGGGGCTGCTTGGGGGGTGGGGGCACCCCAAGTCGGTGCTAAGTCCGATGCTGGGGAGTGGGGATGGGGAGGGGGCACAGCCGGGCGCCTGTCCCGCTTGCCGAGGGCAGCGGTGGCAGCAGGGACGGAGGTGCTCGGGCACGGGTTTGCCGGACCCTGTGGCCACAGGGGTGGCCATGGGCGGGCTCGAGCCCCGTGGGACATCCCTGACATTATCTGCTGTGGGTTGAAACCCTCCATCCCAGCCTGGGGGGGCCCGGGGCTGCGTGGGCGGCAGAGGCGCAGGCAGGGAAACTGAGGCACGGTCCCACCGGGCTCCTGCCAGGACCAGCAGACGCAGCATCCAACTCTCCTCACCTCTCACAGGTTTGGGCATGTTGCCAGCAACCCCCAAAATGTGTACTCGCCGCAACTCAAACCCCTGCAAACCACCCCCCACCCCCCCAAAACCAACAGCCTTTGCAGAGGGGTCTTGTAAAAGCGGCTGCCACCGCGGGATCGCGCAACACAGAGCCGGCAGCACCGCGGCACCCTTGTGCCGTGCCGAAATCCCAGCCGGGACGTCGACCGTGGGAGCAGGGGGAGGATGAGGGCAGTGGGAACCCCATCACCAACACACTTGTTATTTTTTTTTAAATTATGATGGACTCCAAAACCCAGCGAACACCGGTGTCTGTGACTGCAGAGGCCTGAAACACTCGATGCATGTTGGAGGGGCCGGGGGGGGGCAGGAGCCTCGGTGGGGGCTGCAGGGGCTGCTCGGTGAGGTTTTCCTCCGGCAAACAGACCTCTGGGCTTAATAAGCTATTTGTAAAACTCGCTCTGGATAAACAAGAGGCCGTGTGTCAGGCTGAAGGCGGCCTCGCAGGGCTCTGCCGCGCGGGGTGGGACCTCAGCACAGAAATATTTTCAAGATAAACAGAAGAAAATGAGTCCTGGAGGAGGCCGGAGTCGCTGGCAGCAGCACGCCACTCCTCTCGCAGATATTTTGGGGCAGGAACTTGGCTTTCTGCGTGCCGCAGCTGAAAGATGCTTTTTTTTTTTTTTTTTTTTTTTTTTGTGTGTTTTCTTTCCTGCCTCCAAAGGGAACCTCGCGCGCTTCTGATTCAAAAATAAACCCAAGGAGCGGTTGGCAGTGAAGCCAGTGGTGGTGAGAGGTGCAAAGCCCAGGGCTTGTAGGGCAGTTTTGGGGTGAGGGTGAGGAGCCGGGGTGCAGGGCTGCTGGTGGGGGTGCCCCGCGGGCAGAGCTGCCCTCCCCGGGGAACCCCCATGGGGCAGCGCCCCCCGCCAAGGTGGCATTAGGGACACTATGGGCAATATCATCAGCAGAGCCACCTTGCCTGTCTGCTGGTGCCCCCTGCGCCCCCGCTGCTGCTCCGTTCCCCCACGCAGGTGGAGGCAATGTAGCGGTGCCCAAGGCAGGACAGGGGCATTGCACTGCCCTCTGCCTGGTCCAGGCTGGAGCTTGGGAAAGAGGCTGGGCTCCATCCTTCCATCCCCTCCATCCTTCCATCCCTTCCATCCTTCTATCCCCTTGATCCCTTCCATCAGCTCCATCCTCTCCATCCCTCCCATCCCCTCCATCCCACCATCCCTCCACTTCCTCTGTCCCACCATCCCTCCACCCCCTCCATCCCTCCCACCATCCCTCCATCCCTCCCTCCATGTGGTGCAGCAGCAGCAGAGGTGATGCTCTGGCAAGGTGGGACAGGGGACATGGGACAGGGTGAGTGCCCTGGGGGCCCGGTGAGCTCTCACCGCAGCATCCCGATGGCGATGGCCAAAACGCAGCATCCATGCTCGAGGCCAGGGAGGCCCCAGGGGTGGCTGGGGCAGCACGGGCCTGTCTGAACGGTGGCGATCTGACCCCCCCGGGAACGCTAAACTGGGCAAACGGGAGCGGAGGATGCTGTCCCTTCCTTTTGCTCTACAATCTTGCAAACGTCCTTCTTGGCTGCGGGGCCGGGTGATGGTTTCCTTCTCCCTGGTTATGTTCCTGGTCCAGAAACTCTGCAACCGCGGGGCGATGCCCGGCTCGGGGCACCATGGCTGGGACCCGCCGGCAGCCCCGGCAGCCGAGATCTCCCAGCGTATCTCTCCCTCTCTTCCCCACCCCCAGCAAATTTAATTAAAAGTCATTCAGATTCCTTTGAAAGAAAATGTCATCCGTCGACACAATTACACTTTAACTAACCAAAGCTGTTACAGTTCCTATATATATTGGAATCAGGCTGTCGTTATTAGTTCTAAGTAAGTAATTTATTCCCATTATTGTGTTCAAATTACAGGATATTACCCCCTGGGGAAATAATCCTGTTATTTGAAATGTAAAAAAGAATTCACATGGACAACAATAGATTCTTAAATGAACCCAACAACAGTCCCCAATCCAACTGTGGCATCACTTGCCTCGGATAGAAAAATGTAAAGTTGCTTTTAAAAACGCTCTTTTCTCCTCTCTTCTCCTCCTCCCACCCCAGAGGAGGTGAATAGGGCTCCTCCTCTTCTTCAAAAGACTCGATTTGTTGAGGGAGGCAATCCTGGATCTGCAGGAATTTGGTGGGGAGCGTGGAAGGGGCAGCTGCGCCTGTGTGTGTGTCCCCCTTATTGCGGCGGCGGGAGGGGAGCCCCGGGATGGTGGGATGCGAGTGCCGGGCACATCCCCGGGGGGGTTTCGGCCGGAGCTGGGAACCGGCGGCTTTCTCCAGCAAAGAGCTGCTGAGGCTCTTCGGAAACATTGTTCCCTTGATCAAGATTTTCGGCGAAGCCAAATAACAGCTTGTCTCTGCAACACCCAAACATAAGCAACTAATTTGGACCACCGAAAGGAAAAAAAAAAAGGAGGGGGGGGGGAAGACAAGAAAAGAAAGAGAAAGAGGAGGAAGAGGGAGGGGAGGGAAGAAAATCAGATACACTTGTAACCTGATTACAACAGCCAGCTATGTGTGCAAAATCACAATGCAGCTCTATAATTAAATCTCTCTTTCCCCCTCCTGCCGAGCTCTTTCCTCTAACAGGCACGGTACAAAAACAGTCGTTAGGACATCAAATTCCAGCTCCGACAAGAGGGGGCTTTTTTTTTTTTTTTTTTTTTTGTCTATAGCTTCTCAGCTCGTCTTTAAGGAAATAATAATTATAAGCCCAGTGCTGCTGGCTGACGAGCCGCGTTGGAGCAGAAAGGGCTCGTCTTGTCCAGCCGCCCCTTCCCCCGTGGCTCCACTCGGGGCCGCGCGGAGGACTGGGGCGATGGGAAGAGAAAGGGGATGGCGCCGGGAGCCAGACGTGGACACCCCCTCCTCGGGTCGGGGTGAGGGGAAACATTGGCATCTAATGAGATGCTTGAGGGCTTGGAACCGCAGATATTTCTTCCCCTCTTGCCCCGCTGAATCCATCTCACATGTCTTAGCATCAGCGGTTTGGTACCCGGCTCGGAGGGGGCTCCCAGGCGGGTGTGATTGTTTGGTGGGGGCATAAAATACCCAGGAGGGATCCGAGGAGCCAGTGGCTTCCCAGGCACAGGGAAAACTCCTGCCGCAATGTTTTCCCAAGGGTTCCTCCCCTGCCCGGCCCTCAGCTTCTCTGTATGGTGGTCCCACATCCCGGGCCGTGAGGCGATGGAGGGATGGCGCGGATGGGGCGGGCTTGATGGACCCCAAAGGGAGCAGGGCAAGGAGCCCCCAGCGCGGCGGCTGCAGGGCGGGCAGAGCTGGCAGCCTTCCCCCGTCCCCGTCCCCGTCCCTGCCTGTTAATGACTTTGATTTACTCCGCGTTCGTCACAGCGGGCTATTCCCATCCCTGTGACACCCAGCACGTGCTTTTGCTGGCAGCTGCGGGCTGGAATCAGCCTTAGGGACCCATTTCCTCACGGGCAGGTTCCTGCTTGCTTCTCCAGGATATTTTTGGGAACAGGTTTTGCATCCCATCCTCTTTTCTGCTAGCAAGTCCGGGGCGGCGGGGGGGTGGGGGTGTTGAGTTTCTTGCAACGACGATGGCGCCTCTGGTGCAATGCTTTGCATCACGGTGGGGAGGGTGAAGGAAAAAAAACCCGGCAAGGGAGGGGGGGGGGCCCAGAAATGGGTCCCAGCACTCAAGATAATGACCACCGAGATCGGATTTGGCGCTCGCACCTCGTCGTGAGAGGCTGGCACGTGCAAGGAAGCAAGGCCAAGCGCACACGCAGGCTTCGCAACGGGCGGCGTGCGACGCGGAAACTCAGATGCTGTTCCAGTAAAGCCGTGAATGTTCGGTTTTAATGGCAATTAACAGCTGTTAAAAGGTGAAAGATGTATCCTAATAACACCTAGCGCTTCTGGTGCCTTTCATGAAGGGATTTGAAAATACATTTGTGAGTGTTAATTTTAAGCCACGATAACGTACCCCGGGGAGGTGGATGGGTTTTCAGGCGGGGAAGCCGAAGCAGGCCAGGGCACGGTGCGGGGACGGGCGTTTACCGCCGGCAGCGGTGGTGAAATCCGTGCTTGGCTCTGGAAGAGGGATGGGACAAAGCCCGGGACCAGCCGGCAACATCAGTTTTCACCGGCATTCCCCTTCGGCCTTTTATTTGTGGGGAGATTAACTCACTCGGTGCAAAACCGTCAGCACTCACGAGTTTAACCTTCAGCAGGACCCTCGCGCCGGGGTGGAGGGGGCACGTAGGAAATCGTCTTTCCCTGGGAGATGCTGCAAATCTGGATTTTCCAGTTCCTGGAGGGCTCTGCTTGTTTAAATTAGAAGCAGATAGGAGAGGTGAATTTTAAGAAGGACAGAGCAAAGGCACACAAGTATGCAGTTAACTTCTAAACTTCTTTCTCTGGATCTCCCGCTGAGCAAATGCTTTAGGAGCTTCAAACCACAGCTTTTAATATCTCTTTAACATGCCCCGCGATTCCTTCCCCCCTGTCAAAACGGCAAGAGCAGCTGTGAATATTTTCCATTTTAAAATGTTTTGTATGCATATGAAAGTACCTGCAGCTCCTGTGGGTCGGGCTACGGAGAAATGCTGAAGCCGAGGGTATCTATTTTATATCAAACCTCAAAATAGCACACGCTACTCCCTCTCGCTCGCTCGTGTCCTGCATCCAGGAGGGTATTTTTGATTTAACTGGCAGATCAAGGGAAAAATCCCCAATTCATGCCGCTGATGTAGAAGATCTTGTCGTTGGGAGCTCAGCATTCCCGTTTGCCTGGACGTAGGTTTGGTCTAAGCTCACAAACGCAGAGCCTGTAATACTGGGGTGTTATATGGGGATGGCAGATTTGGGGAGGTTTCCCATGCACGTTTCTCTGCTAAACCACATTTTTTTTTTTTCCCGCTGAAAGGTGTAACTGCCGTTTCCGCGCCTTACACCCAATTTAGCAGCCGGTCCATAGCCCAAAAAATGCAGGCGGTAATTACAGCTTTGGGATTCGCGCTCCTCTCAAAGCTCTCTATCACTTGTGCATGTCACCCTCCTCCCTGCCTATATTTTTTTTTCTCATCTTGGATGAAAAAAGCTTATTATTGGGTAAAATAAAATAAGAAAATAAAACCACCCTGATCCATCAAAGACCCAGTCTAGCTGTGACAAAATCTCAGTACTAGGGGCTTCGCAGAGGCTGAGAGAAGCACGGGGCACCCAGCACGGGGCAGGTCCTGACTTGGGGGGGGGTGTCCCAGCTCGGGGTTTGGGGGGCCAAATGAGCGTGCAGGTGGCAGAGCGGGAAAGCAGGGTGGTTTCGTGCATGCACACCCGCCCGCCCGTGCCGGGCAGGGAAAAGGAAAAATAATAATAAAAAAAAAAACAGCAGGCTTTATTTGGACTTGAAAAACAGACTGTGGTTAAGGAGACGTTCGGCTTTCCAAACCCCAGAGCTGGGGGATTGGAACTGCTGTGAATGGGGGGGAGGGGGGCACCAACCGTGTCCCTGTCCCGTCCCCCCCAACCCTCCGGCCCTTCTCCCACGCCGGCGGGGCAAGGGGTCAGCGGAGTGGGGATGGCGTGAGGATGCTGCAGCCCCCAACCGGTCCCGGGCGGTGGGCACAGCCCTTGGGGGGGGATTTCTTGGGGTCCCCCCCCTTCATGCAAAGCCCTCAGCCAGGGGTTTATAATCATCCAGGATTTATGGAGAAAAACGAAATCCTGAGCTGTTCTGGTCATTAATCAGGAATTCTTTGCTCGGTTCTCAAGCTGTTTCCAGGGGATCTCCTCACCGGGACCCCGCAGCCCCCTCCCCACGGATGGCAGCTCCTTCCTTGCAGGCAAGGGGGCTGGGGGGGGGGAACGGATGGGACCCGGGGCTTTTGAATTAACCACCACCCCCCCCCCATTGATGAATAAATCCCCCAGGATTCATCGGAATAAATCCCAGCAGGGACCCCCTTGCCTTCAAATCCCACCTCTGTCCCCACAGGGTTTTATTTGGGGGGGGGGGGGGGGAATGGGACCCCGCTGTCGGACTCGGTTCTGCTTTTAAGATGGGGGGGGGGGGGATGAAATCAGGGCAAAGCTTTGGTGCCGCGTTGGGATCGTCACCATCCGTGTTTTAATGTGATTTATGCCTGGTTTTCTAAATCCAGCCACTGACTGCACGTTTTAAATATAGCTCCAAAAACACCCTGAAAACGTGTAGTAAGCACGTTAAAAATGCCGGGCGAAAGGGATGCACAGCACCCTCACGCCGGGGGGGGTTTATTGGGGAGGGGGGTGTGTGTAGGGGGGGGGTGTCCCAGCAGATGGCGGGGGATGGGATGGGGTTCCAGCGGGGCCTGCTGCCAGCCGGGGGGGAGCAAAGTCAAGCGCTGGGTTTGCAACGAACGGGTGAGCTTCTCCCCAAACCTTGGCAGCCCCCCAAAATGGGGGAAGACACATTGGGGGTGGTGGGGGGCACCGGTTTGTGTTGCTTCCCACGTCTCCAGGCTGGTCCCTCCCCCCATCCTAGCCTCCCCCCCCCATCCTACCTGCATCCCCGGGGGGGGGACGACACAACACCCGGTGTGGGGCTGGGGGCTGTGAGCTCTGCACCAGGGAGAGGCCCGGAGAGAATTTTGTATTCGACATGAGGGGGGGGAGGAGGAGAGGAAAAAATGGGAAAAAAATAGAAAAAAAAAATAGGAAAGGGGGGTGGGTGGATGGGAAGGAGGGAGGGAGGGGAAGGAAAAAAAAAAAAGTTAAAATGGGAGAAAAAGAGAAAAAAGGAGGAAAGAAACGGGAAAATAAAGGAAACTAAAGGAAAAGAAGAGGAGGTGGAGGGCGAGGACCCGGGCGCGCAGGGCGGGCGGGGTGCCCCCTCCCCGGGGCGGGGGGGCGGCCCGGGGGCGGGCGGCACCGTGGGAACCTGCCGGGAGCCCCGGGGATAAGAGGGACGGGGGGGCACCGTGGTGCTGAGCAAGCGGGACCCTCCACCCCCTATTTTTTTCAACAAAAATTAGTATTTTTGGAGAAAGCGGTGTTTAAGCTTTGCGGGGGAAATGTGAGAGCGGCCGCCCCCCCCCCCCCCCCGCCCCCAAACTTCCCCAGGACTTTCACCGCCCCAGCCCCCCCACCACATCGCGGGGGGGGGGGGGGCTACAGCGGAGGGGGAGGATATCCCCCATGTCCGGGGAAATAACCGGGAGAAATGTGGAAAATGGTGGGAAAATGGTGCCCGCCCCCCCCCCTCCCCCGGGCAGTCGTAACACCGCGCCTCGGAGGGAAAAAGAAAAATAATAATAAAAATGTATATGTATAGATATATGGGGGGGGCACTTTTTTTGGGGGGGAAGGGGGATGTTCGGTGTTTTGCAGCAGCTCTGCCCCAACCCCGCAGCTGCTGCTACAAGATGGCTCCCGGCCGGGGGGGGGGGAAGGAGGAGGAGAAGGAGGGAGGAGGAGGAGGAGGAGGAGGAGGAAGGGCCGGAGCCGCGGGGGGGGGGGGGGGGAGCCCGGGGAGGAGGAGGAGGCCGCCCCCCCCCCGCCACGCCCGGGGTTTTTTATTAGCATTTTCCTGATTTATGGCATGCCAACCCCCCGTCCCGGGGACAGCGGCGGGGAGGTCCGGGGCGTGAAGGCATTAAACATTTATAAAATATGCTTTTAAAGCCACATAAAAGCGATTAAGCCATTAATATTTTTCTCTCCCCCCCCCCCTCCTCCCCCCCCAATTCCCCCCCTTTTTGGTTTAGTAAAGGAGACAGGAAAAAAAACCCCACAACCCTCCCCCTGGAAGCATGGGGGTTTGAGCCCTCGCCTCTGACGCAGCCGGGTTTTGCTCTTAGATATAAATAAAAACATATATATAATTTTTTTTTTTTTTTTCTTAAACACAGCGCCTTTCGGAGCGTGAGAGCTTTTCGAGGAACGCGGCGCCGCTCGTCTTAAACCGATTAAAAATAAGCAGAAAGTGCTGGGGGGGTGTGTGGTGTTGTGTGTGTTTGTGTGTACGGGGGAGGGTGGGGGTGTCCCGAGGGAACCGGCCGCCGCTTTTGGGGTAATTTCTCCCGTTTTCTGGCCGCTTCTCCGTCGGGCGCCTCGAAACTCTCCTGCTTGGGGCGGGGGGAGGGGGGCGGCGGTTTTACTGTTGGGTTTTTTTTTTTTTTTTTAATTTATACCGGGGATTAAATTAGATTTTCCCTCCCCCTCTCTTTCGTTATAAAAGCCGATTTTTTTTTTTTAATTAAATAAAGCAGCGGGGCGGTGGATTGGGAGGCTCGGGGGGGGGGGGGGGTGCGTTGGCAGCGGGGCGATGTCCGCCCCCCCCCTCCCCCCCCCCCCCGCGGGAGCTCTCGGCGCTGGGTGTAGAAAAGAAAAATAAAGTAAAATTTAAAAAAAAAAAAAAGAAAAGTAAAAGTTGGGCTGGGAAGAACCCAAGGCCGAGCGGGCAGCGCTGGACGGGGGGGGGGGGACGGGGACATGCCCTCCCCCCTCCCGGCGGCTTCTCCCGCCCGTTTCTCGCGCCCAGCTGGAAAACGTAGTTTTGGTTAAATCTGGGTAGGTGTGTGGGGGGGTGGCGCCTCCTCCCCCCGCCCCACCGCCTTCCTTTTCACCCTATTTTTAAAATTCTTCGGGAGGCGGAGCCCGCAGGGAGGGAAGGGGGACCTCCTCCCGCTCTTCCCCCCCCCTCCCCCTTCAGCCTCCCCCCCTGCCCGTGAAAGGCCGCTTTGTCCGCGGCGGGGCCGTGGGAGAGGGCCCGGCGGCACTTCCCCTCAGCCCGGGGCCGGGGGGGCCCTCACGTCCCTCAGCCCGGGCCTACCCGGGGGGGGGCGGGGCGGGGAGAAGTATTTAACCCCTACAGATAATAAAGGGTAAGGGGGGGGGTGTCTCCCCCTTCACACACACGCCTCCGGCAGCTTCCCCAGAGCCGGGCGGGGGGGGGGGGCGGGAAGACCTGCAGGCCGCTTCCCCCGGGAGCGGGTCGCGGCGCGGCGGCCGCCAACCGCCGCCAGCTCCGAGCGGGAGAGGGCGGCGGGGCGGGGAGCCTAGAAACGGCGGCGGGAGCGCCTCACCGCCAGGGGCGGGGCGAGCGGAGGGGGAGGCTAGAAACCGCCGCCTGTTTACCCGCTGCTGAATGACAGGCCGCCCGACCAATGGCGCGCCGAGGGGCGGGCCGGCCGCGCCGAGAACAATGCGTGTTTCATGGCCCGCCGCCGTCGTTTTTTTTCTTTCCTTTTTTTTTTTTTTTCTCCCCCCGCCTTTTTTTTTTTCTCTCCTCCCTCCCGCCCCCGCGCTCCCTTTTTTTTTTATTATTTTTTTTTTCCCCCGCTTTTTTTTTTTTTTTTTTTTTTTTTTTAAGCGCCGCCGAGCCGCGCGCGGGGCCGGCCACCGGCGGGGGGGGTAGTGGTAGTGGTGGTGAAGGCGGTGGCGGTAGTGGCGGAGGCGATGCTGCAGCTCGGCGGGGCTCCGCCGCTCCATGGCGCGGTCGCCGCCGCCACCGCGTCCTCCCGCGCTGCCCCTGAGGAGCGGAGCGGAGCGGAGCCGGGCGGCGGGCAGGGCGGCGAGCCGGCACCCCCCGCCCCAGCCCCGCACCGCCGCCATGCCCCGCGAACAGGCGGCCTGACCGCGCCGAGGTAGGAACGGTCCCGTCCCCCCCCCCCCCGTGTCGTCCCCTTCCCCCGGTTTGCCTTTTTTTTTTTTTTTTTGACCCTTTTTTGGGGGTGCCCC